>NC_045753.1:20345751-20365423 GCF_008692095.1 Etheostoma spectabile
GTCTAGGTTTATGAGATATTTTGATTAAAAAAGTGACAAATTACTGCACAGAAGTAGCCGTTGTGACCACGTTGCACATATAAGCTTCATTTTCTTCATATTTTAATTGTTTTACACAAATTTAATTACCTTCATGTTATGTTATTCTCATTCGTAATTTTAATTTCTATTTGAGTCCGTCACTGTGAGCCTTTTGATAGGGAGCTGTGCAGATGTAATGCAGTAAATCATTCTTAAAGGTAGTAGAGTTTAGGGCTTTCAATTAAATTGTGATGTTTTTTCTCATGTTAGGCCAAATGTAACTATAATGCTTTGGTATGATTGGACTATTTTTAAGTGACTATTAGAAAAAATTAGTTCTTAATATTACCTTCCTCTTGTGGTGTGTTTTTGAAAATAATTTCTTGATTCCAGCACCTTCAGAATCCACATTATTCAAGACTTACATGCCATGATAAATCTTTAAAAGATTACATGTTGGTCAGTCTTTAGTTACAGCCCTGTACCCAACCTGGACAACTGGTTGGTATCTTCATTAGCAACACCACATCCTCTGGGACATGACATTCTCATATTAGTGACATTTAATCTGAGAGTTACAGCAGGTCAGAAGTACAATGAAAAAAAAAAATGTTGTTTAGCCTGATGAACGAGAGTCTACGGTTCCTCAGTGTTGGTTCACATTTATCTTCTGACTCACTGGTTGAGATGGATTTATGCAAAAACTAGCAGCTCTGCTCCTACAATAAACTCCTGGTTAACATTTAAATGTGAAAATGAGATACTTTGCTTCAAACTGATATGAAAAATTGTGCATGATAACTTCAAAGGCCTTCATATTTTTTTAACATGGAATCAATTAATTGTCATCTAGTTAACCATCAAATCTTAGTTCAAAGCACATTCAAAGTATTCAAGTGAGTTACAGGTTGCATAGGAGTATTTATTTTGTTTGTCAAGTGGGAAAGGTTAGATAAGGTCTAAGTTGCTGAGGAATGAGATACACTTCATACTCACAGACATCAATTATAAAGATAAGGGATTCATGAAAAAAAGTTTGATCATGCTACATCTGAACAGCTGAACTCTAAACGCATGATCAGATGCTAATGGAGTAAAGGATAAAGAATAAAAAGCCCTCTATCAAGGAATGTTTTAGTTTGATGACGGACACTAAAATTCAAATGAAGTAACACAAAACACTGAAGTGTAATCTCTGAAGTAAAGTACACCTGGTTTGATAAGTACAAAAGGCTTTTATGCCATGTAATGTTTTGTGAACTGTCAAGTATTCTCGATAACCACACCTCAAGTGTCAGGTTCAAGTTCAGTCCAGGTGCAACAATAGGGACCAAATTGTAATGCTAAATGCTTCCTCAAAATTACGTTTCCGAAATTCTAAACTACCATTACTACCCAGGGAACTTAGTGCATGTGCACATCTTATGTCATGCACCTGAATGCAGCTTTGACAGCAAGTAAACAGAATGAGCTGTGCTTCAATTCTAAATACAACATTTTAAATTCTAGTGTGAATCATGTCCAACCTAAATCTATTAAGAAAGATGTGCAATCATGCATACAACTGATTAAAACTAACAATGAATTGTTTACAAAAACTTTATGATGGAATACCACATCATAGTGAGGCAGACATCATCACATGTTAACATTATTAATGCATAGATCGATTTTGCAAGTACTTGTGGTAGGCTCAGTTTTGCTTAGTTGTTATCTTATGTGCATATGGAATCCTACATTCAGAATGTAGGGGACTAAGAATGAGTAGTTCATTGTATACTTAATGTATTAACAATGTGGACACAGTCAGAAACCACATGAAGGGGGAGAGGACAGATTAAGGCAAAAGGTGTACTTTCATTGCAAAGAGATTTACCAGCAACAACATAAGTTGCTGAGACATCACCGTCTTTCATGGCCCTAAGAACTCCCAAGAACCAGGCTCAGAGCCATCAGAGCCAGAGAGTAGCAGGCTTTGGAGGTAGAGCTGGCAGCCTGTGTTGTGACACGTTGAGCTGGCTGGATGTCTCTGTAGACATTGATCATAAAAGGGGATGTACTATTGGAGAAGTGTACTGTTTTGCTGAAGAGGTCAATCTGGAAACAAGATGTGGAGCACTGTCAGAGCAATTGTGCTAATTGGTCCTGGCCATTGTACTTAAAGACACACCAGGAAAGAAACAACTCACCACGTCTTTGCTGACTTTTATTGTGTCCTTAAACACCGTCCAAACCACAGCCTCATGGCACAAGGGGTTGGTCAAAGAGCCAAGGTAGCGGTAATACTTGGTGCGATCCACCCCGGTCAGGAGATCGTCCAGTGAAATTCCAGGTGCCACGGTAACATTGTCGCCTAAAGACAGAAACATGAACTCTGAAGAGACTGGAACTTTTACACATAAAAAAAGATGTCTTATTAATAAGATAGCCTAAAGAAAGGAAAGGGGAGAGAGAGGGTGGACAATGTGCAGCAAGGGCTTTGTGTTAGACTTGAACCGGGGCCACTGTGTTAAAGACTGAGCCTTAGTACATGGGGCGCATGCTCAACCAGGTGAGCTACCAGGGCACCCAACACACATTAATTCAAACACATTGGATCAGCTTCTCCACAAGAAAAGAGTAAAGTCTCTCCTTACCGCTGTTTGGGATGTTTGTCAGGTAGGAGCTCAAGGTGCGCCAGCTTGCAGGTTGGCCAGTTGCATTACCTGACATTTCCTGTAAATTACACACATTGTCATTAGTCTCAATGGGAGGGTGAGGAATAAACAAACAGTGGAGTCACACATTAAACTAAAGAGAACATTCCAAATCATGCAAGCCGACAGCTGAATTAACAGAAATAGGATGAAAAGTGAATTATGAATTTTTTTAAGGTAGCATTTGACATTTTACAAAAACTTAGGTAAAGAAGTGAACCAAACGTATAGCAATGGGATTTGAAATTGCTAAATTAAAAGTATTTTGGTGTTACAAAACTTTGAAATGCATCTTTTCTCACTTCAATCAAGAAACCAAGAGCAGCAAGTCCAGTAGAGTCTGCAAAAGCCTGAGATGTGTTCCGATTATAGGATGCCTTGCTGTTTACAATGTGTAACTGGGGGAGTTAAGTAAAGAAAAAAACATTTGGTAAGATTTTATAATAATTAAAGGGTAATAAGCAACCACTTACTGGGTAAGTCCTACATTTAAATACAAAACAACCAAACAAATGATTAGACCTCTGTTCATGTTGAAGGTGAAGGTGAAAACACCTGCGTTAAGGGCCTTTATTAAGTAGCAGTAGAATCCATTAAGTATCAATATCTTTATTCATGACGATATTACACATAGGTGTCAGGTGATTATCCTGTAGGCTCTCTTCTAAAGTATTACCAAATATTAAATATGAATTTAATACCGGCAAAACTAACTTATAGCCTATCATGAAACAACGTCTACCTCCATGGGATAGCGCTTGCCATCCACGGTGTGCTCAGAGCCGGGGACAGAGGTGCCATTACCCCAGTGCAAGTGGAACTGCAGGCTGTCGTAGTCCTCGGACAGATCTCCTCCTGAAATCCTCACACCACTGTCGAGGTAGACTCTGACTGGAAAAGGTTGGAAAAACAGAATGGACCAGTAAGTCAAAACCCCAAAATTTCAGAATGGTATTTTTAAGCCTCAAGAATATTATAAGTCCAAAGAAAATTATATAAAACCTTAATATTTTCTTCCTCCATAACCAAATACAAGTAAAGCATCTGACATCATTTAATGGGGTTTCTGTCCGCAACCCACTCCTCACCTGTGTAGCCAGAGTTTCTGATCGTTTTCATTGTGGATTTGCTGTTGTAGTTGTGAAAGGTGAATTCAGTCAGATTGGAGTTAACTTGGGCAGATGCTGAGACGATGTTAATGGGCGACTGGCGGCTGCCATTGCAGTGCCCACCAGGAATTGTTGGCCACGTCGTTTGATCTATAAATAGAAACGAGACTTTATGTAGGCTAGGTGCAGAGTAGCAGCGGTGAAGATGTTAACATGATAATGTGGCCATTTAGAGATAAATGAGATTATACTCACCACAGCCTGGCTCATGATAACACCAGGCTGGAGAAAAAACAACGCATTATTTATTCTCATTCATGACAAAAAAATCTACAAAGAAACACACTGTTAATCCAGAGAGTAATGTAGATTATAGATAAACAAAAAAGTTCCAATACCTACCGACACGATTTGACTGACAGTGGGCGCTTGGCACAAAGACGCACACAGCTACCGCAGTTACAATCCAGTTCATCTTAAAACAAACAAACTCACCATTTTTTTCACCAATACAAATGAGCACCCACATTAAACCTTTGACAAGAAACCTAACTACAGCCATACACATGTCTGAATACGAGAATACAATCAACGTGTTAATTTTGAGTAGATTTCAAATTGACACTTTGAACGCCAAATGAACCAATTACGCACACATTCTAAATATAATTTGCACTTTTTACAATAATTGAAATAATCTCAAACGTATGAAAAATTTGAAAATGCTACTGGAAAGAAATCAGAGACCCATATTGTGCAAAAAAAGTCCGTTTTAGACAATAGGTCTTTCGGCCACAGCTATGATCTGAGGAGCAGAGTGTCCTACCTTTGACGCACCTGTTCTCTTCTCCGTTTGTGGAGCCTCTCGTCATTCTTTTTATTTGCTCAGCCCATCCTCTAGCTGCTCAGAAACCGCCTGTATAGGTTCTTTACTCTGAGGGAGAGTTTTTTTTTTTTTTTTTTTTAGAGTCATAATCACTAAATGTTTGACCTATGACTCAAGACAGTGTGGCGGGAGCGGATAATCAATCGATTTTTATCCTTAAATATGGTATGCTAGAAGGAGGGAAACGAACTTAGGAACAGACAATGCCACCTAGGGAATTGCACCCCAGGATATAAAAAACAATTTGAATAAGGACACAGTCGAAAACTGAGGAGGCAGAGACAGTAGAGAAAATAAAATGTTTTTATTAACAATGATCTAGACAAACTACTAACAATGCTCTAACTATATTAGAACTCACATCAGTGGGCTGGTGCTTAGGTGGGGGCAGACTTTGTTGTTCAGTAACAACCCCGTCACTGAACAACAAAACAATCTCAGAATATACACTGAAGCAAAACAGAAATGTATTCAAATTAAACAAACTTAATAAACTAAAGAAACAGAAAAGTACCCTTAACAAAAAGAACAGAGTAAAACAGGACAGCAACAGGTGAACCTAAAACACAAAAAGGCACAGGTTAGTTAAAGGAGACGATTTTAAATCAATAAGAAAACCTAAAAATGGGAACCCTACTTACCACCTTCAGCAGGGAACCACCACTAGGGATCAGCAAAAGACCAAGCCAGCTGAGGCATTTTATAATGCACCTGGGCAGGGGGAGAAGTTAAGGGAGGAGATTTGCTACACTGCTGGAGAACACCTACCATGGTTCACTACAAGTATAAATCCGCCAGTATTTCTGTCAGAATTTACCTAGAACTAATGCCTCGCTTTCGCATGTATCATACTGCATAGCTAATATACTGTATGTATGGATATTTCAAAAGGAAATCAATGAGAAGGTATTATTTTTATAAACATTTTTAGTATTATAAATTTGTGCTGTTGCCACCTCCATAAAGTTTTCTGGTACTCCTCCATTGTTGGTACACGTACAAGTACTGGGCCACAAGTACAAGCACAGAGGAAGCTCCATGACCAGACATGGGGATGTACTACCAGTAGAGATGGGAAGTAACAAAGTACAAATACTTCGTTACTGTACTCAATTAGATTTTTCATAAATTTTAACTTTACTAGGCAACTTATTTAGTGGGAATTTTAATTTTACTCTTTACTTTTTAAACACGAATATCGGTACTTTCTACTCCTTACATTTTTAAAAATTGGCTGGTTACTTTAGTTTGGTACGAAAGGTTGTCCAACAGGTGTGATTGTGAGTGCACGTCGGAGAATAGTGCAGACACTCGCCTCACCGCGAGCAGCAGCTACACTGAGAAAAAATGAGAGGAAAATAAAGAGACTAGCTGTCCGGTGGATAATCAGCTGAGACTTTGAGAACTGTAAGTCATATAACTTATGTTGTCAGTTCATTTAAGCCTGTTGTATTGGTCTATATTTCTTGTATATTTTAATTAAGTTGGCTAGTGATTTTGTTGCTTGTGTGCTTCACCTGTTAGCTAGGTTACACCTGGCCGTTGATTCAATATAATGGAGATTGTTGAACGCCCTCCCTCACGTATGTATTTTAGGTGCATTATTTCCATGCTAAAGTTACACGGCATTAAGATAATGTAATTAATACAATGCTATTTATTTCTTGCTGAACCACACAAACACAGGTATAGCAAAGCCACGCCCATGTGTGTACTGTTGCTCGATTGTAACTAAGCATCAAAACAGATGTGTTTTAACAAACACACCTGGGCCGAGTTGGAAACCAGAATCAGCTTTAAATACAGTCCTAACCTAGACCTCAGTAACTAGTTTCAAAATGTAATATACACAGAATCACACTTTTTCATATCTTACTCAGTCAGAATCATATTAACTTGGAGTCCCAGTTTTTGGCACATTAAAAGGTGATTTTGTAGGCCTATTGGCAGATACACATTTAAAATGTAGCCAATGGCGTATAAAGAGCCTTTTTTTCCATGTCCACTAAAGTTTCTCAGCATGTACTCTAGTAACATGTGTGGTCATTCGCAAGGCTACTTTTACTTTAATACTTTAAGTAAATTTCCCAAGCCTGTACTTTGTTACTTTTAGTTGAGTTAAGGGAAATCAGTACTTCTACCAGAGTATTTTTTTAACACAAGTACCTGGACTTCTACTTGAGTACGGGAGGTGAACACTTTTGCCATCTGTGACTACCAGGGGGGTAAGGAGGCCCCCTGTCCTTGTTCCCATTCAGCGGGAAAAAGTGAAGAGGCTGGAGTCAAACAAGCAGCTTGGGGTCCAAAAACACAAGAATAGGTCCCATTCCAATGATGCCCTTTTCAGGAAGAGACAGTAGACTGTTCTCTCTGAGGAGACTCCGATTCTTCAGTGTGCTGGGGTGGTGCTATCAAGGTAGGGAGGCCAGCAGACTCAACAAGCTGTTACATAAGGTCAGCATGGGGACCCCGTTGGAACTGGACAGTGTGGCGGCAGTGGCGGAGAAGAGGACAAGAGAAAAATCAGAGCCATCTTGAACAACCCTCCCCCCCTTTACAAAGAGCTGTGTCAGAGTGGCAACTGATTTGTAACATAAAGTTGTAAAAATAAAATTGATATGACTTGAATTTGTTAGGCTTTTTTGTTCTTGATCTGCTATCTGTCTAATGTGTAAGTTGCAAAGTCATTCTGACCAATCATCACCGCTAAGATTTTAAAAATGTTAAACATCTGTTTATGGTCACTGGTTCCTGGTCACTCTTCCTCATGTCAAAAAAAAAGTCCCTGTTCTGGGGTTGGCATCAGCTACGAGGAAACTGAATTACTGGTTTAGTCACCGAGGATAGTCCTACCATCCATTTCAGTCTGCTTTGTTTTGTCATACCAAGAAGTGCAGACTACAAAATTAGTTTAATTTTATTTAAAAATCAAATTTTTCTGGTCCTTATGAAAATGGGGGTCTCTGTTCGCTTTAAAATGCACTAAAGCAGAAATAATAAACATGGGATCCGGGGCCCCTAGGGGATCCTCAGAGCTACTGCAGTGGGGCCTCCAAATGATGTTTTGAAAGTTTATTAAAATATCTTAAAATGAATCCAACATATTAGCAATATGTATCAGCCTCTTATGGAAAAAAAGACTGTATAACAGCTTTAGGCTGCCCTACAGTTATTGTAGGCTAATATCCAACTCAATTTTATACAATTTAGTATGTTTGCAATGTACTAGTCAGCATTATGCTCTAGCCTATATTATACTGCAAGTTTTGCTTGAACAAATACAATAAATGTATCCATCTTTCTATAGATTTAAATGCTTACTCCATTATATGTTCAATACTTTCTTGTAAGTGTATTTTCAATTTGAGGTATTATTTTGATGGCCCCATACAGTGTGTGAAATTGGTCTAGAGCTTCAGTAGAGAACTGGTCAGTAAGCTGTCTATTGTTAACCAACATGAGATTTTACTGAACAGGTCAATCATATCCCACAGCGCAGGATATAAAATTACATCTGTTAATCGTAAATGCACTTATTAAATTAGCTCATTGTGGGAAGGCGTGTAGCACGTGGATTAAATCATGGTATATGGAAGGAGTGACAAACAACTCCTTAGTGCAAAAAAACAATGTGTTGTAATAAACAAACAAGGTATGTGACACAAAGGCATAGTGACACACAAACACGGCAAAAGTGCTCACTTTCCATACTCAAGTAGAAGTACAGATACTTGTGTTAAAAAATACTCTGGTAAAAGTACTGATTTACCTTCTTTACTTAAGTAAAATTAACCAAGTACAGGCTTGGAAATTTACTTAAAGTATTTAAGTAAAATTAGCCTTGCAAATGACATTCATTTTTTATATAAAGCTCCCTGGACCACACACACACACACACACACACGTTACTAGAGTCCACGCTGAGAAACTTCAGTGGACATGGAAAAAAAAGGCTCTTTATACGCCATTGGCTATATTTTAAATGTATATCTGCCAATAAGCCTACAATATCACATTTTAATGTGCCAGAAACTGGGACTCCAGGTTAATAAGATTCTGACTGAGTAGCAAGATATGAATTAAAGTGCGATTCTGTGAGAATTCGGTGTAGCCTATATTACCATCCAATAAGACTGAAATCTGTATTGATGACGCAAACAATAAATATAACTCAGTGACGTTACTATGAACGTGAGGCGTCTGTGGCATCATTTTTTTACACTAATTAATCACAGTAACATTACGTAAGTAGGTTTACCTAAACAAAGCTTTTGAAATAAACTTACCCTGGCTTGTTGGGCCATATGGATCCTTGCCGACATGAACAGAAAAGCGCGCTTTGTCTTCTGATTGGTGATTGGCTTATCTCGCCCCACCCCCCTCTGCTCTCACAGCTTCAAGCACAAATTAGTTTTACACGAAATGTATCGCAGGAAGTGTTGCAAAAGTCGAGAGCGCAGACTCGCTGCTGTGTGATGCGAGAGAGCACATAGCAACAGATTCGAGAGGTTGTAATCACTGAGTTGTGGTTGTCCTGGAAAAGTGATTGAAGTTACAAGCTCTCAAATCATATTCTACAAGTGCTCACATCGCCTCTACGCACTCACGGTTTGCACCATATTTACCTTCATATTTTTCCAGCCAGCCAGAAAGATTTAAAAAGAGAAACTGGATCTTTGAATTTTTAGAGAACCACAATTTAATTCATATCTTGCTACTCAACCAGGATCTTATTTTCCTGGAGTCCCAGTTTCTGTAACAATAATCATTGATGTTTTAGGCCTCATTATATCTAGTAACATGCGTAGCTTTGCATTAAAAAAAAAAAGATTTCATTCGCAAGGCCACTTTTACACTTTAAGTAAATTTCCAAACCAGTATTTTAATTTTTCCTGAGTAAAGAAGTTAAATCAGTACTTCTAGAGTATTTTTTTAAACAAATATCTGTACCAGAAGCGAGTACTTTTGCCATCTCTGTAGTTTTGTATAGGCTACACAGTTTGGCAGTCCATAAGTGCCAAAATTAAAATAGATTGTTCTGATCAAATTGATATGATTTAAGACAAGATTAAAGTTTAATTTACCAAATGTTTTTAACACTTTATAGTAAGGTCCACATCTCCATTAACTAGTTGGTTATTAGTATGCATTTTATAATCCTTCAATGCATTATTCTGCATGACCATGTTCAAAAGCTACTAAGCAAGAGTTCTCTCAATAACCTAATTACTACATATTTATAGCAAGTTAGGTGTACCTTAATGTAAAGTGCAACCAAAAATACAAATTCACATTCATTGTCAGGTTTAAAATTCACAATTTGTCAATTGTAAAAAAATAAAATCACTTTCTGCGTATTCCAAAGCATAAAGGTCCTATAATTAGTACGTTATTAAAAATGAAATGGTCATTTCATTATCCAAATGAAGTGCAAACTAGACTTTTAGCTTTTAACTTAAATTAGGTCTTGATTTGGGCTCATTTTAATGAACATGTAATTTTTAGTGTTCAGTTGCATGAAACACCAATTTGAGAAAACATTTTATGCTCCGTTTTTTTTGGCCAGGGATGCCATGTCTGTTATGCTACAAGTTAACAAGGGTCCATTTCTTTGTGCAAAGTTGTTAGAAAAGAAAGGTACAGTTGTCTTAATAAAATACATTGTCAGACCTGAGCTTCTGTAAAATACAAAAACATTTCAAAAGTCCAAAGTACTCTAGAGCAATTCACAACAAAAACTTAAGTATTAAAAAAGCAGATTTCAATGAACATGGAGATAAAAGTATCTATAAAACAAATGCAAACATTTTCTTAGACAAACTAATTGTTCCAACCCAAAGACAACAAAAAACTTGTAATAAAACATGATTTTGTAGATCAGTAACCATTTATTTCCAGTAGACCTTATTTACATTCATTTAGAGCCCTGTTTAAAGGGCTTTTCTGCAGCACGACAGGTGGGCGAGGCCGTCAAACTGAATACAGGGCTTCTGACTCAAAACATGGAGGCAATAGCAGGCCAAAACTATGCAACTGTAGTGATAGAAGCCAAAAGCTGAGGCCTGTACTACGAAGCAAGATTTGACATTAGAGGTAACTTCAAGTTCAACCCAGGGTTTTCCTGTATCACAACGGTGAATCAGTTGTTCCCGGGTTCAATTGCCATGGTAACTTATGCGGAACACCTAACCTGCTCAAGAGCTTAGGACATCCGGTGGAGCTTGGTGCGGAGAGGTGCACTCATAAGTTAAAACATTTAGAGAGACAACTCCGGTCACATTCCATGATTGTATCTTTATGAAATTAGCCTACATAATTTTTCAGTGGAGGGAATAACGTATCTTTGTTGGTTTGCGCTGTGTGTTGCCAATGCGCACATTGTTTCAATTATGTTTTTATATTGGCTCTCACAATCACGTCCCACTGCCAGGGTTGCAACTGAAATAATATGCTAGGCAACAGTTTATGGAATGCAAAAGTGTAATTATGGTTAGATCTTTTGCCTTTCTGATTAGAAAAGGACTTTGAAGCAACATAATTTACTTACAGTGTGCTTTTTGCTAGCTTTTATTCCTGATTTAGGAAGCAGGAAGAAAGTCTTGCATTTTGCTTGCAAAACTGTGTTTTCAGAATACTGTACAATTCTAGTTTGGCCTTTTTATGTAAAATATGAGTCTTTGGTAGATTTTGGCAATTGGTCACGCTGTAAAAACATTTCCTCTTTTATGTGAAAATGCTCACCTCTTAATTGGGAAACCCTGGGTTGTTTAAACAAGTTGATGACCCCTGTCATGACATGGTTTATGCAGGACAGAGGTGGTTAGGGTTAGTAAAGCCAGGTAACTGAAAGAAATCCAGGGCATGTTGATCTTGATCTGTAGTACGGGCCTTAGGTCTGCAAAGTCATCTAGACTCAAAAGCGGGAAGGCAGGATACTGTGGTGGCAGTTTTAGTCAAAAGGTGACAGATAATCTGGGGGAGGCCAGTGAAGAGATATGGGAACCCAATATAATGGGTTTGTAAAATCTGTAGTTCAAATTCAGGGAACATTAATGCCTGGCTGCAAGGCTAGATGACCAGCTGAGCAAAATCGACCCCACAACCCAAAAGCCTTGGGTTCACTGTGACTCAGTTCCGCTTTAGTAATTTGATTTTGCGCTTCTTAGTTTGGGAATTTTCATCAGACACAACGGACTACTGCATCATTACATAATTTAAGACTCAGGAAATGCAGGATTGACCCAAACACAGACAACGCAGGTAGGACTTACAAACAGGTCCAGGAATCAGGAGGCAGGTAAGGGTCAAAACCAGGAAGCCAGTCTATAAAGGCAAATAAATTCAAAAAAGGACTTAGGAAATCCACAGACCAAAAGATCAGGCAGCATTTCCAAACAGGTATGTAACAAAGGTTGGATTCCAGGTTCCAGATAACAGAAGCGAGCAAGCAAAAGGAAGAAACACATGACAACTTTGATGATCTGAAAGGGAGCGAGTGGATATGGGCTGGTTACATACTGCAGGGCTGACGAGGGAAATTGGAAACAGGTGAAGAGGTGGATGGATGAGGAAGTCAGGTGACTGGAGCATGGAGACAATCTGAGGGCATCTGGTGGACAGGAAGAGAATAGATATGAACGGGTTTGGGGAAGTGGGACTGTGGCTGGAGGGAGGGAGGGACAGAGAGGCAGAATGTGACACACATGATGCTTTTTCTGAAATCCGATTGTCTTTCATGAAATGACCACAATAAGACATACAGAAATTCTGGGGCCTCTGGGTAGCTAAACAGGTTAATTAGGCCATGTCCGACTGATTATTGATCCATCTCAATATAGCATGACTTTGTCTTTTAGCTCTTTAATTCATAATCCATCCAGTGACTGCTCCTCAACAACACTCTGGGCTAATAGCAGAAAAAACATGATATGCATCCTTTAATTCTGTAAAAGCTGTAAAAATTCCTTCCAGTGAAGCTGTGGACTGCCACATTACACCTGGAGAGAAGTGTGTTTTGCAGAGAATTGTGTATATCTTGAATGATAAACTAAAGCATTGGAAAAAATATGCTCCCTAGTTATTTCTTATCGTAAACAAAACCCAAATTCAACAGAAACTCAAAAATGGCATCCCCCCTTTTATTTTATTTTTCCCTTTCTTTCTTTTCTCTGTGTCATTTCTGGCAAACAGTGTCAAATAAAAGCATTTCTCTTTTCTGTATGAATATATCAAAATCTTTGCTCAAATGCTTCCAATATTTGACTCAGAAAGATAGTAGGCTAATTGGCCTTACCTTCTGAAAAAGGGCTGCAGAACAAATCCTTTATGAATGGTAGAATGGTGAACCAAAATCAGATTTAAATAAATTAAATTTAGAGATATTATTAGATTAGATTAGATTAGCAAACAACAGAGAATGAGCAGAAGATACAGAATAAATATAAAGTGGCGTCAAATAAAATGTATTGTGAAGTGCAGTTACCAAAGTACAAAAAACTATATTGCAGTATAAGTAAGTAAACTACGTTAAAATTCAATTGAATATGTAATTAAATAATATAGCAAAAGCAGGTAACCATAATATAAATGATATTGGGGGGTATCAGTCTGCTGCTAAAGGAGCTGCTCAGGGACCTCACAGTGTTGTGTAGGGGGTAAGAGGTGTTGTCTATTATGGCTGTCAGTTTAGCTAACATCCTTCTCTCCCCCACTTTCTCTACGTGGTCCAGATTTCAGTTCAGGACAGAGCTCGCTCTCCTGATCAGTCTATTGAGTCTCTACAGCTTCAATGTCCAATCCCTGGATGCTCACCGGTGAGAAGTGGGATGTTTCCTCCTAAAGTTGACAATCATAACAGATTCAGCTCATCTGCCCAGTCCTTGTCTCCGCTGGCTTGGTTTCTCCCCACAGCTTTGCCATGGCCTGAGATGTTTTGCAGCCCTCTCCGGACGTCCCTGGCGTTGTTCTGTTCCAGACTCTTTTTTTAATTTCCTCCCGTGGATGACCTTTCCCCTCATGATCCTGAGCCAGAGTTCCTTCTGGACTCTGCGCAGCTCCTCTCTGTCCCCTGATGCAAACACCCTCTTCTTCTCATTCAGCAGGGCCTTAATCTCAGAGGTCACCCAGGGTTTGTTGTTGGGAAAACACTGAACCAACTTGGAAGGCACAGTGTTCTCAACACAGAAGTTAATATGGTTAGTGATGCATTGGGTCATGCTGTCAATGTCGGTGCCATGGGGGCTGCAGAGTGCTTCCCAGTCTGTAGTTTCAAAGCAGTCTCTGAGCCTATCACTGACCTCCTCAAACCACTGCTTCACAAACCTTTTCACAGGTTGTTGTTTGGACACCAAAGGAGAGTAGTCTGTGACCAGATGGACGAGGTTGTGATCTGAGCGGCCGAGTGGGGGGGAGGGATGAGGTGTATGCATATTTGATGTTTGCATACAGTAAATCCAAAGTTGTGATGCCCCTGGTGTGGCATTTAAAATGCAGAGTGAATGTGGGGAGAGCAGAGGACAGGGAAGCATGATTGAAGTCCCCGGAGATGAGGAGGAGGGAATGGGGGTGGTGGTTTTGAAGTTGAGAGACGACAGCGTTAATCTGATCTGTAGCTGCAGCAGCGACCGCCGAGGGGGGGGGATGTACACGGTCACAGCAATAAGCTGTGAGAACTCCCTCGGGAGGTAGCATGGCCGCATGCTAACCGCTAACAGCTCCAAGTCTCTGGTACAGAGTTGCTCCTTCACACTGATGTGCCTCGGGTGGCACCATCCACTGACGCGGCGCCATCTACATGTATAAATATTATTACTATTGCTATCATTATTGTTATTATTGTTGTTGCTATTATATATGCTAGGCTTGCTCCCTAGTGGTTAGGCCTGGCAAATTAGATACTGGTAGCGGCAGATGGCCGCCCACCAAGAGCCAGAGTCTGTCTGAGATTTCTGCCTTTAAAAAGGGCATTTTTCCTTATCACTGTCGCACTACTTGCTCATGGGAAATTGTTGGGTCTTTGTAAAATATAGATTTTGTTCTACTTTCTGTAAAGTGTCCAGAGATAACTCCTGTTGGGATTCAATTGAAATTGAATTGAACTTGTGTTAGAGATGGATTTCAGAGCTACTGTTGATTCACTTTGGTTAGGAGTGTTAATGGTGAAGGTTATGGCCCTCATCCTATGCTGTGTTATCATTTCTGAGAAATGGTTTCCTTGTTTTCTGTGCAGGATTGGTTGAGCAGGTATGGCTACCTTGTTCCTTCTGACCCACGCACAAGTCAACTGCAGACTAAAGACAGGAATGAGAAAGCCATTCGTGTCATGCAGAGATTTGGCGTAGTCCACAAACGGGGGTGCTCAGTTACAACCTCTCAACATGAAACTGCCAGGACAATGTGAGATTTCACATACCTTGGGCCACAAGAGGTCAACTTTTCTAATCTGCTCTTTAGTTTCAGCATACAGTTTATGTGATCAACTTCTCTATAAGACAATAAAACCCTCAAACTCATGTCCACGCCAAGATGCTCTCTGGCTGATATTGTTGGTAATGAGGATATGCTGAGGAGGAAGAGGTGGAGGAAAAGATATGTGTGGCACAAGACAGACCTCACATGGAGGTGTGTTTCCTGTCATGCATGTTACATTGTGGCTTTATATCATCCCTGTATGAATCATCAAGCTTAGTGTATCATTCTCAGTTTCTGCTTTTCCCTCTTACATTTGTAAAAAATGACAGCCGTTACATCAGATGCCAAAAAGATTTGAATTACACCAAAGTATGTTTGGTTTTAATGCCAACAATGTTATTAAATACCTTAACAGAGGAAGGTTGTTGGGGAAGTGTACTGTTTTTTGTTATTTTTATCCAAAGTCACACAATCTTAGTAATATCTACAGTATTTGCATAACAGGCATAAAGAAAAGAAACACAAGATATAATTGAAGCTGCAGGCAGTGTTGGAAAAATTCAAAGGTTTCCGTTAATAATGTATTGTAGTAAGTATCCATTTCATAATATTCAGAAAATCATACAAAATTGAACATGCACATGTATTGTAAGTTCCGTTAAAGAAGGGTGGAGGTGGGGTCACATTTAAATATTTTAAAATGTACTTGAAAGTAACGCAATAGTTTCTTTCTGAAGTAACCACTTACTTTTATAATTTGTAACTACTTTTGTTACTTTCTGGCAGCAGTAACTAGAAACTGTAACTAATTACTTTTTAAAAGTAACTTGCCCAACACTGGTGATGATAGTTTGTATTACAGTAAGTAAAGGTTAAACAAAATTCTTAAATGTTAATTGTTATTTGCAAGTGAATTACATTATAGCTCAATGAAGGATGTTAAAGGTAACAAAAAGCCAATCAAGATGGCCAAAAAAATACAGTTGCAGTTTCCTTCCTTGTAAAGTTTGACAGTTTGGTTTTTCCTCTAGTGAGTCTTTATTTAAAAGTTTTAACTTTTTCTGTTCCAGTTCTGACCCCTTCTTCTATGAGCGCTGTCAGGGAGGCTTTGACGCAGTCGCAAATATCAGGGGAGAGGTCTTCTTTTTTAATGGTAACCATCAGGGATGCAGAACATAGAGAAGTTTTACAAAAATAAAATGTACTTTAAAATCTCCAAAATCATTTTGTACATTGTCCAAAAGGACAATGTAGGAAGGAAGAATGAAGGAAGAATCACTGGTTCATCATGGATCTAAGAAGAGAGAGCCAACAATGAACTAATTTCTCGAAATATCGCGCCTTTTCTTGTGGTCCAAGTCCTTCCCTATTGCATCTTGGATGCTTTTCTGTTGTTTAGACGTGGCTACATTCACTTAAAGTGTTTCCAAATGCACAATACTCTACTGTACTCTGTTCAGTTGTTTACACTGAGTATCTCCAAAATGGCCTTGCATCCGGGTTACTGCCCAGAACGTAACGTTGGTGTAAACCCTCTACAGTAGGGGCGAGGCCTTTAAACCAAGAATATATTGGAGCGTGATATTTAAATTACGATTGTTTCCAGATGCTGCATTCATCAATGTACGGCCATTCTTACGCTCTGATTGGTGTGATACAAACAGTTCATGAATCACACGTGAAGCCTGTCGTAAGGGGATTTCTGCACTCATATCTGTGCTGGTTTCTACGTTAGCTTGATAAATGAGGGCCATTGTGTTATGTCATAGGCATAAATATGTGATGAGTTTCTGGCACGAGTGCTAGTTAATAAACAAAACTACTGAGGTTTTTTAAGGGTAATGACATTTTGGTATGGATGGTATGAAGTGTTCAAGCAATGGAAAAAGAACAGCTCTTAAATTAGAAATCACTGAATCCTGCTGCTGCCGCTTTTTGGAGATGCCTACTTCTTCAAGGACAACCTTTACTGGGTGCTGCAGAACGGAAGACTGAACCAAGCTGTCGTAACTAAGCAGGCTGGGGGCCAGGGTATGAGATATGTTGACGACTTAAAAAGTGAAAAATTATTGCACAAAAGTAGCCGTTGTGTGTTTAGGGAATAAAAAAATGTAAAGTTATTTTCTCAGTTTAGGTCTATTGTAGTTACTGTAATGCATTGGTATGTGTGGAAAATGTTTAAGTAACTAAAAAGGGGGTTATGAGATATGTTGAATCCATTACTATGATCATATCTTTACCTTTGTTTTTTTTTAACATGGTATAAATTAATTGTCATCTAGTAAACCATAAAATCTATTGTTTTAAATTATTCAAGTGAGTTACATGTTGCATAGTAGTATTTATATTGTTCTTCAAGTGGGAAATGTCTAGATAAGCTCTGAATTGCTGAGGAATGAGTAACACTTGCATCCTCACAGACGTCACTGATGGAGAAGATAAGCGATTTAGAATTAAACATTTGAACTCTAGCGCATGATCAGATGCTCATGGAGTAAAGGATTATAATGAAAAGCCCTCTATCAAAGAATGTTCTAGTTTGTTGTTTAGCATTACTGACTAAAATTCAACTGAGGTAACAAAACAAAAATAAAAGTGTGATATTTGAAGGAAAGTACACCTGGTTTTATAAATACAACAGGCTTTTATGACAGATAACATTTGGCGAACTATAAAGTGAAGTCCTCTCAATAACCACGCCTCAAGTGTTTGGTTCAAGTTCAGTCCAGGTGCAACAATTGAGATAAAATTCGTAACACAATGCAATTTTTTTTTTTTAAAGAAGAAAAAAAGTTTGCTCAATAGAAATTTCCCACAATTTTTGAATATTTATTTAAAGCATTCTGACACATGTATTGCCAAATTATTAAAGTAAATATGAATGAAGAAAAGAGATTGACACAATACCTGAGGTCACAGCTCTGTTACATGTGCAAATAGTGCAACAGAGTGCATTCTGGAAACTGGCACTCAAGGAAAAATGTAATTCATATTATTGTAATAAATGTAGTTGTTCATTCAAATGAATGACACGTCATATCTTCATCACATCCACTGAATGAGCGTTCTGCTTTGCAACACGGCTACATTTCATCTGCTAACATTATCTGCACTGACGAGGACAAAAATAAAAGCAAATCAGGGTCTAAAATAAGGGAATATAAAAACACAAACACATTATTGATTATGAAATCCTATTCTGCGACTTTTGTTTGTACAGACTTGCACAGTCTCTAGACAGATACATGGCGGCAGATTGTAATGCAAAAACCATTACTACCCAGTGAACTTATTGCTTGTGCATATCTTTTTTTAGGCACCTGAATGCAGCTTTGACAGCGCAGAAACAGACAATGAGTTGTGCTTCACTTCTCAATACAACATTCTGAATTCTTGTGTTGTAGGTACTATGATAGGCTCAGTTTTGCTTGGTTGTGATCTTACGTGTCCCCGAAATCTTACATTCTGGATTTAGGGGACTAAGAATGAGTAGTTCATTGCATACTTGTATTATATACTTGTATGTTTACGTATTAACAATGTGGACACAGTCAAACAAACCACATGAAGGGGGATCAGATTAAGGCAAAAGGTGTACTTTCATTGCCAGAGATTTACCAGCAACACATAATTGCTGAGACACCACCACCTTTCATGCCCTAAGAACTCCCAAAACCAGGCTCAGAGCCATCAGAGCCAGAGAGTATCAGGCTTTGGAGGTAGAGCTGGCAGCCTGGGTTGTGACACGTTGAGCTGGCTGGATGTCTCTGTAGACTTGCATCAAAAGGTGATGTGCTGTCGGAGACATGTACTTTTTTGCTGAAGAGTCAATCTGGAAACAAGATGTGAGCACTGTTAGCAACTGTGCTGATTGGGCCGTGTACTTAAGACACCCCAGAAAAAAAAAAACTCACCACGTCTTTGCTGACTTTTATTGTGTCCTTAAACACAGTCCAAACCACAGCCTCATTGCACGAGGGGGATGGTCAAGAGCCAAGGTAGCGGTATACTTGGTGCGATCCACCCCCAGTCAGGAGATCTCCAGTGAAATTCCAGGTGCCACGATAACATTGTCGCCTGAAGACAGAAACATGAACTCTGAAGAGACTGAACTTTTACAAAGTTTTTAAAAGATTTTTTTGGGGGGATTGCCTGATCTTTATTATCAAAAAGCTGAATAATGAAAGGGGGACGATGTGCAGCAAGAGCCAATGGGTCGGATCTGAACATGGGCCACGCGTTACATGGGTGACAACCAGGTAAGCTACCAGGGCACCAAATACACATTTTATTTCAAACACATTTATTCAACTCTCCACAAGAAAGATGTAAAGCCTCTTCCTTACTTTGTTTGGAGATTTGTCAGGTAGGATCTCAAGGTCGCCAGCTTGCAGGTTGGCCAGTTGCATTACCTGACTTTCCTTTAATTACACACATTGTCTTAGTCTCAATAGGGGGTGAGGCATAATTAACACAGTGGAGTCACACATTAAACTAAAGAGAACATCCTAAATTATGGCAGATAGCTGCATAGACAGATATTTTTCTCG
>NC_045753.1:20365448-20365983 GCF_008692095.1 Etheostoma spectabile
TATGATAGGCTCAGTTTTGCTTGGTTGTGATCTTACGTGTCCCCGAAATCTTACATTCTGGATTTAGGGGACTAAGAATGAGTAGTTCATTGCATACTTGTATTATATACTTGTATGTTTACGTATTAACAATGTGGACACAGTCAAAAAACCACATGAAGTGGAGAGCATCGATTAAGAAAAAGGGTAACTTTCATTGCAAAGAGATTTACCAGAACAACATAAGTTGCTGAACACCACCACCTTTCACCCTAAGAACTCCCAAGAACCAGGCTCAGAGCCATCAGAGCCAGAGAGTATCAGGCGTTTGGAGGTAGCTGGCAGCCTGTGTTGTGACACGTTGAGCTGGCGGCTGTCTCTTGTAGCATTGATCATCAAAAAGGTGATGTTGCTTGGTAGACATGTACTGTTTTGCTGAAGAGTCAATCTGGAAACAAGATGTGGAGCACTGTTAGAGCAACTGTGCTGATTGGGCCAGTGTACTTAAAGACACACCAGGAAAAAAAAAAACTCACCACGTCTTTGCTGACTTTTA
>NC_045753.1:20365993-20366084 GCF_008692095.1 Etheostoma spectabile
AAACACAGTCCAAACCACAGCCTCATTGCACGAGGGGGTGGTCAAAGAGCCAAGGTAGCGGTAATACTTGGTGCGATCCACCCCAGTCAGG
>NC_045753.1:20366094-20366358 GCF_008692095.1 Etheostoma spectabile
GTGAAATTCCAGGTGCCACGATAACATTGTCGCCTGAAGACAGAAACATGAACTCTGAAGAGACTGGAACTTTTACAAAGTTTTTAAAAGATTTTTTTGGGGGATTGCCTGATCTTTATTTAATAGGAAAGCTTGAATAAATGAAAGGGGGGACGATGTGCAGCAAGAGCCAATGGGTCGGATCTGAACATGGGCCACAGCGTTACATGGGTGACAACCAGGTAAGCTACCAGGGCACCAAATACACATTTTATTCAAACACAT
>NC_045753.1:20366864-20367113 GCF_008692095.1 Etheostoma spectabile
TTTTCTCACTTCAATCAAGAAACCAAGAGCAGCAAGTCCTGTGGAGTCTTCCAAAGCCTGCGTTGTGTTCCGATTATAGGATGCCTTGCTGTTCACAATGTGTAACTGGGGGAGTTAAGTAAAGAAAAAATATTTGGTAAGATTTTATAATAATTACAGGGTTATAAGAAACCACTTACTGGGTAAGTCCCACTAACTTATACTACATACTAACTTATAGCCTATCATGAAACAACGTCTACCTCCATG
>NC_045753.1:20367183-20367311 GCF_008692095.1 Etheostoma spectabile
ACTGCAGGCTGTCGTAGTCCTCGGACAGATCTCCTCCTGAAATCCTCACACCACTGGCGAGCTCGATTTGGACTGGAAAAGGTTGGAAAAACAGAATGGACCAGTAAGTCAAAACCCCAAAAATTTCA
>NC_045753.1:20367425-20367555 GCF_008692095.1 Etheostoma spectabile
GGTTTCTGTCCACAACCCACTCCTCACCTGTGTCGCCAGTGTTTTTGATCGTTTTCATTGTGGAGTTGCTGCTGTAGTTGTGAAAGGTGAATGCAGTCAGATTGGAGTTAACTTGGGCAGATGCTGAGAC
>NC_045753.1:20367686-20367814 GCF_008692095.1 Etheostoma spectabile
ATGATAATGTGGCCATTTAGAGATAAATGGAGATTATACTCACTGCAGCCTGGCTCATGATAACACCAGGCTGGAGAAGAAGAAAAACGCATTTAGTTCTTCTAATTCATGACAAACAATTTACAAAG
>NC_045753.1:20367824-20367949 GCF_008692095.1 Etheostoma spectabile
CTAATCCAGAGAGTCATGTAGATCATAGATGAAACAAAAAAGTTCCAATACCTACCGAGTTCATTTGACGCACAGTGGGCGCTTGGCACGAAGACGCACACAGCTACCGCAGTTACAATCCAGTT
>NC_045753.1:20368582-20373799 GCF_008692095.1 Etheostoma spectabile
ATAGTCAGTAGGCTACCCTAATTTACTGTTTGTTTGTTGTTTTTCAGCCAGCAAGCTTTTACCTTTACAACATGTGTGGGCTGGGCGGGTGTATAGCGTCTGCCGACAGCAGGCTCGTCTGTTGGAAACAGCTACATGATAAAAGTGTACAAGGGGTCATCGTCAGCACGTGTACATCGATTGTGAACGGACAGTGAAAACCCTATAGTCAGTGCAAAATAACCAAGATTTATTGATTTTTATAGTCCCAAAAAAGATTATGGGGCCACATGAAAGGTTACGTGATGCATATAAACCCCTTATTATCACTATTATTATCATAAAATCTTTAGTTGCAACTTTGTATAATCGTGATCCAAATCTTCTCTTAACATAAGGAGCTTGGGGCCAGGTAGGAGATAGTTGACACTTAAAAAGTTGAAATAGTGCACAAAGTACCGTTGTGTGTAGGAATAACGAATGTAA
The DNA here is from genome assembly GCF_008692095.1 of Etheostoma spectabile. Classification (NCBI taxonomy): domain Eukaryota; kingdom Metazoa; phylum Chordata; class Actinopteri; order Perciformes; family Percidae; genus Etheostoma; species Etheostoma spectabile. The sequence goes on from NC_045753.1 coordinate 20,369,048, forward strand.
AGGTATTGTTCTTCAGTTTATGGTCTATTGAGTGACTGTAATGCATTGGGTATGTGGGAAAATGGTTAAGGAACGAAAAAGGGGGTTTATGAGATAATGTGACTCCATTACGATGATCAGATCGTACATTGTTTTTTTTTAACATGGGAGAAATTAATTGTCACTAGTAAACCATCAATCTAATTGTTTTTAAATTTTCAAAGTGATTACATGTTCATAGTAGTATTATATTGTTCTTCCAAGTGGGAAAATGTCTAGATCGTCTGAATTTGCTGAGAATGAGTAACACGTGCATCCTCACAGACCCTGATGGAGAAGATAACGATTGTAGCAATTAACAGTTGAACTCTAAGCGCATGAATCAGATGCTCCATGTAGTAAGATTTAATGAAAAGCCCGCTATCAAAGAATTTTCATAGTTGTTGTTTAGCATGACTGACTACAATTAACTGAGGTACCAAACAAAATAAAAGTCTGTTTTGAAGGAAAGTACTACCTGTTTTTAAAAAATACACACAGGCTTTTATGACAGATAACTTTGGCTAACTATAAGTGAAGTCCTCTCAATAACCACCTCCTCAGTGTTTGGTTCAAGTTCAGTTCCAGTGCAACATTGAGATAAAACGTAACACAGATGCACTTTTTTTTTTTTGAAAGAAGAAAAAAAAGTTTGCTCATAAAATCCCACAATTTTTGAATAATTTTTAAAGCATTCTTACAACATGGATTGCCCAAATTATTAAAGTAAATATGAAGTGAAGAAGAGATTGACACAATACTGAGTCACAGCTCTTTTACATGTGCAAATTTGCAAGACAGAGGTGCATTCTGGGAAACTGGCACTCCAGGAAGGAGAATGGAAGTCATGTCTTGTATAAATGTAGTTGTTCCTGCTCAATAATGACCGTCTATCTTCATCACATCACTGATTAGCTTCTGCTTTGCACCACGGCTACATTAAAAATCATCTTATACTGTATATGCACTGCCGATGACAAAAATAAAGCAAATCAGGTTCTAAAATAAGGGAAAAAACACAAACACATTATTTGTTATGAAATCCTATTCGCGCCTTTTGTTTGTACAAGACGTGCACGTCTCTAGCCAGATACATGCCAGAATTGTAATCAAAACCATTACTACCCATGAAACTATTGCTTGTGCAGACTTTTTTAGGCACCTGAATGCGCTTTGACAGCGCAGACACAGACCAATGAGTTTGGTGCTTCACTTTCTCAATACCATCTGAATTCTTGTGTTGTAGGTAATTTATGATAGCCATTTTTTGCTTGGTTGGATCTTACGTGTCCCCGAAATCTACAACATTCTGGATTTAGGACTAAGACTGTTAATTCACTTGCATACTTGTATTATATTACCTGTGTAGTTTAGCGTATTGAACAATGTGGACAGTCAAAAAACCACATGAATGTGGAGAACATATTAAGCAAAAAAAGGGTAACTTTCATTGCAAAGAATTTACCAGAACAACATAAGTTGCTGATACACCACCACCTTTCACCCTATGAACTCCCAAAACCATGCTCAGCCCATCAGAGCAGAGAGTATCAGGCGTTGAGTAGCTGGCAGCCTGTGTTGTGACACCGTTGAGCTGGCGGCTGTCCTTGTAGCATTGATCATGTCAGAAAAGGTGATGTTGGCGTTGGTAGACATGTACTGTTTGCTGAAGAGTCAATCTGGAAACAAATGTGACAACTGTTAGAGGCAACTGTTCTGGTTGGGCCATTGTCCTTAAGACACCCCCAGGAAAAAAAAAACCTCACCGACGTCCTTTGCTGACTTTTATTGTGTCCTTAAACACAGTCCAACCACAGCCTCAATGGCAACGGGGGGATGGTCAAAGAGCCCGGTATCGGTAATACTTGGTGCGATCCACCCCGGTCAGGAGATCATCCAGTGAAAATTCCAGTGCCACGATAACATGTCGCCGAAGACAGAACATGAACTCTGAAGAACTGGACTTTACAAAGTTTTAAAGATTTTTTGGGGGGATTGCCTGATCTTTCATTTAATAGAACGCTGATAATAAGGGGGACGATGTTGCAGCAAGACCAATGGTGTCGGATCTGAACATGGGCCACAGCGTTACATGGGTGCAACCAAGGTTGTAAGCTACCAGGCACCACTACACATTTTATTCAACCATTGATCACTTCTCCACAAGAAAAGAGTAAAGCCTCCCTTACTTTGGTTTGGATTGTTGTCAGGTAGATGCTCAAGGTCCCAGCTTGCAGGTTGGCCAGTTGCGTACCTGACATTCCTGTAATTACCACATTGTCTTAGTCTCAATGGGAGGGTGAGGAATAAACAAACATGGAGTCACACATTAAACGTAAAGAGAACATTCAAATCATGCAAGCCGCCAGCTGAATTAACAGAAATACTATGATTTTTTTTAAAGTAGCATTTTGACATTTACAAAACCTAGGTAAGAAGTGGATAGCAATGGATTTGTGAGTGCTACATTCAAAGTATTTGTTGTTTCCAACACTTTGACATGCATCTTTTCTCACTTCAATCAGACACCAAGCGCAGCAATTCCAGTAGAGGGTCTTCAAAAGCCAAGCTGTTCCGATTATATGATGCCTTTCTGTTCACAATGTGTACTGGGGATTCATAAGAACCGAGATTTGTAAACATCTAATAATTACCGGTTATACGAAACCACTTTAACCGCCTGTGAAGTCCTACTAACTTATACTACATCCTTAACGTATAGCCTACTGAAACCGTCCTTACCTCCTGGGATCGCGTCTTGCCACCGTTGCTCAAGCCGGGGACGGATGCCATTACCCCAGTTCAAGTGTAACTGCAGTCTGTCCGTAGTCCTCGGCCCAGATTCTCCTCCTGAAATCCTCACACCGCTGTCGATGTAGACTCTGACGGAAAAAGGTTGGAAAAACAAATTGACCAGTAAGAGGGGTCAAGGAACCCCAAAACTTTCAGGAATGGTATCATTTTAAGAAAGCCTCAAGAAATTATGACCTTCAAGAAAATGATTCCAAGACCTTAATATTTTCTTCCTCTCGTAACAAATCCAAGTAAAGTAGGCTGTCACCATTTAATGTTTCTGTCCGCAACCCCGTCCCCCTGGTTTCGCAAAGGTGTTTTTGAATAAGTTTGTTCATTGGTGGTCTTTACTGGGTTGTAGGGTGATATGAAAGGGGTAGAGAGTGGCAGGTTGCGGGACTTGTGGGGAGTGTTAACGTGTGGTCAATGCTGCATGGACCTACGATGTTAATAAATGAGGGCGGAGAACGGTGGCGTGATCTAGGTGCCGATTGTGTGTGTGACCAAGGTGCCCATTCGACTCAGGTGTGCAAGTCGCTATAACAAAAATAAAGAAATATAAGGTTTACGAATGTATGAAATAATGAGTTCATCATTCGTCTTTGTATCTTATCACCTACCAACTAGCATTTGTCCCATGTGTGTCTGCGTGAGAGATACTTAGATATCGGGGTTTTTGTGCACTTAGCATGCTGTGTTTGAAGATTTGTTTGTGATACACCGATGGAGAAGTTTGGTTTCCAGTGGAGAAAATTGGACTCTTAAGACTCCACAATAACACAATTGCTTGGCCGAGTAACACCAGTCTGGAGAAGAAGAAAAACGCATTTAGTTCTTCTAATTCTTGACAAACAATTTACAAAGAAATGCACTGCTAATCCAGAGAGTCATGTAGATCATAGATGAAACAAAAAAGTTCCAATACCTACCGACTTTATTTAACGCACAGTGGGCGCTTGGCACGAAGACGCACACAGCTACCGCAGTTACAATCCAGTTCATCTTAGAACAACAGACAAATAAACTCACCATTTTTTTCACCAATACAAATGAGCACCCACATTAAACCTTCGGAAAAAAAGGCACTTTTGCCGTCCACAATACGAGAGAATACGAGAATAAAATGAACGTGTCCTAGTGGATTTTAAATTGGCACAACACTAATCAAGTCAAATAAACCAATTACGCATACATTTTAAATACCATGTGCACTTTTTACAATAATTTAAATAATGTCAATCGTATGCAAAATTGGAAAGTGCTATAGGAAAGAAATCAACAGAGAGCTTTTGGCTACAGCTATATGAGCTGAGAGTGTCCTACCTTTGACGCACCTGTTCTCTTCTCTAACAGCCGCGGAGTCTCTCATCCTCTTTTTATTTGCTCAGCCCATCCTCTAGCTGCTCAGAAACCGCCTCTGTCTTTGCTGATTGACTGATTCACATGTATTCAGTTTCTGGTCCCGTAATGACTGTTCAACATTCCACTGTTCAAGACCAATATTGATAGTCAGTAGGCTACCCTAATTTACTGTTTGTTTGTTGTTTTTCAGCCAGCAAGCTTTACTTTACAACATGTGTGGGCTGGGCGGGTGTATAGCGTCTGCCGACAGCAGGCTCGTCTGTTGGAAACAGCTACATGATAAAAGCTGAGGACGTCTTCTGACACTGACTCATGCCTCCTCTAAGGGACTATGAAGCAAACTAAAACAAACACAATCAGCTAAAGAAAATCTAAAAATCTCCACAGAGATTGGTATGGATGTGATGATTTCACATAACATTAATTTGGCTTATTAGTGCAATACACCTATTTACAGAAGTTCCAATTAACCTCATAAATTACATATGTCGGAAGCCTGAGTCGGAAACATCATCATCTAGTGGGTTTAAAGAAAATGTTACCTTTTATTTAATTAAGGTAGGATCCATTTTGTTAACT
>NC_045753.1:20373824-20374088 GCF_008692095.1 Etheostoma spectabile
CTTGAACGTGATAAAAAGTTTTTTTCAAGTTCTTTCATGTAAAAATTACATTACTGCAGTAATTAAGCTGCCTAATAATATGCTGTGATGGCAAAGGCTGTCACACAATATGTCTCGACAGGATTGACAGAGAAGAAAGACTTTAGAAAAGAATGTTAACATAAGTTTAAGGGTTGAGTGCCTTGTCAGCCTTGTGTTGTCTCCTGGTCGACCACGCAACTTTTTGTTTTTTTCTGGGTCAAAATTTTAAATGAAAACTTTTTT
>NC_045753.1:20374244-20374515 GCF_008692095.1 Etheostoma spectabile
AAAGTAGTCACTTTAAAAAAAGACATATAACCCCTAAAAGTAGTAAACTGATCATTTATATTAAATGTGAGCTATCCATGTTAGTTTATTTGACAATTTGGTTGAAAGAAACCCAAATTTCTTACATAAATAGAAACTTTTTAAAAATAGGTAAAATTTGATCTGAGGACAACAGGAGGGTTAAGCAAACAAAAGCATGCATGTGTGCATCTAGGAGACATCATAGTTCATCATTTCATCAGTTCATCAGTTATCACCGTTTTGAATGTCA
>NC_045753.1:20374525-20402507 GCF_008692095.1 Etheostoma spectabile
TGTTTTACTGTCTCTATTCGAAAATTAGGTCAACGCTGTCAGCTTGATTTAGCCAGAAGAAGTGTTAAGTAATAAAGGGTGGGAAGAATTTAATTTGATTTTCTATGTATAGAAACATGGCGTGTGTTCAGTTCTTTAAGACTGCGGAAGGAATATCTGCTGTCATCATTACTGCCAGTGACTTAGCTGCAGGTGAGAAACAGTGGGTGGACTCCCCAAAAGATTAACGATGACAATGTTTTGATCTTTCGCATGAGCAGAACTTATTCAACAATACATAACAACATGAAGGCAAGTAAAACTGCATTGTTTGTGGGGAACTGCATTTTTTTAAAAGGGCACTCACTCATTTTTGTTTCATGTCTTCCGGCTCATTACTGAAATAGTTTGCTAAAGTTAGCAAGAGCAGCTGGTTTAACAGGTAACTTCCCTTTTCAGTTATTTAATTAAGGGACTGTTGGTTTTTTCCTTAAGTGGTTACCGGAGGAGTTCTGGTACCTTTAGTCAAAATATACTTGACTTCCCCCCCCTTTGCAAGTTTTGCAATTTTCTATGAGCCCCCAAAACGACTGGGAACAAAGGCATGACCCTCCCCAACAACTTATTGAGGCCTTTGGTTCGGGTTGGCGCTTGGCAAAGACAGACACTTCTTTTTAGCTAATTATTCATCTTTCTCATCTTACACATCACACTCCACTGGTATGGTGGACCTTCCAGTAGATTTACTCACTAACGTTGTGGAAACACAATAAGTATGGAAACTAAATACGCTTCCTGTATTACTACAAATAATTTGCTTTCTCCTCTAGTAAACTAGTATTCACATGAAATAAAGCAAAACATTGACACCATTTAACGAAGCACACTGGGTAATAAATTTAACACGGGAACTTGTTGACATGGACTCGTCACTAGGCTTGCTCAGTCATTGTATATTTTAGCACAGGTAAAGCTGCCGAAGCGGAACTATTTTCCTCCGGTGTTCCATTCCATATATACTGAACGGTTCCTATTAAAGGTGTCTCAGCAAGAACAAAGAAATAAGTTAAGGATTATAAATCTGTTGTTTAGCTTTTATCTCCAGCCCATTAGATTAGAAATCAAACAATGACTGATGTTGGAGGTATAACTTTTAGTTTTTCTGATATCCATATTAGGTGAACAGTATTGCATATATATATTATATATATATATAAAAGTGTTGCATGGAGCTATGGTATGTTTTGAAATCCAAGGTTGTAGTTTAAACTCTAAATTATGGAGTGATATTGAACACAATTTTGAACAGATTTTTTTAAATCAACATTCGAGTTCATTCCATATATACTGAACGGTTCCTATTAAAGGTGTCTCAGCAGAACAAGAAATAAGTTAGGATTATAAATCTGTTGTTTAGCTTTTATCTCCAGCCCATTAGATTAGAAATCAACAATGACTGATGTTGGAGGTATAAACTTTTAGTTTTTCTGATATCCATATTAGTGAACAGTATTGCATATATATATAATATATATATATATAATTTACTATATAAATACTATATATTGTGTTGAAATCCAAGGTTTAGTTTAAACTCTAAATATATGGAAGATATTGAACACAATTTTGAACAGATTTTTTAAATCAAACATTCGAGTTTCATTCCATATATTCAGACTTTCATTCAATATATTCAAGGTTCATACATACCATACATGCCATACATACATATATAATACAGGCCAAAAGTTTGGACACACCTCATTCAATGCGTTTCCTTTATTTACATGACTATTTACATGTAGATTCTGATTACTGCTTTGCACACGCTTGGCATTCTCTTGATGAGCTTCAACAGGTAAGTCACCTGAAATGGTTTCCCGACAGTCTTGAAGGAGTTCCCAGAGATGCTCAGCACTTGTTGGCCCTTTTGCCTTCACTCAATGGAGACTGCTTCTGTTACGTAAACTTCTGAGTCTGCATGGAAGCAAAAAACGCACAACATATAGTGCCACATTACAAACTAAGTCAACTGATGAAACTTACTGATGTTTTGAAAAGTGAAAAGGTAGGTGGTCAGTTTTTTTCCAGCCCTTGTTATCAGACATGTGATCGGTCTACAGAGACAAACATGGTGAATGTTTAAGGGACATTTCTACAGCAGCATAGAAGTAACCATGTCACATGGTTTCAAGCCTGAAATCATATTGTATACATCTGTGCAGGTATTTGCAGAATATGCTTACTGATGAATGAAAGCAGGTAGATATAACATTCTCAGTTTAAATGCTGGTATCCCCTATTGAATGTTTGGCACCTTTTCACTCCTCCCCTTGTTTTAAAACATCATATCTCACAACTTGACAAATGTCTCAAACTGGAAAAACAAGTCTAGGCCTCACATGATCTTTAGTTATATAACCAGTGGTAAAATAACTTGGCAAGATAGCGTGTAGTATGACCTACTTTGATCTAACTGTTTAAATGAAGTATGTAGTCATCTTTATGGTAAGCTGTTTAAATTCAATAAATCAGCATTCTAAATGGTTTACTTATAGTAGGGAATGAAGTGATACACTGTTGGATTTCAAACTGACACTGCCAGTTACACCAGAAGACAGCAAAATGTTTTTATACACATTGTTTTTTCCCCATATGAATAGTATGCATGACTTTTCTGAATGTACTTTATCAATATTTTTCTTTAATTTTTCTTTATTTTTTCAAGACGTGAGGCACCATCTTGACATAAAATTCAATTTTCAAAGGACACACCACAATATCAATAAATACATTTAAAAATAATACTTTCCAGTATGAACACACTATACCAAGTATAAATAGTTTGTATATGTTTATAGCATGGCTATTGAACACACCTACTAACTTATTACATAATGCACTTAATGTGACCTCAATAATAAATCCCAGCACTGCCAGACCATTGGGAATCTTTATTGACTCATCCAGAGTTAAATCATTCCTCTTGTTCACTATGTGCATCTGGACAAAGACAGAACTAATGACATGTTACATTGCAACGGCAAAAGCTTAATCTTTTAGAATACAATGTCTTGACTGCAGCAAGTCAGAATTTCCTATACCACAGAGTGATATCTTCTAATTGCTTGTTTTGACCGATTGACAGTACTAAACCCAAAAGACACAGTTTACTATGATATACTGTATGTCAAAGAAAAGCAGCAAATCTTCTGCTTTGAGAGGCTAGAACCATTATTGCTTGACAAACAAATTAAACTAAACAATTATTAAAATTTTTGTGGATTTACTAATCGATTGATGGTCACAGTTTTAACCGTAACCCTCATAAACTATAGTTAACACACGTTTTGTTTTGGGATTATTATAAAAGTCATTGATTTTAGGCAGATTAATGTGCAAACAGACTGTGATGGCCACAGGCACAGTCATGGCCACATAACCAGCTTAAGAGCGGTAACCTCACTTATATTTTTCCTTAGGTATAGTTAACATGCTTTTTTTATACACATTATTCATTTGTTGCAAACATTTATTCAGTTACAAACAACTTGGTCCATTTCACATACATCATACTTTATTTAGTTGATAATACAGAAGTACCTATCAGGGATTAGCACCAGCAGTTATTTTTGGATTGTCATTCTGTCATTCAACTATTTCTTTTGAGTTTACAAGTGCCGGCGTTCACACCCGAGAGGAATCCTGGAGGTCTGCTGCCTTAAATGGGTGGTGCTTGGAGCGGCAGCAGCAGCTTTATAGGGGAGGTGGCCTAATTGGACACTACCACTGCTTACATTTTATTTGGAATAAGTTTTTAGGTAGGTTTTGTGTTATTTGTGTTTCTGTAGTTGTGTTATTGTTAGTCTCCCCCTGTGTGTTAAAATTGGTCTGATTAGCCAATGTATAAGTCCCCTTTGTTTCTTTGTTAGTAGGTTTTTTTGGGTGTCTTACCTTCAGAGCTTTGGTTACCTTACTTTTGAACTCCCCTTGTGACTCATCTTCCTTAACTGCTTGTTCGCTCACACAGACATTTAGCCTCAGCTTTTTAAAGTTCAGTCCAACTCCGAGTCCTTTAAGACTCAATAAATATCCCCAGAAACAACACATAAAATGAAAGAATTTTCAAGCCTGTGTGGACTATGGACATGATGGCATGTTTGCCATTTAAATTTGTGAAGGTGAAGGCATCCAGATGCTCATCAGTTATTGTGCTACGCGTTTCAATGTTGAAAGCTGATTGGCTATCGCCGCCGCTTTTGGACTGAGGAAGAAGGTGCTATTGAGAGGGACTGTACTCTGTTGGCCGAGATGGAAAAAGACCAAATCCTTTATTTTCACATGATCCCTTTGAAACTGTACAGTCATCAGATCTGCACATGCGCTGACACATACCTCAGTGATCATTATAGCACCAGGGATGACCTAAATAATTAAAAAAATAATATTTATTTTGTCAAATAGTATGTGTCATACATGCAAGGGACTCCCTGGGTGGTAAAGGAATTGCAAGTGAAGCAAACGTGTGACATCCATTAAGAAGTTGTGCAGGCCAATAAACATTGGGAAATCCTGCCTTCGTGGTAAACTTGGAACCCTTGGTGTGGCCGTCCCCATACCTATGGTGATTGACATCAAACTTGTGCATTTTTTCTCTTCTTTCCAGTAGAGTCAAAGGCCCCATACTTGGGTGTCAGTACAGAACACTAGACCTAAACCTTGTGATGAAAACATGAGGGGAAAAAAATCTTCGGAATTGTCATGATGGTAACTGCAAATTTAGCTTCGAGCCTCTAGCCTCAAGCAGAGATTAGGAGCGGGGCTGCAGAGCTCTGGTAAGATTACTCCACACTCACAGATTCTTTTCATTTTCACAAACTTTAACCCCAACCAATGCCAACTCAGGTCACATGCCTTGAGGCAATCTTTTAGCTTAGCTCACTCTGGAGCCACAAAAGGTGTTATACTACTTTTTCATATATGCAGTAGTATTCCAACACATGTAAACTGATTAAAATTATATAATTTCACAACCAAAACTGTACTTTGTATGGTAGATTAATTTAGATGCAAGTAATTAAACATTATTTCTTTTGCACCTTTAAAATCAGAGTTACAATGTGATTCAGATGAAGATACTGAATATGAAGTTGTACAATGCACAACATCCTCGAATATTATCAAGATGGACAGCAGAAACCTGATAACACAATAAAAAAAAGTGTCACAACAAATGCTCCTTTTCTGAAGCGTATATGGATATTTTTTAAGATTTTGTCAAAAAGGGGTTCTTGCAACTCCATGGAAATTTCTGAGCCTCTACTTTTGGCAAATTTGCTTTGTTGCAGTTGTCATTTAATCAAAAACAATTATTTTGGCTCACTTTGTAACTGTTTTAAGTCTTTTACGGACTGGTATGCTTATGGTGGAGGCCGGAGAGTCGTGTACCTTCTGATGAATCACCTGACACAAGTCCAGCACGTGCCACCTGCAGAGACATGTGCACCTGCCTTATCTCAAGAATGCTGATGGCTATCGAGTATGTGAAAAAGAAACATGTCATTCTGCAACAAAAAGTGCATGCAACTCATCTCCCCCCCCGCCCCTTCTCCCTGCCTCATAGAGGTTGACCAACATTTTCTCTTGTCGTTACAGCCAACCAAAGTTTAAAAAAGCCTGATTATCAAATATGATAATCAAAACTGCAGACCAGCATGTGCCAGTATGTCTCGGCACCATGTGATTTGGTGACGTTTGCCTGCATGTATCTCTAGATGCTTGTTTAACAGTATTATTGATGTGATTACACTTGCTGCACATTTTTGTCTGCCAGAAATCGCTGACATCTTTCACACCCAGTGTTGACAGATGGACTGTAACATTGATCAAATAACTTTTGTTTATTGGTTATCTGCTGCCTTAAGTGGTCTCTGTGAGATAGTATCCACAGTTAGTGCGCAATACATTTTCATTTGATGGGTTTATTGTTAAATCTGCATAATCCCTTTTTAAGTTGATTGTAAACTTGGTGGCAAACAGTCATCATACATTTGGAGTTGTGCACCTGCTGAATGCAAGCCCAGTTTTCAACTCCTAAGGGAAAGGGCCAGTTAGGTTAGTTTGTTTGTCTGTCTGTCATTGGTGCTGTAAACAGTGGTTTTTTTTTAGGGCTTTTTCAATGCAAATAGCCATTGCCGCAGACAACAACAGCAGTGACAGTGAAACAAAAAGTGAAGTTACAAGCAGACAGCATATCTATTGTTGCAACAATATGTACTGTATTTCTATATTCAGTATATATACTGTAAATATAATATTTATGCACACTACAATAAAAGACAAACTTAAAGTCATCTATTTGAACCCTGTGAAAGGAAGTGGCTATATTTTGGCTTTATCTTGTATTGACAGATACAAGTTTATCCTGGAAACATGGAGGGCTGAAGTCTTTAACTGGGAATTGTTTTAGTAACTGCTCCTGTGTTTACACACACATCCCTCCATTGATGTACCTAAACAAGTTTTCTGCTCTGTACACATCCTTGTGCACATTGTCACACCTCATTACTAAAAGCCTTTACTACCTGTGATAGAGGACAGGAGGAATGTCGGACACTGACAGATATCTCTGGACACGTGTCATTTATTCTTTCTAAACTTCACTCAATATCAGTTTATGTTGTAAACATTACTGTTGCTGCTCTACTGGCAACATTTTGTTTCCCTGGGACCTGACAGTTGAAACTTAAGTCCCACTGCCATTATTTTCTGAATATGAATATTCTTATCTATGAATATTATTATATCTTGGTCAGCTTATGCGCCAAATGTTTTTGATGGCAATTTCTATGATACGCTCACCAATCCAATGCTGGAGTTAACTTGGAGTTAGCTTGGACAGATTGATTGCTATTGAGGCAGTAGAGAATATGCAAAAAGGAAAATCCCAGAGCTTTGATGAGATTCCCCCTGAATATTATGCAACTTTTTGGGAACAGTTTGGCCGTTTCCTTCTTGACATGATTAACTTCTCTATTGAAAAGGGTGAATTCTCAAGGGATGTTAACACAGCCTTAATTTCCCTACTCTTGAAAAAGGAAAAGGAGCCTACAGAGTGTTCTTGCTATCAATCTCTGAATCTGCTTAACACTGAAAAAAAAAATCTTTGCAACACTCCTAGCCCATCGTTTGGAATCTCAAATGGCAAAATTAGTGAACTCCGATCAAACAGGATTCATAAAAACGAGACTAGCAGCAGACAATGTTAGATGCCTTCTCCACATTGTTGATGCAGCAGAGGACAGTAAGACCCTAAAGTTACTTCTCTCTTGATGCAATGAAAGCTTTTGACAGACTTGAGTGGGCAATTTTGTGGTCAGTCTTAGAGGTGATGGGCTTTGGTAACACTTTCATTGGTATGATTAAAGCTTTGTATTCTAATCCCTCAGCCCGAGTCTTAACTGGGTGCACCTCCTCTTTATTTCAAGTTTCTAGCTCCTCCCACCAAGGTTGCTCCTTGAGTCTGGCCTTATTTGTCATTCCTTTAGAGCCACTGGCTAAAGCCATTTGCCAATTGAAAATGGTTTCACCAGTATCATAATACACCGCATTATCTATCAATATTTGCGGATGATGTTTTGGTCTTTTTAGAAAACCCATCTCAGTCTCTCCCTTGCCTTCTATCTTTATGCAAGGACTATGGAAGCTTAGCTTTAAAATTAACTGGTCAAAGTCTTCCCCATTGACATCCCCATTGTTAGGCAGTTTAAATATTTAGGAATGGAGGTCCTCTCCTGTTTAAACCAGATTGTTAAAGAGAACTGTTCTGTAGCTCTAAACAGCGTTTTGAAAGATATGGAAAAGTGGATTGGTCTCCCAATGGCTATTCAAGCCCGTATCTCAGTGGTTAAAATTAATGTTTTACCCAGGATCAATTTTGTGAGCTCTATGCTACCTCTCTCCCCTCCTGCTGGCTACTGACGTAAACTACAATCAGGGGTATTTAAATTTATCTGGAAAAGCAAGCGACTGCAACTCAAGATGTCTACTCTACAGAGGAAGGGAGAGGATGGTGGCCTTTCAATTCCCAACTTTAAACATCATTTCTGGTCCTTTGTCTAAAGACCCCTCTTCAGGTGGTTTAACCCAGTTACATCTGTTTGTTGGCGTACCGTAGAGAGTGCTATGACAGTACCTTTGTCACTCCAAGACGCTCTTTTTGCCAACATTTCTAATAAACATTGCCAGCTACGCTTTGGCCCCAAAACTTGGAGATTAGCTGAAACACATTGCCATAAAGTTTGGAACTGGCACACCTTTTCCCCATTATTTATAAATACAGCAATCCTGATTGGTGGGAGGCCAATAACAGCCACATAATGGGAACAAAGGGGAGTTCATTGTCTAAAAGATAGCCTAAAAACTGTGGTATGGTATACAGGTATCAGTTCAAGGGCAGTGTACTGCCCTTCCTATGAAGAAGATCTGGGCATGCGACAGCCCAGGCCTTAGTATTGGTCTTGGATGATGTATGGCCTAACATTCGTATTACGCAACATGCAAGCAGATTCACTACAATTTCATTCATAGGACACATCTCACCCACATGAAAATGCACCATTTGAAAATAATTAACTGCCTTTTAGGCACGTTCTGCCCAATTAAAGGTACATATCTACACATGTTCTGGGACATGTCCTGTTGGTCAGTTATGGAACAATATTGCATCCAACATTTCCACCTTGTTTAATGTTACTGTACCCGTCACTGTAAATGTTTTATTCTGAATGACCTGTCAGTCCTCCAGGGGCCTGTTGCACAAAAGTTGAATTAAGATATCCAGAATGAGTAAAAAAGAACAGCTTGACTTAATGTGATCCGCTCATCGCATCGGTTGCACGTTTGCCGAGCCAGGATGAGAAGGTGAAGCTACGTCAAGCCAGGTGTAGAGCACGTTTACGGCTTTCTTAAATAGACCACGCTATTGATCACAGATTTACTGATGCAGAATTGGGGAAGACGCATGCGGCATATGTTTCACCAAATGAGCAGCAGCTTAAGTAACGAGGTGGTGAAGCATGTAATATGCAAAAAGGGAAATACGGCTCTTATCAAATGGAGAGAAAAAGCCCAACAGACAATATAGGATTTAAAAATATCTATTTAGCCTACTGATCACTCCACATTTTTACAAACTTGTAGGCTACACTGTGTTTTAATTGCTTTTAATATGCTTGTTTTGTGTGTTGGTTTTGTTGCTGTATCTGTTTTCATGTGCTAAATGTACGGTAACGTGTCTTTAAGGAATGCCTACCATGTGCACGACATAAATAAAATGTATTATTTAGCCGACTTTGCCTTAAATGTGAGCCGAGGGAATTAATGTTCCTCGGGAATTAATAGAGGAGGACAAGCAATACGAAAATGAAATCATTAATGTACTGGTCTCTGACCAGTCTGCCATTAATGTCATCTGGGAATATGGCTGCATTGTCCCACTTAATCTCCGGAGCTCGTCCTGTATAAATCAGAAGGTGCATAGACCACGGAAGCTGCGCTGCTCATCTCTATTTTTACAGAGAGAGTTGACACTGAAGCTGGCAGGCAGCGGCCTCAATCAGCGGCCTCAGTCAGGCAGCCAGGTGGTGTTGCTAAGAACTTGCAATGTATATAGGATTATCAGACTGGCCATCGCGGCCTCAAAACACTACCAGCTCAACGGGAAAAGTCCTGACTCTCCTGATTGCCGCTCTGCATCAGGGTGCCAGTGCAACCATTTCTAACCATCATACATCATACAATAGTAGGGTTTAAATCAAACTTGTGACAACAATAGTGACAAGTAATGCATGTTAATAAAAATAAAGCAGAACACATCCAGAAGACAACGGAATAACTGTTACACACCTTTATTTTGGATCAGAGCGACAACTGATGTAACACATGAGACTCCAGGATTAATCTTAGCCTGGCTGTTAGCCTGCTCTGGACCAGACTAGCCGCAAAGAATAAATCTCCATGGTTACTTGACTGGATCTAATTCAACCTGCTTTTGTGCAACCAAGTCAAAGCTAAATTCATCTAGGATAACTTGAATATTCTGGCTTAATCCCTTATCTTGGTTTTGTGCAACAGGCCCCAGCTCTCTAAAGCTCAAAAACGTGCTGTGTTTGCTGGACTTACAGCTGCTAAGAGAATGATTGATAACCCGTTGAACGCCACCTCATGACATGTCTATCCGTGCATGGACCTTTTCCTTCTTGGATTTCGTGCACATGGACTATCGACAGCGCGCATCCATGGAGCGGCGAAGAGGACCCTGAACACAAGTCCAGGCTGTAGCCATGTGCTAAAGTCTTTACCTCAAATTGTGCATGTGATTGGCCCCATTTGTCTTGTGTCTGTCTGTGTGTGTGTCTGTTTGTGTGTGTGTGTTTGTGTGTGTCTGTTTCTGCATGTGTTGTTTTGTCTCCCTCCCTCCTTGCTTTCCTCTGTGTTGTTTTTTGGCTCGGGGACGCTTTACATGTCTCAGTGTATTGCTTGTAATTGTTTGTATCTGTTAATTTGTCCATATATTTTGAAAAAAGTTTAGAAAAGATTTGATCACAAAAAATTAAACTAGACAATGTAGAGGGCTTCCAGTGTAGACCATTTTCTGTAGCCTACTGTGTTGTAGTACTTAAAACTGTCTCCTTGCACGTTCGCAAGTATAAATGAACATTAAGATATCTCCGGTGTCTCTGTCTATTTATTGATAATGTAATTATTCTGTATTTTTTATTTACCCAAGTTCACATTTCTTAAAGCATAGTTTCTGCCACGCCCATGAGGACTTCTTAGTAAGTTGACGCATCCACATGATACAAGCCTTCCATGACCGCGCACTGCAAAAATGCACACACTAAAGTTGACATCAACTGCAGTTTTAATGAGCCACAGTCATAAGTATATGCAAAAGAAAAATCTAGAAATAACTTTGAAGTTAGTGAAACAATATGAAATTAACAAAACCACAAAGTGAACATAGTAAAAACAGCTAATTGGAAGCAAATTTGTGACAGATAGAACCTGCACTTGCGATGTACACATCTGTAACATTAAACCAAATATTACAGATGAGACATTTATTATCTGATGGGAAAGCTGTTAATGTGTCAATCTGTGTGAAACTTTACTGTAAAAAAAAAAAAGATCGGTGGGCTCAACATACATTTGCAAGTTACCTGAGTGGCCGTAGATTTTCATCTTTATAGTAGTGCAGTTATTGATTTGTGCCATGAAGATAGATTTTATAACATTTTTGCCAACTAAAACTGTTTTGTTTAGAAAGAATCCTAACAAATTATACATTAGCCTTGGTAATGCATTATTGCTCATTGAAAATATTAAGCAAGGTAAAGAAAATAGTCTACAAACTAATTTATTTTTAGCTCTTGTAACAAGGCAAGTGAAACACCTTATCTAAACATGAGTTAATACCTAAAAGTGTTTTTGAATTTCTGTCAGCTGTCAGATTCCTGACAAGCTCTTGTTGGAGTCCACATGTTGCTAGAGAGGTATAAACAGTTCCAATCCTGGGCGCTGTGCCTTGTGCAGCCTACAGGGTGGCATTAAAGAGCCCAGTCTTCAGGTTATTCAGAGTAGAGAGGCAACTGTCCTGCAAAACAAAGGCCAGGATGTGAGTAAACCCACACACTGAACAACATAGCGTTTCCAATTATGTGCCTATAGCTGCTGCCGGGTCATTAAATAATGCTACATTAGAAGCATACAATTATATATCAATGTCTTGTATATCAAAGTCTTACTGAAAGAGGGTTCCAGTTAGCTCATCAACAAAGCCACCTAGTAAAAAAGAAAAACAATACATACAAAATTTAAGAAAAGCCAAAGTTGACTTAATACTTTTAAATAAACAATAATACATGCACAGTGTGAGTAAGTACTAAAATTACCTGGTGTGCAAATGGTGTCACATAGTATGGGGCAAATGTAGCAGGATGAGCATTCCTGGAAGACAAAAGGGTTCAAATGAGGAGCCGCTTGTCCTTTAATGTGTATTATTGACAGTGTTTTGGACCGGGGCGCAGCGGGGGGGTGGCTTCTGGGGCTACAGCCCAAATGTTTTCTCAAAACCCCAGGATCTCTGAGGGTTTTAAAATAGCTTTAATTTTGTGTGTTGTATGTTGTCTTACCTTTGGTTTCTGTTGTGAAGCACTTTGGATACCTGCTGGTTACTGGAAAGTGCTGTATAAATACATGTTGATTGATTGGTTGATTGATTGTGTCATTTCCCTTAAGTTTCTCTGATTTTAATGGAGAAAAAAATTCTACTACTGGGACGATATCGCCACTCATTCTGTGAACTCTACTAAAAATAGGTTTCAAGATTATGTGGTTCACACCAAAATCAAATTAAAAATTGTAATATCAGATCATTTGTGCCTCTCTTTAGGTGGCAGGGTGGAAACTCTGCAACATTTGTTTTGTTCTGGATACAGAATGACGTAGACAGTTGGAAAACAGTTAATTACAACACAGAATGTGTTGATTCTTTATCAAATGGCTTAAAAAAAGAGTGCTCCCGGTCCCCCTGTAGATTTAGGCTGAGCCCCGAACGTTTACCACCTCTGGCTCCGCCCCTGGTTTTGGACAGGGAAGATGCTTACTTGGCAGTGCTCACAGTGATCGGACTCATCATCTTCACAGGGACATTTGTCACAGTTTTTAGAGCAGTACTAAAAGAGGGAGGGGAGTACACACAATATGATTAGTCTTTCACTATCTGTTGCTCAAAGAGTTCATTAGAAATAAGCACATTTAACTCATTACACCATTAAAGTTTTGTACTCATGTTTTACCTCACAGATTGAGCAAACACTACATAAAGAGCCCGAGTGGAATTTCATCAGGTCAGTGGCAGGCTCCTCTTCATCTGCTGTGTCATCTGCTTGGTCATCATCTATATGGAGTCAATGACAAATTAGGCTACAGAAATGCTAGGTTGAGGAAATTTGGTAACAATGTAACCATTAAATAATTGGTCCACCACTTTGGTCTAGACTGAAATATCTCAACAACTATGAGATAGTTCATATATGCATTCATGGCTCTTAAAGGATGAAGCCTACTGACTTTTGTGATACTTTTCCTCTGGCATCACCATAAGGTTGACATTTGAGATTCAGAGAGAACTAGAGTATCTAGGTGGATTGCTGTTCAATTTGGGACAGAAAATCCCATGTTTGGGTGCCTGGGGCACTCCCCTACATGTCATTCCCCATTCTCTCCCCATCTATATCCAAGTTGTCACAAAGAAAGGCCGAAAGGCTTAAGAAAAATCCCACGGTCCCCTGAGATGTATTGTAATAAGTTTGAGATCCTGACTTTTCATCTATGTAGCACCATCATTAGCTCACAATTTCAGTTTGGTTTATGAACAAACTAATGACATTTCAATCAGCCTCAGTCAGGCAAATAGCCAATAATGACATGCTTACAGGCAAAACCTACACAGTGAACATTATATACATTCTACCTTCTAACCATCAGCATGTTAGTATTATCACTGTAAGCATGATAGTATGCTGGGCATTTAGGTCAAGGACAGCCGCAACACTGACTCTTGCATTGCTGGAGACTCTCTTGTTACATTGGAAATTGTCCTGCTTGGTGTGTACCTTGGTCACAATTCTTTAAATAACATGTCTAAGGGATCTCTATCAAGATTGTTGTTTATGTAAAAAAAAAAAAACTTTTAGCAAATATTTTGTTATGGCTTCTACTTCATGTAGACCTTTCATTCACTAGAGGTCATGAGATCATATTAAGAGTGTTGTAATGCTATCATGCTTACACAATATTTGTTTGCTGTAAAAGCTGAGCACTGTCGATTAGACTTTTGTTCAGTTTGAGAGCAGATAGGCTAAATGCACGGATAAGTACGTATCACAAAATTAGACTTAGGCTTAGACTTAGGTCCATGAGCAAACTATCCCCAACACGGATGAATCATAACTGGGTCAGCTGGTTTGGTGTAGATGTATCACATTGTGGTTGCACAGTAAAGAATAACCAACAGCAACACCAAAACCTCTGGAAACAAATATGCTCTTATACTGCTTCTATCTGTATGTTTTTTTCTGAACTCACACCCTTTATCAGTAATTGTTTGGGTGTCTCAAAATAGCTACATTGGTTCTACAAAAGGAATTAGATACTGCTTGGTGCCAGCTACCTCGCAGATAAGCCAGTCTATTTCAGGACCGATTTGTGTGACAGTGTTCCTACGGCGACTGCAGCGAGCCTAGCAATAGCAGAAGGCTACTGTTGAGTTCGGAAACACTCAAGGGTTTGTTATACGTCATACTAAATGACTGGATAGTTTAGTATTTTGGACTTATAAATATATTTCAAAAATAACTATATATTAAATAAGTGGGTATACCGTCATCTTCCTCTGCTTCAGTTGTTTCCTCTTCCTCAGAGCCATTCCCATCCTCTTCCTCCTCCTCAGCATCATCAGCCTCCTCAGCTAACTCCTCTGCTTCAGTTGTTGCATTATCATTCTCCTCCTCCTCTGCTGCTGCCTCATCAGCTTCCTCCTCTTCAGCATTGTCCTCTTCTTCCTCAGCTGCAGCCTCCTCCCCCTCTTCCTCGTATTCCTGTTCTTCAGCATCACCCTCCTCTTCCTCCTCAGCTGCTGCCTCCTTCTCCTTCTCTTCTTCAGCATCATCCTCTTCCTCATCTGAAGCCTCTTCTTCCTCATCCTCTTTTTGAGCATTATCCTCCTCTTCCTCCTCAGCAGCCTCTTCTTCCTCCTTCTGCCCCTCTTCTTCAGCATCATCCTCCTCTTCCTCAGTTGCCTCTTCTTCATCTTGCTCTGCTTCCTCTTCTTCAGCCTCGTCTTCCTCAGCAGTCTCCTTTTCCTCCCCAGCATCCACTTCCTCCTCAGCATCCTCTTCCTCCTCAGTGGTCTCCTCTTCCTCCTCAGCGGTCTCCTCTTCCTCCTCAGAAGTCTCCTCTTCCTCCTCAGCGGTCTCCTCTTCCTCCTCAGAAGTCTCCTCTTCCTCCTCAGCAGTCTCTTCTTCCTCCTCAGAGGTCTCCTCTTCCTCCTCATCGGTCTCCTCTTCCTCCTCAGCATCCTTGCCTTCCTCCTTAGCATCCCCGCCTTCCTCCTCCTGATCATCTGTTTCTGCCTCATCGTCTGAGTCTTCATCCTCTTCGTCTCCATCCTCCTCCGCTACCTGTCCCTCTTCCTCATCTGCGCCATCATCCCCCTCCGTCGTTAGGCCATCTTCAGCCACAACCTCCTCAACATTTCTGGCATGGAGGCCTTGCTCTGCTTCAGCCACATCCTGGGCACCCACAACTCCTGAGAGGGGGACCTGGGATTGGCACAGGAGAACCAGCAGGAGCCCCACTACCCAGCCTTTCACAGGGGCCATTTTAGAAAACTTAGTTCAAGACTTCTTCTGAACTACTAATACACACTGGATGACTGTCTCTACGCTGTTTTCCACCAAAAACAAAAACAATCTATGGGTTTTTAAAACTTAAAAAACAACAAATCCACACACAAAAAAACGTAATAGAGCTGCAGGTGATTAAGTAATATTATTCAGATTCTTGCTCCAAGCTGCAGAGAGACTGGCTGTGTTCAAAAGACGTCCAGAGCAGTGTGCCAGCCTTGTGCTAGGAACACAGAGGACACAGTGGAAACACTAGTGGGTGTGTGGTGTAGTTGTGTGGCTGGATGTGCATGAGTGACAGGGGCACATGTCTGCGAAGAATGCTCCTGATGCCTTTAACCCAGTGTATAAGAGAGGTGGGTGTGTGCTTATAGCTGACAGGGGGGTTTTGGACTGCAGGAAAAAGGGGCAAAGAGAGGTCAAAGAACATATGGAAATGAGAGGGAGGGAGAAGTTCAATTACTGGCATTAAATAATTCTAATTTAAGTTAATGAAGTTTTAAATTGATAAAACCTTTATTGTGGAGAGCAACACTTTATTTACACTATTATGTACATATATGCATATTTGTGTACATACATACAGTACATGCATAGGTTCACACTTGTATGTCTCTTATTCATAATTTTTTTTGTTTCATTTATTGACGCAATTTTCTCTAATTGTACACATAGGATCCAATAAAAATGGCGGCCTACACAATTACCACAAACCAACATCTCTCACACACAGTCTCATCAGCGAAGGTAATATTTGCTTGCCAGTCCCAAAGCAGAGGAGAACATGTCAGATTGATCTATGGAATGGATGTAAATAGAATGAAATTGAGATGATGGCGGTCTTCACATGTGCAACAACGGACATTTCAAACAAATGTCTCACATTTTCAGTACATTTTCATTATGAAGCCAGATGAGGCAAGGAGAGCCAAGTCAGTAGCATTGCAGGTTGTGTGAAATGAGGAGTGTTTAAATCAAAATAACTCCAAATCTGAGAGGCAAGTTGTGATGCTCGCTTACTGTACATGGGTACATAACTTTGCACATGCAGCCGTCATGCAGCAAGAGGGCAGTAAGACTGAAAGTGATGACACTGCCTCTCTCAGCGTGAGGTGCTGGTGCGATTGACAGGTGGCCAGGCTGGCTATTTAGAGTAAAGGCTCCTTCAATGGCCCTTCTCCACTATGTGACCTTCAATAGAGCTCTGGCACACTGAAAATAAGCACCATGGTACACCTTCCACACTATCCATATCCTCTTTGGTCTACAGCATATCCAATTACCTCATTCCAATGTTTTAATCACACTTTCCCCTCAGTGATTCTCTTGGTATATTTACATAATAAAGCTGATTCTGATAATGTGATGCCATAGTTAATTCAGTGTTGTGCCATTATACTTATTTTCTTGACACAAAGTAACATGTAAACCTGGCTAGCTCTTGTGAGTGAATGCAGTGTATTTCCCAAGATGACTTAGCGTTATTTCTTTAACAGTGAGAAAACTCATTCATTATACTGTATACACAATTTATTGAACAGAATAATATAAACTAGCAATATGCATTCACGATTTAACATTTAAGGTTGCTAAAAAGTAAATGAATACCAAAATAATGAGTAAATTAAGTGTTAAATAATAATGTGCACTGAATGTAACATTGTAAAAAGTTTTAATGTAGCACTAAAAACCTATAGAACATTAAAAAAAACGTGCTCAAAACTACAGCAATAAAGACATAGTACATAAAATATCATGCCACTTCAGAAATACGTACACTTGACTTTGGCATTTGAATACAAGTTTTAAAGAAAATCAGCTTTGGTAATTAATCAATGTAATAAGTAATGATAGCTGATACACTTTTTTCACTCCAGAACCAGCGTAATAAACATGGCTAGCAAACAGTGAGACTGGTGCAGTTCTGGAAATTCACCATTTTAGGGGCAAGGCCACTTGGCCTTTGGTGTTGTCATTTTTTGATGGCACACAGGCCATTAAATAAAACAGTGATTTTAAGTTGTTTTAATTGAACACAAATGAGCGTAAGTATACAGTAGCTATTGGGGGGGTACCCCCCGTCTGATGCTTATCAGACGTTCACTCAGTCACAGATTTGTGGCATTGCCCATTAGGATGAGTTTGATTAAAGTCACTTTGTCAATTTTACTAATTATGTTATTGTTTTTGACGGCTGTAGAACATTCTAGAAAATGTCAATTAAAGGTGAATTTTTAAAACTTATTTTAAATAATTTATGAGAGAATTTAGCATTCCTTTCTATTTCCATTTGAGCATTATCTCCCTGCTAATAATTGTTGAATTTGATTCTGAGGAGTGAAACACTTTGTAAATTCAGTTTTAGCTTAAGCGGTGCGGGCGGGGCATCAAGTATGATATTCCTGCCCTGGAATGGTGGGTGTAGCATGGGGGCAGCCAAAGTAAAAGCTCTTGAGTCTTAAGGCATCCCTGATAAAGGCCTCTCCAGAGAGACATCAGGTGGAACTGGAAGATGAGGGTGATGCATCTGTGTAGGAGAAGAGGCAGAATATGGCAAGTTAAGGGACAGGTTAAGTATGAATGATTCAAGGCAAAAACCACTCCATAGTTACTGTGAAGAATGTGAGCTTTGATATTGCACCACTTACTGTAGGTGGAGGACGAGAAGGTTTGAACGTGCTGCTTTGTGCCAAAGTATCCACAATCCAGCTGAGAGCATGTGAACAATATTCCATCTGAGAAGGATGATCAAAAGAGCCAACATTTGTTTATTGACACACAGTAACTCCAAGAGACCTGAGGGGAGCGCCAGTATTTCGGGAAAACCAGGCAATGAGCTCAGAATACATGTTGCAACACAATACCCATAACACATTACACTTTACTAATACAATTTCACATCTTTGAATCCATACTGTGAGATGTTTTCTTCATTAATGCTGTAAAATATATTGTATAAAATAAGCAGATGACTTTTAAAATGTGTCAGAAGTGGATGGACGGACGGATGGACAGACACATACACACACACACGCACGGACACACACTTCTGTGCCGCACTATTTCTTAGCTCTGAGCAGGTGCTAGGCAGCAAGCAGAGAATCTAGGAAGTTGCTGGTTCAAACCAAGAAATAAACAGAGACAGTAGAAGAAAGGAAGTAACCCCGCTAAGCAGCAAAACCGTTGTTTTTACATTAGCCATTTCCCCCTGTCCCTATGCTAAGCTAACCATCTGCAGGCTGTACAGTAGCTTCACATTTACATTACAGATGAGAGAGTGGTCTCAATCTTCTCTTATACCTCTCAGCAAGAAAGCAAATAAAAACATTTCCCAAACAATTCCTTTAACAAACATGTGATTTACCATTCATGATTAAATACATATTTGGATATCAATATCAGAACAAAGTGTTCTAGTTGTCATGATGCATATCACCCAGTCCTGCTGGGACCGTAGTTCTTGGTTCATGTTAGGGGGCACCCGGTAGTGCTCCCGGGAGGGGGGGCATCACCTGTGGGGATTTGGTGTACAACAGCATCAGTGTACCCAAAGTCCATCATTCTGAGCAAAAATACAACTCAATTTTGAAAGAAGTCGCTCCACCCTCTCCTGTTGTTGTTTTGCCTGCTGCTGATAGCTTATATGTACGCCTTTAACTCTAACCAAACCACTCCTGCTCAGAACCCCCCAGACCTGTTCGCCTCTCTGGAAACCTGGACTTGTATTTCCCCTTTTTGGAAACCTGATAGTGCCCCGGAAAGTGAAATGGTCTTATGGACCCAAATGTTGGTACTCTTTTTGTTTGATCAAAAAACTCAGGGCTGCCGGACTACACTTCCGTTGTTCCACAGGAGGGTAATAGACGATCTTTACATCATTTCACTCATAGTACATTCCAAGCCACAAGCTGGTTTCAAATTACGCATTTTAAACCTATTTAACATTTTTACGTCACCTGATTTAGCATTATGCCAGTGTCACTGCAAATACTTCTTCTCTTTCAGAACATATTGCTGACCCATGAAAATAGTCCGCTTGTGTCCGAAATCACTACTCACTACTCACTATTAGCCCTCTATAAAGTGAGTCACCTGATTTAGCGAGTGAATGGGCGAATGATTTCAGCAGGGTCTACATTTTGCGTCCTTCCTGCCATATTGCTAATGAATTTCAACCCCTCCATTTTCCAAAGTATTGGATTACAGAGCCTGTACAGGATGACAAACTGAAATTTAACACAGAAATGCTGTCTAATCTCATAATGAGGCTCTACACATCCAAGGGCCATATAAACACAAACACAACAAACGCTAGGCAAAAAAAGTGCAAAATTACTTCACAGAAGCAGCCGTTGTGACAACTTTACACATTCAAGCTTTGTTTTCTTCATATTTTAGTTATTTTGCATCATCATCATCATCATCATGTTGCATATCATGTTACAAACAATTTTGTTATTCTTGTATTTTATTATTTTACTACATATTTGAATCAATCACTGTGATCATATCTTTTTTTAACATGGAATAAATGAATTGTCAATTAGTTAACTATCAAATCTTTAGTTCAAAGCACATTCAAGTTATTCAAGTGAGTTACAGGTTGCACAGGAATTAGTATGAAATGTCTAGATGAGCTTCAAGTTGCTGAGGAATGAGAAACCCTTGCATCCTCACAGACGTCACTTATACTGTGGAGAAGGGATGTAGAATTAAAGTTTGATCATGCTACATCTGAACTCTAATGCATGATCAGATGCTCTTAAAGGAAAAGGATACAAATGTAAAGCCCTCTGTCAAGGAATGTTCTAGTTTGATGATAGTTTCAAATGAAGTAACAAAACAAAAATGAAAGTGTGATTGGAAGTAATGTACAGCTGGTTTTATAAGTACAACAGGCATTTACGCCATATAACATTTTGTGAATTATAAAGTCAAGTCCTCTCAATAACCACGCCTCAAGTGTCAGGTTCAAGTTCAGTCCAGGTGCAACAATAGGGACCAAATGTGATGCTGTTACACAATGCCATTTGAAAAAGAAAAGAAAAAAGGTTTACTCACTAGAAATTTCCCACAATTTTTCAACATTCATTTAAAGCATTCTGATAAATGTTTAATCCACATACAGTAAATATGAATGAAGACAAGAGATTGACACAAGATCATTTTAATTTAGAGACACTGTGTTACATGTGCAAGTAGTGCAACAGAGTGATTCAAGGAATAATGTAACTTAAATTGTTGTAATAAATAAGGTTGTTCATGCAATTAACTGGCATGTCAGATCACTGAATGAGCATTCCGCTTGGCAACATGGCTACATTTCATCTGTTAACAGTATCTGCACTGACGAGGACAAAAATAAAAGCAAATCAGGGTCCAAAATCAAAATAAGGGAATATAAAAATACAAACGTCTTCTTGAAAATGAAATCCTATTCTGCAACATTTATGTGTACAAACATGAGCTGTAACTCTCTAGACAGACACATGCCGGCAAATTGTAACGCAGCTCAATACTTATACAATCAAAATTACATTTCAGGAATTCTAAACTACCACTACTATCCAGTGAACTTAGTGCATGTGCATAACTTTTTTCAGGCACCTGATGCAGCTTTGGTAGCAAGTAAACAGACAATGAGCTGTGCTTTAATTCTCAATACAACATTCTAAATTATTGTGTGAATCATGCCTAAAATAAATATATTAAGCAACAGGTGCAATCATGCATACAACTGATTAAAACTCTTAATAATTAATAAATAATTTCTTACAGAAACTTTATGATGGAATACCACATCAGTGTGAGGCAGACATCATCACATGTAAACATTATTAATGCATAGATCTATATTGCAAGTACTTGTGGTATTAACAATGTGGACACAGTCAGACAAACCACATGAAGGGGGAGAGGACTGATTATGGCAAAAAGTTGTACCTTCATTGCAAAGAGATTTACCAGCAACAACATAAGTTGCTGAGACACCACCACCTTTCATGGCCCTAAGAACTCCCAAGAACCAGGCTCAGAGCCATCAGAGCCAGAGAGTAGCAGGCTTTGGAGGTAGAGCTGGCAGCCTGTGTTGTGACACGTTGAGCCGGCTGGATGTCTCTGTAGACATTGATCATAAAAGGGGATGTACTATTGGAGAAGTGTACTGTTTTGCTGAAGAGGTCAATCTGGAAACAAGATGTGGAGCACTGTTAGAGCAATTGTGCTGAAAGGGCCATTGTACTTAAAGACACACCAGGAAAGAAACAACTCACCACGTCTTTGCTGACTTTTATTGTCTCCTTAAACACCGTCCAAACCACAGCCTCATGGCACAAGGGGGTGGTCAAAGAGCCAAGGTAGCGGTAATACTTGGTGCGATCCACCCCGGTCAGGAGATCGTCCAGTGAAATTCCAGGTACCATGGTAACAATGTCGCCTGAAGACAGAAACATGAACTCTGAACTTTTACACATTTTTGAAAAAGATTTGTATGTATCTGTAAAGTATGGCGATACAGCATGGCCACAAAGAGGTGGCGTTTTAAGTTAAGCGATTTCCTGAACTTTTCCCATTAAAGTCTATGAGAATTTTTTTGCAGTTTTTTGCTGATTTTGTGAAAACCGCTCATTTACTCATTACAAAATCATACATAGATATTACTTTACTCCTATGAAGCTTTTCACAATGGGCTCAGTAGAAGACAAAAGGTGTTGGAAGTGTAAGGGAGGTACATTTTTGCATGCCTTTTGGAAATGTCCTGTGGTATTACCTTTCTGGAAAGAAGTATTAAGGAAAAACTGTTCTCCTGGCAGATAGCACACTTTTGCCACAAGGTGTCAACAAAGGACGGCATGCGCTAATAACATTACTGCAGCAAGGCTGATAGTGAGGAATTGGAAGAGCACATACACCCAGGGCTTACAGACTGGATTCAATTGATAACGAAGACTGCATCCTACCAATAATTGATTGCCAGGGGTAACAATATTAAAGGTAAGTTCCATTTAGTATGGGACTATTGTTTTTCATATATTAAGGGCTTGATACATTAAGCATGTGTTGAAAAGCATCACAGTTGATATAATCACAAACAATATAGTGGTACAGACGGGTGTTGGCCTTTAAGTTTAGTTTTGACTGCCTAATTTTTGTTTGTTTGTTTTTTTGTCATTTGTAAGTTGTTTGTATTATTATTGTATTTGTTGAAAAATAAATAAATAGTTTAATGACAAAAAAGATTTATTTTGTGGATTGCTTGACCTTTATTTGATAGGATAGCTTGAAGAAAGGAAAGGGGGGGGAAAGGGGGGGCATGTGCAGCAAGGCAGTGGGTCAGACTTGAACCTGGGCCCCTGTGTTAAAGACTGAGCCTTAGCATATGGGGCGCAACCTCAACCAGGTGAGCTACCAGGGCACCCAATACACATTTTATTCAAACACATTGGATCAACTTCTCCGCAAAAAAAGAGTAAAGTCTCTCCTTACCCCTGTTTGAGATGTTTGTCAGGTAGGAGCTCAAGGTGCGCCAGCTTGCAGGTTGGCCAGTTGCATTACCTGACATTTCCTGTAAATTACACACATTGTCATTAGTCTCAATAGGAGGGTGAGGCATAAATAAACAGTGGAGTCACACATTAAACTAAAGAGAACATCCCAAATTATGCAAGCCGACAGCTGCATTAACAGATATAGAATTCATTTTTTTTAAAGTAGCATTCGACATTTTACATAAACTTAAGTAAAGAAGTGAACGATACATAAAGCAATGGGATTTAAGAGTGCTAAATTAAAATTAGTTTGGTGTTACAAAACTTTGAAATGCATCTTTTCTCACTTCAATCAAGAAACCAAGAGCAGCAAGTCCAGTAGAGTCTTCAACAGCCAGAGTTGTGTTCCGATTATAGGATGCCTTGCTGTTTACAATGTGTAACTGGGGGAGTCAAGTAAAGACCAAATATTTGGTAAGATTTTATACTTACAGGGTAATAAGCAACCACTTACTGAGTAAGTCCTACATTTAAATACAAAACAACCTCTGAAGTTGTTTTGAGTTGTTCTGGAGGATTAGACCTCTGTTCATGTTGAAGGTGGCCAGAGTTTTGAAGAAAATGTATTAGGTCACATTTACCAATAAGAATGATGAAGCTGTAATGTGTCTCACCCTAACAGGTGCAACAAGGTAACAAGAAACTCAGGAAGATGTCCATCAATCAGTCTATACACACCCACACAGTCCTGTAAGGAGGTCCAATCAGCCAGATTAACTGAAAACACCTGCATTAAGGGCCTTTATTAAGTACCAGTAGAATCCATTAAGTATCAATATCTTTATCCATGACGAGATTACACATAGGTGTCAGGTGATTATCCTGTAGGCTCTCTTCTAAAGTATTACCAAAGATTTAATATGAATTTAATAACGGCAAAACTAACTTATAGCCTGTCATGAAACAACGTCTACCTCCATGGGATAGCGCTTGCCATCCACGGTGTGCTCAGAGCCGGGGACAGAGGTGCCATTACCCCAGTGCAAGTGGAACTGCAGGCTGTCGTAGTCCTCGGACAGATCTCCTCCTGAAATCCTCACACCACTGGCAAAGTCGACTTTGACTAGAAAAGGTGGGGGAAAAAGAATGGACCAGTAAGTCAAAACCCCAAAAATTTCAGAATGGTATTTTTAAGCCTCAAGAAAATTCTAATTTCAAAGAAAATCATGCAAACCCTTAATACTTTCTTCCACCATAACCAAATACAAGTAAAGTATCTGTCACCATTTAATGGGGTTTCTGTCCGCAACCCACTCCTCACCTGTGTCGCCAGTGTTTTTGATCGTTTTCATTGTGGATTTACTGTTGTAGTTAAGAAAGGTGAATGCAGTCAGATTGGAGTTAACTTGGGCAGATGCTGAGACGATGTTAATGGGCGACTGGCGGCTGCCATTGCAATATTTAGCAGCAAAAATTGGCCACATCGTTTGATCTATAAATAGAAACAAGACTTTATGTAGGCAAGGTGCAGAGTAGCAGCGGTGAAGATGTTAACATGATAATGTGGCCATTTAGAGATAAATGGAGATTATACTCACTGCAGCCTGGCTCATTAAAACACCAGGCTGGAGAAGAAAAAACGCATTTAGTTTTTCTCAATCATGAAAGACGTTAATCCAGAGAGTAGATTATAGATGAAACAAAAAAGTTCCAATACCTACCGACACTATTTGACTGACAGTGGGCGCTTGGCACGAAGACGCACACAGCTACCGCAGTTACAATCCAGTTCATCTTAAAACAACAGACAAATAAACTCACTATTTCTTTCACCAATACAAATGAGCACCCACATTAAACCCTCTGAATACGAGAGTTAAATCTAACCAGACAAAGATGGAGTGTTCAGTAGCTTTCAAATTGGCATAACACTAATGAAACCAAATGAACCAATTACGCACACATTTAAAATACCATATGCACTTTTTACAATAACTGAAATAATGTCAAACGTACGGAAAATTTGAAAATGCTACAGAAAAGAATTCAACAGAGACCTTTTGGCCACAGCTACATGAGCTGCGCAGTAAAGTGTCCTACTTTTGACGCACCTTCTCTTCTCCGTTTGCCAACAGCTGTGGAGTCTTTCATCATTCCCTTTTTTTTTAATTGCTCAGCCCATCCTCTAGCTGCTCAGAAACCGCCTCTGGTTGTTTGCTCAAAACTGATTGACATGAAGCAACATTCCTATATATTCAGTTTCTGGCCACCTAATGACTATTGTCAGTACAATATTTAAATTCATTGATTTGGCTTATTAGTGCAATACACCTATTTACAGGGGCTCCAATTAACCTCATATTATTTAACCTCATAAATTACATAAAAAAGGCACAGAGACATGGCAGCAGGAGAAGCAGTTTGGGATATACAGGATTAACAGAGTAGAAAGACTTTAGGAAATAAGGTTAATAGTACATTTGACTTAAGTGCCTGTTAAGCAAACAAAAGCATGCATGTGTGCCTATAGGAGACATTGTAGTTTATCATTTAATTTCTGTGCCCCCCATTAAGCTCTTTTTGCATATTTGCAACGTTTGTTATTTTATGTACAGTTTTGGGATTGATTTTTTTTCCAAATCTTTGTGCCATTGCATTGTTTGTTTGTTTTATTGTCTCTATTTGCAAATTAGGTCACCGCTGTCAGCTTGATTTAGCCAGGCAAATGTTAATTAATAAAGGGTGTGAAGAATTCGATTTTACTTTCTATGTATAGAAACATGGCGTGTGGTAATTTCTTTAAGACTGCAGAAGGAATGTCTGCTATCATCATTACTGCCAGTGACGTAGCTGAATTAAACTGCAGGTGAGAAACACTGGGTGGACTCCCCGAAAGATGAATGATGACAATGTTTTAATCTTTTGTATGAGCAGAACATTCAACAATACTTAACATGAAAGCACGTAAACCTGCATTGTTTGTGGTGAACTGCATTTTTTATGAAAGCACGCACTCATTTCAGATTCATTTATTCCTGCTCAACCCTGAAAACAGCTTGCAGCAGTTATCCGGAGAAGCTGGTTTAACTGGTAACTTCCATTATTTAATCGTTATTTAATTAAAAAAGGTGTCTCAGCAAGAACAAGGAAATAAGTTGTGACTGATGTTATGATTATGGTGTGACTGTAAAATTATCTTTGAAAATTGCTACATGGAGCTATGATACTTTTTAAAAGTCCAAGGTTATACTCTAAACACTGAATATATGTAATGAAAATCTGAATATACATAACCCTCATAAAATACAGTTAACATAAATTTTATTTTGGGATTATTGTAAAAGTCATTGATGATAGGATTAAAACGGAGATTAAAGATATACAGAGCTGCTGCTCCCTGCGGACTGTAAACGTGTGACGGTCAGCAAGACGTTTTGGCAGGGAAAAAAAACTGATCAGAACATGTAACAAAACAGAACGTTGTAGAAATGAAGTGGAGTAGAAAGTATCGATAATTGTTGCAAAATGTAACAAAGTAAAAGTCAAACGTATGCACTGTTGATTCAACTTAAGTAAAGTACAGATACATAAAAAATGTCCATCCATCCATCTTCATCCGCTTATCCGGTATCAGATCATGGGGGCAGCAACTCCAGCAGGGGACTCCAAACTTCCCTTTCCCGAGCCACAATAACCAACTCTGACTGGGGGATCCCGAGGCGTTCCCAGGCCAGGTCTCTGACCAATCTCCGGCTCCATTGTCCCCTCACTCGCGAATAAGACCCCGAGGTATTTAAACTCCTTCACTTGGGGTAAGGACTCACTCCCTACCTGAAGAAGGCACTCCATCGGTTTCATGCTGAGAACCATAGCCTCAGATTTAAAGGTGCCGATCCTCATCCCAGCCGCTTCCCACTCGGCTGCAAACCGATCCAGTGAGTGCTGAAGGTCACAGGCTGATGATGCCATCAGGACCACATCATATGCAAAAAGCAGCAATGAGATCCCATGCCCACCGAACTTCAACCCCTCCCCACCCCGACTACGCCTCGACATCCTGTCCGTAAATACTACAAACAGGACTTGTGACAAAGCAAAGCCCTGGTGGAGGCCAACCTCACCTGGAACAAGTCCAACTTACTGCTGAGAACCCGGACACAGCTCTCGATTTGGTCATACAGAGATTGGATGACCCTGAGAAGGGACCCCCTACCCCAAACTCCCGTAGCACCTCCCACAGTATTTTCCCGGGGGACACGGTTATACGCCTTCTCCAGAGCCACAAAACACATGTAGACTGGTTGGGCATACTCCCAGGCTCCCTCCAGGAACCTTGCGAGAGTGAAGATCTGATCTGTTGTTGCACGACCAAGACGGAATCCGCATTGTTCCAACCCGAGGTTCGAGAATCGGCCAAACCCTCCTTGGAGTGGACTTTACCAGGGAGGTTGTGAAGTGTGAAACCCCTGTAATTGGCACACACCCTCTGGTCCCCCTTTTTGAAGAGGGGAACCACCACCGTGGTCTGTAACTCCCTAAGCCCCACCCGGAAGAGGCGTGTCAACCAAGACAGCCCCTCCACACCCAGAGTCTTCAGCATTTCTGGACGGCTTCCCTGACCACCTGCGTCCAACAGGGTGTTTGTAGGTTACTGCCCCTTAAAGCACATAAAACCCTACAATCACAGCACTCCACCGCAGCTTTACCTATGAAAACTTTGAACACTATCCATTCAGGTTCAATGCCGCCAGCCTCCATAGGGATGCACAAAAAGCTCCGCCAGAGGTGTGAGTTGAAAGTCTGTCGGACAAGGACCTCCTCCAGACGTTTCCAATTTACCCGCACTACCCGTTTGGGCTTACCAGGTCTGTCCAGAGTCTTCCCCTACCCCCTGACCCAACTCACCACCAGATGGTGATCAGTTGACAGCTCCGCCCCTCTCTTCACCCGAGCGTCCAAAACACACGGCCTCATGTCAGATGAACTGATTATAAAAACGATCATTGACCTTCGGCCTAGGGTGCTCTGGTACCAAGTACACTTATG
>NC_045753.1:20402517-20436799 GCF_008692095.1 Etheostoma spectabile
TGTTTGAACGTGGTGTTTGTTATAGACAATCCATAACTAGCACAGAAGTCTAACAGACAACCACTCTGGTTTATATTGGGGAGGCCGTTCCTCCCAATCACGCCTCTCCATGTATCTCCATTATTGCCCATGTGTGCGCTGAAGTCTCCCAGCAAATCTATAAAGTCACCCACTGGAGCCCCATACAGGACTTCATTCAAGGTCTCCAAGAAGGCTGAGTACTCCAAATTCTTGCTTGGTGCATATGCACAAACAACAGTCAGAGTCCCCCCCCCCCTCCACCACCCGCAGGCGTAGGGTGTAAAACAGAGTCCAGCCCCTATCCTGGTGTATGGTTCCAGAACCGAGACTGTGTGTAACGTTGAGCCCAACCAGATCTAACTAGTAGCGCCCCACCTCCCTCACAAGTTCCAGCTCCTTCACCCTAGACCACTTTGCCATGGGAGACCCTACCAGGAGCACAAAGCTCCGGACAACACAGCCCTCAGGTTACAGGGACACACAAACCTCTCCACCATGATAAGATGATGGTTCCCAGAGAGAAAAAATGTACTTAAGTATGGTAACAAAGTATTTGTACTTTGTTACATTCCACCACTGGTGAAGGCTTCCAGATTCTTGTCAGTTATTGCATTACGTGTCTCAATGTTAATGGGTGACTGGCCCTCACAAGGTGCCATTGATATGGCGTTATTTTAGTACCAAATGTCGAGAGCTCAGTGAAACATCTTCACAAGCAAATAATATAAATTCACATGCGCAGACACAGCAACAAGCGAGGAAAAAACAATTGTGAGGGCACAAAACAACCACTGGGGGGGCATACAGTGAGTTCTGCTTCTGTACTTTTATTCTGCTCTCTTGAAATGGTGTTCTGCTCGCTAGCGGTAGTCAACCTCCAATTTCGATAGGTTGTGGAAGTGGCCCTCTTGTGACTGGTCATTTCCCACACAGAAGCCTGGGAAGGGTGGACCTTGGTCTTAGATTGACAGAAATCGGTCCAAGAAAACCAGGAAGAAATGTTACAATGGGTGCAGGGAATGAGGACCAAATTCCAGAGAAAAAGGCAGGCAGAAGAGAGCTTCCCAAGGCTTTATTTTCACAAAAAAACAAAAGTTAACACAAACATAGGATCCAACACAGGCCACAGGAACGGGGACGGGGACAAACGTAGAGAACTCCGACAGGAACATACACTCTGGAACTAACAAAGTCACAAAACGATCCGACAAGAGACAAAGGGAGCACAGACACTAAATACACAGGGTAACAAGATAACAAGAGGCAGGTGAGAAGAGGGCTGGGAAACAGGTGGAAAACATCAGGTAATCACAAGAACGGGAAAACACAGGAAGTAAAACGAAAGACAAGATGAGACAGAGACCAGACTATAAAATAAAACAGGAAACAGAACCTACAGACACTCAAGGGACCACAAGACAAAAACTACCACACAAGACCAGGGAGAAAACACAGAGTTATAACAGAAAACAGGATACAGAAACAGGAAAAAAAACAAAACCATAACAGAGAAAGAGGCCTTGGAAAATGAAGACCTAACAGTGTTTGACAAAGGTAAGAGGAGGACAATTCATGAGGTAAGTCACTGTTGGAAAAAGTTGGTCATATCAGCAGGAAAAAAAAGACGTATCAAAGTGCATATTTAGGAGATATATTAGTGCATGTTAACTTGTTGTGTTATGTTAACGTTAGTGAGCAGTCAATAACGTCAGTTAAGATTAACGTTGAATAACTGCCATTAACGTTACCGTTAGCTCCCTATGTCTTGCAGTTCACGTTATGTTATAAAGTTTTAAACTGCATCTTAATTTATATCAAAGTATATATTTCTAAAATATGTTAGTGTAGGCGATGGAAATATTAACGTTACTAATTTTATAGCAAAACACAATATTAACTTTGGTTAACGTTAGCAGCAAGTCACACATTAACATTATCATCAGTGTTTAAGTAACAATAACGTTTTAAACTGCAGCATTGTTCGGCTAGCGTCACTAGTCTATGCCACAGAAGAAGGCAACATTACAAGACTTTGTACGTTAAGTATTAAAGTTATTCTACTTTTTGTTAATGTCAAAAGTTGTGTCGTGAACCCCATACATTGGTCGTAGTAGGATATTTAGTAGTTGGATATTTCCTTTAATTTAAAGTCAAAAATCAGAATGGAAGTTGACTTGTTTTTGAACTTCTATTTTTTTTTTTTTTTTACAGATCTATTGTCCTATACTCAACAGTGAGGTTAATTCCTATGCTCCAGCAAATCTGCTCTGGTGTGAAGCGGTATGGCCTCCTCAGCTTGGTCCAGAAAGAAATGGACATCTGAAGACAAGTCTTTGTACTTGGATTGTTTAGCAAGGTAAGCAATACATTTGGTCCAAGAATTCTACACTGAATATTGTCTAAAAATTGTGTTCGATCCTTTTGGTGAAATTAAGGTGAATGCTGATTTCTTGGTGAAGTCACCATCACCTGTCTTCAGTGTACAATAAGGTGTCAGAGAGAGTGCCGAGTGGTCAATTTTCTACAGAACTTCATGCAGGACATGGAGGACAAAGATGAATTCGTACTTATTGTTAATGTCATACCACTGTAGGTAATACTAACTTTTATGTGGGCAATTTTGTTTACCCAATTTTCTCAATCATACAACTTAATTTACATTTCCTTTTCATCTATTTTCTCAGAAGAAGGAATCAACACGGTCTTGTGTTGCCGAAGGTGAAGGTGACGAGGCAGTGCTAATTAATGTGGACAAGTTCTGTCAGTGGCTGACAGGGCAAGCATACAGTACATACCACCAGGTCACGCAGACCGGGAAGGTTTCAGTATTACAATGGAATTTGCATCTATTGTGCATGCCTGCTCGTGCTCAGTAACGTTTCCAGTAACCCATCTCATCAATCTTAATTATTCCACTCTCTAATTGTCTTATAGCAAATCTCAGTAAACACCAAGGCCAAAACCCATGCCATACAAATATTCACGAAGTAGCAAGTACAGTTCCCTTGTGGGTGTAACTGGGTCATTGTCTTGAATGAGTGACTGAACATCTTCTGTCTTCTGTCAAGTGTAAAGAGGTATGGGTAGGAGTTCAGCAAAGAATAGACTAACCTAATGCATACAGATTTATTGCTTCAATAATGGCTTTTAGTCATACTAAAATCATGCTAAATTTATATGGAAAGGTTAATTTCCCCCATTCTCAATAGCCTTCAGTTACAGTGATTTGAGTTCTTACCTGTGGAGGAACCGTCAAGTAGCTGATCCCACTCCAGACTCCGAAGCATGTCGTAATACTTGACACAGGTCCTAACATCCCGCAATAGACGTTCAATCCTCAGTGTGCAGAATAGATATAATCTGAATCAATTGTCATAGTAATCTCACTCAACACAGGTTTGTTTTCCTTTAATACAAAGGCTATGACAGTGTGAGTGATGACAAATTAGACTTTGAAAACAAGACAAACCTTTGATTGTGAACACTTTTTCCTGACATGAAGCTTCCCCTGTTAGTTCCCTGAATGTTTAACATAAATCTGGGCAAGTCAACCTTCTCAAGGCCTTGATCACTTCTGACTCTAATGCACAACCAAGACACAATGTAATGTAACGTGACTATCATAATACCTTTTGTTACTAGAGGATGGATACCCAAACCAAGCCCGACGGAACCTGATGGGCCAGGCCGGGCCGTGCTGCAGCTCCTTTCAGAGAGCTCAGTGTGTGTGTGTGTGTGTGTGTGTGTGTGTGCGTGTGTGTTTGTGTGTGTGGAAAGGGGGCAGAAGAGAGATGGAGAAAGAGGAAGCTGACCTGTAGATGCGACCGGAGCTGAGTTTGTGTAATCAGTTTAAGTTGTTGTACTGTGATGCGCTCATCTGTTGACATTTCAGAATGCCTTCCTACAGTTGCTTAAAGCACCCATATTATGCTAATTTTCAGGGTCATAATTGTATTTTAAGGTTGTACGGGAATAGGTTTCCGTGGTTTCATTTTAAAAAAACACCATGTTTTCACCCTGTGTCTTTGGGTCTCTGTTTTAGCTATTTTAGTTCTGTTTTAGTGAGACATCTCATTTCTATACTATCTTTGCTGGGAGACCAAACATGGCCAACTCACCAGTTATTTGTTGAAGTTGACTGGCTCTTAAAGGTTGTCCACACGACTGCTTCGGTGCAGTTGGGGGTGCAACGGGAGCCCATGTACCTTTAGAACTTTGTGAGGTCCAAACAGGTCACCAAAAGAGATGGAACGGGATATATTAACATCAGTGTCTGTGAAATACTGAAAGATATTAATATCAAGCATTATTCATCATCTTGAGTGGTCACAATAAAATCTTTTTTTACCGCAACTACTACAAACTGTTTCCTACATGAGTTTACAAACAATTTTGTAGGATTGTAGGATAACTTGCCCTTCAAAGTAGCAGCCCACACTGACTGTAACCCCTGATTTCTACCAACTGCAGAACGGCTGCAGATCGACTCCGCTACGTGTCGGCTCTGTGCTCCTCCGTCCTTCAAAACCCACCAGGTCCGGATTTGTTGTGGAACGGCTGCGGCCTAGACTGGGTAAACCCCACCCACTCTGCCGCCGATTGGATTTGACCCTGCAGCTCGGTCTGGAAACCTGCACTTTTAATGCTTCTGTTTCATTTCACAATTTTGCTGGAACCAATTACAAACTGGCTTATCAACCTGGCAAGCTATTGGCAACTTTAACAGAATGATAATAGAGAAGCAACCAAGCAGCTTCTTGTTTACGTTCTACATAGCGGCCACCAAATGCCACCGAAGCGCAGCAAACCCATTGATGCCACTGTCGCTTCTACGTCACCGTCATCGTTGGTCTGATTGTTTGAAGGACTTTCCAACTGCGTACAGAGTCATTTGAACTATGCCCATTGGTCACTCCTCTAGTGCAGAGAAAATACATAGCAGACTCCCCAGATCAACGCTCAATCTCAAATCTATTGAGCTTGGCTTGGTCTGGTGATAGCCGGACTAGGTGCTGCCATGACGGACAGCTGAAGTCACAAGGACCCACGACATCTCGCAAATTCATGTATGATCGCTCAATATGACAGAATGTAGTTAAAGAGAACCACAAAACTTCAGACCTGTCTCCGCCCATTATGACATTTTCAAGGCGTAATGAAGGGAAATATGATCCGCCGTGAGCATGATGCATTTTATTTAAAAAAATTGACAGGACGTTTTATTTTGTTCCTGAGAGCATGACTTACGACTTGCCACTTACAATATAGGTGCAATTAAAGATCAGTTGAATAAAGTCATATGTCTGATTACAGGAGTACAATTGTCTGATGACAGGTCACATGGTCACATCATCACACTTGGAATGATCAGATGTTTGACTGGATAAAATATTTTAAGCATTAAGGCGTGACCCTTATTTCCGTGACAGTAAAATGTAAAACTTGAAAGGTCACCTGTTGATGCCAAGGTACGTGTTAAATACAGCACATGACTGGGTGATACATAGATACGGTAAAACAGTAGAAAACCGCTTCAAGGATTTCTTTTTTAAGTGCTCGTGCTCGTTATTTGCAAATTTTACAAACATGTTATACAATGTTTAAACATTTTTGCATCATACCAAAAAGAGATGTTAATTTTCATCCAATCTTACTTGGAATAAAAATAGATTAATAAAAAAAAAAAAATAGGCTATATATATATGAATACAATTTAAGGAAGTCATTTGAAACAAAGCAAAAAAAGCTGGAAAGTAAAAAAACAATAAAAAATGTAATAAGTACAATACATAGATAAGATGAAATGGAATGAAGGCTATATAATCACAATTCCTTAAACTAGGGTGACCAAACGTCCTCTTTTGCCCGGACATGTCCACTTTTTACGTACTGTCGGGGGCGTCCGGGGGTGGAGGTATAAATTCATGAAAATTACATAAGTTATTTTTTTACCATTGAGGCATAATAAAGCATGTTCATTAACCTCTGAGAAGCCTATCTGAATTTGTGTTTCGAGGCCGGGCAGTTTGTCCTCTTTTTTTGGAAATCAAAATATGGTCACCCTAAACTTAAACACATCTCAGTAGGCCTAATGTAGTTGTCAAGCACCGGGTTAAATACACGCTGTTCCTTTATTCAAGACTAAATGTAGTCTGCAGTTGTACACCGTGCTAAAATAAATGATAGCCTAGTTTAATCAAACACTGAATCTGCCATGTTTTACAGATCTGACAGACCACAGATGAGGAGTGCTTGCACTACCAGACTCTCCTCACAGTATGAGAAACCATCAGGAGGAAGTTATTGCTGTCATACTTCTCCACTGCTCAGTAACTAAAGTATCAACAGCCAGTGGGAGGTCTTTCGCCTACTGTCGGCATAGACTTTGATCCGCTGTGTGAAAGGGACTCGTTTCAAAAAATAACTTTTTTAAGTTTCCATCCATCTGTTATATTTATGCTGTGAAATGGTTTTCAAGCTGCGGATCAGATTTATTACCCTTTCAAAATACTTTTGTTTTATTCAAATTGTCATCTGTCAAAACAATCAAGTTTAACTGTTAAACAAAAGGTTTTTGTTGCTTACTGTCACTATTACCGGTCGTAAAGGATCACATTTTCACAGTCAGCATGTTATATGAACTGTGTTTGACCCTTCTACGTGCATCGAATCAGACACATCACCTGTATAAACAGTGCAATTACAGTCTTTGTGAACAAAAATGTTATATAACACTTAAGGAGCCTTACTACTAAACTTAAAAATGACTAAACCCTGTTTAGAAACGAAGCAATTAATTCATAGTCAATGAAATGGAAATATAAAGTGTGTATATGTAGCAGAGTTAATAATTCTACTTGCAATTAAAAGGTAACTTTACATTTGGCTAGTAGTTTCCATGAGAAGGGTGAGAACTAGATGTGGGAGGGTTGTTAGACCGGTTATGAGAGTTATTCAAAACATGCACCATTACTAATGTTAACTAGGATTTCAATTAGCAAAACTTAGCCTGTGCCTATGTTATCTCCTTACATATACTGTACCTACACTTTCCGTCTCTGCAAGATTCCGAATGATTAAGATTTATCTGGGCACCAGAAGACTTACAACTTTCAGACGGGTTACTCACGTCACATCTACGTCTTCTAGCTCAGTTGGAGGCTGCACGGGAACTAGGCCTGCACGATTTGGGGAAAAATATGAATTACAATTTGTTTTTTGTTGCTTAGAATTGATATGACAATTGTCTGCCATGATTTTTTTGACCATGACAAAACAAAACAAATTAGCAGCACCAAACCAAGGCTATTATAATTTGGCATTTTTCATTAGTTTTTATTTTTATTTCTTTTTGACTTTTTGTTTTCAAATTCAGTTTAGTATTTATTATTTTTTAAAGTGGGTTTCTAGTTAAGTATGTTTTTTATTTTTTGAAAATGTTTAGTATTAGTTTGGTTTTTAGAAGTTTAGTCTTTTTTGTAATGTGGGTTATTTGTCGGGGGATTTTAAAAGGTCAGAAAAGGTATTGTGTAATAATAACTCAACAAAAACATCATACAATGTTAGAAATATGTATTCACAATGCATTCAACAGTAATACCTGTAGCGGCCCCTTGGAGTTATTGATCCAGACGCAGAGAGTTTCAAACGGAGGTCAACTTATGTCTCTCTCTCAACAAGCACCAGGCACCATAAGCACCATGAACACCGTGAAAACTACAGAATAAAACAGAAATACAAAATGTTTCTATGCAGATTCACAAATAATTTGCGTATATTTGCATATCATATTCACATATTAATCATGTTTACATCCCACACAAATCATTTTTTAAACATTTTACTATATATATATATTATAATCAACATGAAACAAAATACGTTTTTAAACGATTATGACAAATAAAATGTCACATCCTTCTTTTAATGAAATACACTATAATTGTTTACAGAAATGTCATGTGCAATTAACCCATAAACAAATTAAGTAATGCCGTTCTCTTTCCTTAAACAAACCCATTATGATAATAATACAACGTATTCCGCTCTCCAAGGGCGCTAATCGAAGAGTTTCCGTCCATCAGCTAGCATGCTCTCTAGCTTGACACATCCTCAAAGTTTGGAGTTCTTAGAAATAACGTGTACAAACAATACAAGAATAATAAAGTAAATCACAATGTAAACCCTTTCTTTACAAGATTCAGATGCATGAATATGATAAATAACTAACGTGTTTACAAGTTTTACCGTTGCTCCGACGGTGCATGGACACCACGTTGTGAAGAAAGAGTTGCAGGAGGTTTGGCATCAAAAAAATATCAGAAGAAGAAAACGGCGCTTTTAAAAATAAAAGCAAAACAGACCACGAGGTGACACTGTAGAACTGCAATGACTAAATATATAATACTGTGTAGGAGAATATTACTGCAATTTATCAAAGACAGTTACACTCCCACCAAATCCTAGTGCAATGAATAAACAAATACAAAAAGAGTAAATGAAATGTACAGGATTTCTTGACTCTAAGAAATGAATAGCCAGAAGTTAAGCTATCAGAGGTGTAACTATATAGCAACAGTGTGTGTAATGTTGTCAATCGCTTTCTTCTAATCTAAAGGAAGCACC
The DNA here is from genome assembly GCF_008692095.1 of Etheostoma spectabile. NCBI lineage: Eukaryota > Metazoa > Chordata > Actinopteri > Perciformes > Percidae > Etheostoma > Etheostoma spectabile. The sequence goes on from NC_045753.1 coordinate 20,411,164, forward strand.
AATTTTTTGATTGGTCTCTCAATAACCGAGGGGTTGGATGGAGGATCTTGTTTTTTTATGAGGTTCCTCTCCCCAACTTTCACTTTAACTCGACAAACTAAGCCGTCACTACTTTGAACAGTCTCCATCACTCGTCCGAGTTGCCACTGAGTTCTTGCGAGGTTGTTGTCTTTAATGGTGACAATGTCATTCACTTTGAGGTTGCGCTGAGGTGAGTGCCATTTTTGTCTCATGGATTTATTCAGCAGATATGACTTTTTCCAGCGGCTCCAAAACTGTTCAACAAGATACTGAACTCTTCTCCACCTCTTTGTAGCATACAGGTCTTCCTTGACAAATACTCCAGGAGGAGAGCCACTTTAGATTTCATCATAATGAGGTGATTATTTATAATAGGCTCCAGTGCCTGAGGATCATGATTCCCTCCACTGTTAACAACAGCCATGGCCTCATATAGCTGTGTTCTGAGGGAGGCGTCATCAAGTCGACCTGGGCACTGTGCAAGGGTCGCATTCAGCACATATCTAACAGTTCTGATTTGGCGTTCCCATACACCGCCTGCTTGACTGTCAGAGGGTGCATTGAAGACAAATTTGCACTGCTTACGCTGACTAGCATCAACATAAAAGTTTTTCTCCACAAGTGTTGATGCTAGTGGATAGTCAGCTTTGTGTTGCCTTGCCAGAGGTTTTAAACCAAAATCGCCACATCCTGGAGACGAGGCGGCTCTGAAGAGATGAACCGCCATCCTGAATTCCTGTGGTTCCTTCTCCAAATCTCCACCTTTCCACCAGAAGAATTTTAGATAATTCTGGGATTCAGGAGTGACGGAAAACTGATAAAACATTCATTCGATATCACAGTTGATTGCTACGGCCTCCTTCCTGAAGCGGCAAAGGACTCCTAACTGCGGATTTATAACATCGGGCCCAGTTAGTAGAGTGTCGTTTAAAGAAACACCATGGAATTTGGCCGAACAATCAAATACGACTCTCGGCTTGTCGGGTTTTCTGGGGTGATAGACGCCACGAGGCAGAAGGTACTACTCAGTCTCTCCCTCAGATGTCGTAGGGGCAGGCTCAGCATCACCCTTGTTAATTATTTCTTCCTTGAATGTTTTGTATTGATCATAAAATTGTTTATTGGTCTTTTAGGTGAACTGTGGCTAGCCTTTTGTTGTTTGGTAGGTTGGGTGGACTGTTGCCGTTGAAAGGGAGGGGCATCTCATAATGTCCGTCTTTCTTCTGCATGATGTTGTCACTGAGGAACTGTATGAAATGAACATCATTCTGGTAAACATATTTATCTTATGTTGCCTCTGTGAAGTCTGATTCTAGGGCTTTTAGAACATCTGTCGCTAATGGAATTGGCTGTTCTTTCACTGTGAGCCAGTCCCCAAAGCTATGACTTCCTTATCCGTCTAGGTGAGGGTTTGATGAGCCTATGATACTCCATCCTAGTTCTGATCTCTGTGCAAATCATTGATTTTTATCCCCAATGATAACCTCAAGAGGAGCTAGTGCTGATGGACAGTCACATCCAATCAAGAGCCCTAAATCACAATCTTGAAGGGGTGGTAGCTTATCTGCCAAATGTCTGAGATGAGGCCACAGCACTGCTGTTTCCTTCGTTGGGACGTAGGACTTGTCCACTGGGATGAAGTCATGGCTGTAGGCCTGCTGTACTTGGATATGGTTCTTAGAGTGCAGTCCTCGAACTTGTAGACCATGGACGTTGCTAGATATGATTGTGTCACTAGCCGTCATAGTACTCAGTTTCAGTTTTACTGATTGGGCATCAACATTCAGTTTGTCAAGTACATCTTCTAAGACCAACGTTGAGTCACTCTGTGTGTCCAGTATTGCGATTCTAAGTACTTCTCTGTGTGGCTCTTGTATTGAAGACATAAGGACTGGGACGATACTTGAGGTAACTGAAGAGCGTTGTGTTGATGCATGGGATACAACCTTGCGTTTCCAAGCTTGCATGGTTTTCTGTGGAAGTGGAGCTATTTGTTGTTGCTTCTTTGTTTACTGTCTGTCTTGCGTGCAAGCAGGTTGGGTGACAATGGCTGCATGTGTTGCATGTGCGTCACTTCTCACATTCTCTGGTCATGTGAGAAGTCCAAAGCAGAGCCGATTTTCACAGATGAATGCCTTTTTGTCTTCACCACTCTTTGCTGCAAAGGTGAGACACTTGGTGATGATATGAGCTTCACTTTTACAGACAGAGCAAGTTGAGTTTGGTTTACTGCCGTTTATTGTTTCTACTGAGCGAAACTCTTTGTGTGTTTGTGTTGTGAGCTTTGGCTCTCTTTGGTGATCTTTCATCTGTGGCCTTGAAATGGATCAACAATGGAGAAGCAATAGGATTGCAGCCTATCCTCGCCTCTTTACTCAGGAACTTTGTGAAGCATGCAAGATCTGGATAGCTTCCAGAAGTGTCAAGTTCCTCAACAACAATTCAACTCCACTTGCGCACAATCCCTTCTGGTAGTTTTTTGAGCAACTTGTGATTTTCCTCACAATTGTTAAGGATAGCTAGACCTTTGACGTGTGGGATCGCCTCAGGGCAGGCTTGGAGGAAGTCAGCAAACTCTAGTGCTATTGGGTCATTTGTGTTGATCTTTGGCCATCTCATGAGTTTATCTCGGAAAGCCTTTTATATGATGAACGGGTCCCATTTCTGTCTTGTAAGACTTTCCATGCTCCATTGTATGCACTCTCTGAATCTCGATAAAAGAAACCTTTTACAGCTTTGCGCGCCTCCCATGCGAGATACATTTCGAGATAAAACATCTCACTTGGTATGTAAATAAACATATGCTGTGGTTATTCCTCAAGAGCCCATGTTAATCATAGATGCATATAATTTCTTAGATAGAAATAAATGTAATACATTTTTTAAAAATGTCCTCACTTCGATCGTCTACCCTTCAACACATAGGAGAAAACATATCTTCCAGAAATTTACCAGCAATTGTTTGGTGAAGTTAAGGACCAGTTACCTTTCTACCTTTACCTCACTGGATGCTTTCCAGAACTGGATCATGTATGATACACAAAATATCCCAATGTTAACATATGAATACGTTAAATTTGGACTTCAAATGGAGATCAGAACCACTGAGTTTGGAGTGAATAATCTGATTTCAATGGCAAAATATTTCATACACAAATGTCGATTGTCTACTGCTGAGTACTTTGGTCTCTTTTCCCTTTATTTATTTTTTGTTTTTTGGAAACTTTATCAATATTGTACTCCATGTTCAATTCATGTTGTAGAACTGACTTAATATGTTTGCAAGGTTCCTTTTTGTATGTTTGATATGAATCTTTAATAAAAAAAAAAAACTTTATGTGTAAAACTCACAAAAGAAAGTAGTAGCGTCTGTGATGCATTCAAATTGTAAAATTAAATGAGAACCAAAGTTATTAAAAAGTAAATCTAATTTATTAAAAAATTTCATTGTGAAAAGGGTGAATCGAGATTGCGGTTTTATAACGATTAATCGTGTAGGCTAGCAGGAACGCTCAGCTATCACCGGAAAAGTGCTTCTAATAGCCTTCACTGGTCGCTGTCCAGAGCAACAGCATCTGTTGGTCCATTTCTTTAACTGTCTATGAGTCAGACCGGCTCTGGTCAAGCGCAGATGTGTGTTGCGCATGCTCAGATTTAAACGGTTTCCATACTAAAATCTGTGAAATCAATGAAATAAACTTTTCTCAATACAAACAATAACAGAAGATGGGAATCATTTCAAAAACGTTTTAGTTATCTAGAATTCTTTGATTGAAAACGTTAGCTCAAATGCCATTCCAGTGACAGCCTTTGTTGTGTTTGATTGAACTTGTAGCCAGCAGTGAACAAACTTCATAAAGTAGGTCCATTTGACTGTATTGACATTACAGAAGTCTCTCGTTAGCATTGTGTCTGCTACTTGTCGCAAAGTGACTCATGCGCTTCTCACATCTTCACTCGTCACAAAGTGAAGCATGCACGACTCAAATCAGCACTTGACTCACATAGGGGAATGACAGAATCTCTGAAAGGTTTACAAGGCTTCTTCATGGGCTTTCATGTAGTTTAACAGTGGTCGGCATCCATGTGTTGCTTTACCGCCATCTAATGGAGAAATCTGAAATTGTCACTTGAGACACAAATTGTTTACTGGCTACACAAATAGAAGGAGATTTACACATATTTACATTGAAAAATACTAAGTTCATTTACAAATGATGAAATATGAGTTACAAATTACACACCCACACACATACGCATTTGCGGACACTAATTGCTCACGATTTGTATCCGCAAATGTATGCACATATGCATTCATTTGTGAATTGTGTTTACAATACTTATGAGACTATTTTAACACCATAGCGGACACGGAGTGCGGAAAGTGTGTCAGAGCCTCCTGGACGGGTGAACTGAGACTCTGTTTCCTGTGCTTTCTTTTCAAAAATTGCACCTTACTATCTAATTAATTAGCTTGAGTTAAAGACTAGCTACCAGTCAACAGAAGGTAGTGGCTTGTGTCTGGTGTGTGCGCCGGTGTTTGTGTGTTGGCCCGACCCCACATTTGGCAAGTGCTAATTTCGGACCCTGCACAGGACTGTGAAACAGAAGCCATTTAATTTACTTTGTAAATGTAAGAGAACTTGACGGAAGAAGAATTTTCAACATGTTTGAATCATCTCCGCAATGGGGTTTAGTTCTGTTTATTTTTTCAACAGTAGGCTATTTTGTTACAAAGAAAACAGAAGTGTTTACATAACATGATAGATAGATCCGTTATTGATCCCTAAGGGGAATTTCAAGGTCCCAGTTGCTTACAGACATCACACACACACAACATACCAGCATGTTAAAATAACAAATAAACAAATCCACATGGATAATATGGACGTGAATATACTGTATATATACGTACATCCTACACACATACTGAATCGTTTTTTGAATCGAGAATCGTTTTTGAATCAAAAATTAAATTGTGAGCCTAAAAATCAGAATCGAATTGTGACATTTTCTGAATAGTACACCCCTAATGATCATGGCTAGCAAACAGAGAGACTGGTGCAGGCCTGGAATTTCACCATTCTAGGGGCAAGGCCACTTGGCCTTTGGTGTTGTCAAGTTGTTGATGGCACAACGTTCATTAAATGATTTTAGGTTGTTTTAATTGAATACAAATAATCTTAAGTATATAGTAACTATCAGGGGGCTTGATGGCCAGAGACGGGAAGTAATGAAGTACAAATACTTTGTTACTGTACTAAAGTAGATTTTTCAGATATTTTTACTTTACTATTTATTTTTTGGCGACTTTTTACTTTTACTCCTTACATTTTAACACAAATATCGGTACTTTCTACTCCTGACATTTTACAAAATTGGCTCGTTACTTTAGTTTGGTACGATAGGTCGTCTATAAGGTGTGATTGTGAGTGCATGTCGGAGAATTGTACAGACACTCGCCTCACACCACGAGAGGCCTCTACACGGAGAAAAAAGTGAGAGAAAAGAAAAAGAAGCTAGCTGTCCGGAGAATAATCCGTTGAGATTGTGTGTGTCCTTGAGAACTGTAAGTCATATAACTGATGATGTCAGTTCATCTAAGCCTGTTGTTGTATTGGTCTATAGTTCTGGCACATTTAAAAGTTACGTTATGTAACGCTCATGTTTATACTGATGCTTGATTGTAATAAAGCATCAACAGCGAGAAGTTGTCTCCGTCTGTGTTTTAACAGACACACCTGGGGCCAAGTTGGAAACCAGAATCAGCTTTAAATACAGTCCTAATCTAGTCCTCACTAAATTTCAAATAATTTCACTGGAGTTAGTTATTATTTTTGCGTCATCAATACCAAATTGAATCTAATTAGATGGGAATATACACAGACTTCTCACAAAATCACACTTGAATTCATATCTTGCTACTCAGTCAGAATCTTAATAACCTGGAGTCCCAGTCTCTGGCACGATAAATAGGCTATATGTTTTAGGCCTATTGGCAGACAGCCATTTAAAATGTAGGCAATGGCATATAAGCAATAACGAATAGAGAGCCTTTCTTTTCATGTCCACTGTATTTTCTCAGCGTGCTCTCTAGTTACATCAGTCTGGTCCAGGTAGCTTTGTCATTCTCAAGGCTACTTTTACTTTTATACTTTAAGTAAATTTCCAAGCCTCTTCTTTGTTACTTTTACTTGAGTAAAGAAGTTAAATCAGTAATTATACTTTTACCAGAGTATTTTTTAACATAATTATCTGTACTTCTACTTGAGTACAGGAAGTGAGAACTTTTGCCATCTCTGTTGATGGCTGTAGAACATTGTAGAAAATGTCAATTAAAGTTGAATTTATAAACCTAATTTTAAATTATTTATGAGAGAATTGAGTATTCCTTTTCATTTACATTTAAGCATTATCTCCCTGTTAATGATTGTTTAATTTGATTCTGAGTAGTGAAGTACTAAGAGGTGCAAACGGGGCATCAAGGCCAAACTGAGGAGGTACGGCGATATGATATTCCTGCCCTGGAATGGTGGGTGGGTAGCATGGGGGCAGCCAAGGTAAAAGCTCTTGAGTCTTAAGGCATCCCTAGAGATGAATCAGGTGGAACTTGAAGATGAGGGTGATGCATCTGTGTAGGAAAAGAGGAAGAATATGGTAAGTTAAGGGACAGTTTAAGTATGAATGATTCAAGGCAAAACCCACTCCATAGTTACTGTGAAGAATGTGAGTTTTGATTTTGCACTACTTACTGTAGGTGGAGGACGAGAAGGTTTGAACGTGCTGCTTTGTGCCAAAGTATCCACAATCCAGCTGAGAGCATGTGAACAATATTCCATCTGAGAAGGATGATCAAAAGAGCCAACATTTGTTTATTGACATACATCAACTCCAAGAGACCCGAGGGAAGCGCCAGTATGATAAAGAATAGTAAACTCAATTAAATAATATGAAAAGAGCGCTTTTTTTTTTTTATACCTCATTCTCCAGAGCCCTCAGCCTGTGGTCAAATCCTCTGCTTTCAGTCACATGTTTAAGCACATCATCCACTCTAAAAGAAAAAGGAAAATTCCCCTCAGTATGATGGAGCCAAAATCATTTCACTGCTACAGTGTTGGTGTAGGAAGGTGTGCTCACTTGACAGACATCCGTTTGAGCTTCTCTGAGTCAGAGCTCCTCTGGAGCCTGTTCTGGGCAGACAGGAAGTCCTCCTTCTGAATGTTTTCCCATGTCATTAGCCTGTTAGCTGCTTTCCCTTTTAACTGCAATACTAATAAGAAAGGTAAATAGTTTTATTAATGCTATCATTCAACTGAGGCATGGTGTTTCCAAAACCAAGCAGGAACTACCATTGCTAAGTTGAAGCAGACGTGGAAGCAAAACTATCCAATTCCGCTTTAGATTCTGCCATTAGAGATACTGTATTTTGTGGGAAGCTACAAAAGGCAACAACTAGTATAGTTAGTTTCAGAGAATTACATAATACCTTGATAACATTAATTAGAATAACTTAAGAACCCTGTTCAAATACTGACCGAAGTGCATCCTCTTGAAAGAGGGCACCTTGCGGATAACCCTCTTGATAAAGATGTTGATGTGAGAGAGGATGATGAAAGGAGGAGCGAGGGAGGGAAGGGAGTGGTACTGAACAATCAGGTTGTAGCGCTGGAACTTCCAGTAGATGTCGCCATTAGCCTGTACTTTATTGAAGGTGTAGCTGGGTGGACACAAAGAGAGCAGTGTAAAGAGTGCTGTTGCGAACTTTAGCCACGGAGACAGACTGATGGACACCTTGCTTTGTTCTTTACCTAAACATGGCGATGAGCAAGTTGATGAGCAGGATATTGGTGACCATCAGATAAATTACCAGCAGAATTACCACCAGCCAGTTATTAGACACAGTCCTGCACGGCTCCTCACCACTTTGGATCAACGTCACATTATGTGTGCAGTCCCTGTCCCATGACTTTTTTACTGTGATGGACACAAAAATGTATACAAAAGAATACAATTTGTCTTGTCTTTTGATATTATCATATAAATCTGCTATTGGGTTACTGTGGTAATTTTGAAAATTGATTTTTCTCAAGATGCATGGCACACAAACAAACACTTATACCATCCATCTCTTCCACAGGGATCTGTCCAAAGATGTGCAAGTACGGTCTGTAGAAAACCCGGCGAAAGATGCGATCTAAGTTTGGGTCGTAGGAGTAAAGCAAAGCCTGATTGGCTACTCCATATGCTATGAGCCACACCATCATGAAGAAAAAGAAGAAGAAGACATCCTTCATCTGAAAAGGAGGAAATAGTTTCCATTATTACAATGCCAACATCCTGCTGAACAACATTGGCATCATGTCAACTTAGGTAATGTTTCTCACCATCTTGCCAACAATGATGATTTTTGGCCCCAGCTGCTTGTGAATGGCGAAGATGTGAAGGAGACGAAGGGTGAAGACCATAAAACCCACACACAGGGTATCCCGGCCAAATCCATATGACTGCTTGAACATCCTGAAACCCAGAATGAAGCAAATCAAATGTTATAAACAGCAAGTGGTCAACTTGTAAAACAACCCTACAAGCTTAATTTGATACATCAAACATAACTTTAAGAATGGTACACAACTGGAATTAGAATCTTACTGAGGATGGAAGTAAAGGGCGTCAGCACACTTTTTATTTACCGGACTCAAGAGAACATGATACACAAGATGATTCATAGGATAGTTGAGACATGTCTGTAGTAGTTGTGTGTACCTGCAGATTACTCCTATGATGAACAGCGTGATGGCAGTGATGTCAAACTTGTTCCACACATCCTGAATGTACACTCTCATCCTCTGACGGTAACTCATCGACCCCAAAAATAGTGTCTTTAGAGAAGAAAAAATCAATTAACTTAACAGATCCGTAGATTAAGCACAGAAATGAACAGAAAACAGTGTTGAGCTCTGCTAGATCTGTTTCTGAAAGCTATTGGTATAACATTTAATGTGAAGTGTGAAATGTGAATTATCTCATATCTACTTTTGCAGTGGCTAAATGGGAAGTAGATGCAATAAGCATAACATTTGATACAAGTAATGGCCCTCATAATCAACCCCCTTTTGGTATTAAGAAGAAGGAAGTGCACCGATTATTAAGCTGGCAGAATGTAAGGAAAGCGGGTGGCCCCGATGGGATCTCGCCTGCCACCCTGAAGCACTGCGCCCGTCAGTTGCTCGTTTTCACAGACATTTTGAATCAGTTAATTGTCTTATGCAAGGTTCTATTTTGTTTGTCATGAATTATTATTCCAGTACCAAAGAAGAACAGTGCCATGGGCCTGAATGACTACAGACCAGTGGCCCTTCCATCAGTGGTCACAAAATGTCTTGAGCGGTTGGTTCTGTTCCACCTTAACCCATCACAGCTCCCCATCTTGATCCACTGCAGTTTGCTTACAGAGCAAACCACTCAGTAGATGATGCAGTTAACTTCAGCCTGCACTATGCTCTGGACCACCTCGACTCTCCTGGCTCCTACGTAAGGACGTTGTTTGTAGATTTCAGTGTCACCTTTAACACGAAAAGCGGCTGTTGGGGAAGCTGATATTGATGGGGGTGGAAAGCTCTATCTGCCACTGGATCATGAATTTTCTCAGAAACAGACAACAGCATGTGTGGCTTGGTCCACCAACAATGAAGCACCTCAGGGGTGAGTGCTGTCACAATTTCTCTACTCAATGTACACCAATGATTGCACTTCCAACAGTTCCATCAAGTTGATTAAATTTGCAGACAGCACCACCTTGGTGAGCCTTATTAAGGGCAATTACAAGTCTGCTGTGTCTCAAAGAATTGATTTCAAAGTACTCTTGCTAGTTTATAAATCCCTTAACGGTGGGTAGGTCCAAATACATTCTGATCTGCTACTACACTATGACCCCCCCAGACCTCTCGTCCTCTGGGACAGGTCTACTTTCTGTCCCCAGAGTCAGAACTAAACAGGGTAAAGCAGCATTCAGTTTTCTATGCTCCTCATATCTGGAATAAACCCCAGAACCTGTAGATCCGCTGCTACTCTCAGTTCTTTAAATTAAGGCTGAAGACCTTTCTTTTGAGTCTGCCTTCTTTAAATTAATGCTCATTTCTTTCTTATGCTGCACTGTAACTTTTATTCTTGTTTTATGTGTCCTAATGTTTCATTTTGTTTTAACTGTCTATTCATGTGTCTTATTGATTTTTAATGCTTATGACTTTTAACTGTTTGTACTTGTGTTTTATCTGTTTTAATGATTTTGTGTAAAGCACTTTGAATTGCCCTGTTGCTGAAATGTGCTATACAGATAAAGCTGCCTTGCCTTGCCTTGCCTTGCTTACAGGCATGAAGTATCTGCGTGGTGTGACAAGAACAATCTGGAGCTTAACCCACAAAACACAGTGGAAATGGTGATAGACTTCCACAGAGCCCCCTCATCTCTTCCACCCCTAACTATCAAGAGCTCTGTTGTTAAGGATGTGGAGTCATTCAAATTCCTAGACACAAGAAAACAGTTCCACCATTATTAAGAGAACTCACAGTGGAATGTTTTTTCTCAGGCAGCTAACCAAACTGATCATATCCAGCTCTGTTTGGTCTAGGTTTTACAGAGCTACTGTGGAAAGCCTTCTGTCAACAGCCATTACTGTATGGTTTGCCTCAGCATCTGCCCAGGCAAAGAACAGACTGCAGCGCATTGTGCACACAGCAGAGAGGCTGACTGGACAGAGGTAGCTGACAATCAGTGACCTGTATGAGGCCAGGAAGAGGGAAGCTAAAATTGCTGCTGATCAGTCCCATTCAGCAAGTGACATTTTTAGGCTGCTTCCCTCAAAAAGAAGGTACAGGGCAATGAGGACAAGGACCTCACGCCCACTCAAAAGCTTTTTTCCAAGAGCCATTTCCCTCCTGAATAGCTGATCCATTGCACCCCCCCCCCCATTTTATTCTTGAAATAGTAAATAGTAAATAAAGTAAATATTAATTTACTATTTAATTGTTTTAAGCATGCTTTCTGCAGTAATACGTATATACTGTTTGTCAAGCTTCTGTGTTACTGATTGCCATGGGAAATTCTTGTCTGTCTGTTAATGCATTTGGCAAATACAGTGATTCAGATTCTAAAGTACGATGTCTTGCAGTACTCACCTGTCGGAGCTCCTCACACACAAAAGTGAATACCCAGAAGTATAGCACATACTCCGAGATGGTCGGACCAGAAGCAGACACAGGCTTGAAGTCCACCAACAAAACATACGCAAACAGCAGGAGGAAGAGGAAGTACATCAGGACATTGCCCAAAAATGCGGTGACAGGTGCAAACCAGAACTGTCGCCATCTTGACACTACATATGGACGCTTTGGGGGTCTGTGAGAGTGGAGTCTGCCTGTTAAGTAAGGTTATAGATATTGGACATGGATAAGTGGATAAGTTCAGTCATAACTGAAAATGATCATTCCTGCAGCTTTTTCCAGAGAAGCTGCCTTCAAATAAAAAGTACCTTTGATGGCTGCTGTCTTGCTGTTTGGTCCTGGTGTGTCAACTTCCCTGGTACAACAATTACATAGTTTTAATGAATAAACACTACATCAATGAAGTAATGTCCATTCAAAACTGAGAGGCCAGTGTCGTAAAAGGCAAAACATCAAACCAAATCTCTTTAGAATTATTTAGAATCTTACATGTGGTTGATGTCGGCGAAAGAGAAGACGGTGTTGCCATAGAGGCTGTCGCTGTCCCTGCCCAGCCCGTCCTCGTCAGGCTCCCCCTCCACATCCTCCTCTTCTTCCTCTTTCTCTTGTTTCCTGTTGGGTTGGAGTATGATTAGATTAGATGATACTTTATTCATCATTTATTTCCTACAGTAAAAAGCCTTGTCACAGCTGAAATGTTTACAAATCTTCTGAATGCTAATAAATAAATAATAATACTATTGGGAATTTTACCTGAAGGAGATTAAGTTGGTGTAGCATAGGATGGGGCATGAGAAGGTGAGCAAGAGCTTCCACACCTCCGTGTTCCTCTTCATGTCACCCCACCAGATCTGGGACAACAGAGTCTGGACCAGAAGGCACAATTGGACAATTTTCACCAACTGCAGTTAATTTGCATATTATAAAGTGGCAGTAATTATCTCATTATTCCTTAATTATATCCATGCTGTCTTTTGCAATTACAGTTACAATTAATTAAAAGAAGCAAAGATTCAAAGTTAACCATTGACAGGGCATGTATGTCAATATAATGCAAGGGTTTGATCTATGAGATTTCAATTTTTAGAAAAAGATAGAAAAACGAAATTAATCTTTTTATTGAAAATGGGTAATCAAGTTTGAGATACAGATTACATATTCAAAAAGGACTAAGCATAAACCTTAGTAGTCAAACTGCCACAAATAAGTCTGTGACTTGGTTCCATTTCTCTCTTTTATATGTCACAAAAGGGTGAAAACAGTGACAAACCTGTACTCCGTCGTGGCTGAAGAAAAGTCGGGCGTCGGCACCCATGCCCATCTGGAGGCAGGTTGTCCCGCCCCAAACTGGAGATTTCCTAATTAGCAGGGTGAATGAGCGACTCTCATTGCTCCGATAGCAAGAGCCAAAAACATCTTAGGAAAGGGAAAGACAAGTGCATAAATTATTTGGTTAGATGGAAAGTCCTTATTCTGAAAATTATCCAAGAGACGCTACTGAATTGCTTCATTTGATGAGAAATTCAAAAATGTACCCATTACCAAAAGCAATAAACGGTAAACACTTGAATTAAAAGTAAACAGTTAAATCACTCACATGTTACTTAACTTACTCATAAGGAGTGGCCAAATAACACCAGAACGGATGTAAAATGTCATTTCTGATTTTCTGCACTTTGTTTTTTAATCAGATAATGTGTTTTTGGTCTCACCATGTGCCAGGTTCTCAAACTTCTGGGCCAGGTCTTTTGTGGACAGTTTGGCCTCAGTCTCCGTCTCCAGCTTGGACAGTTCCCTCAGAATCTTACAGCCACCCAGAGCACTCAGCACAGACTCCCCTGCCTGGGAAAGACAGCAAAAGAAGTCAGGGCATTCAGACTCTTTCATAAAAGGTACTGATACAGTATTTGGCAATGTTCATTAGTATTTTACTAATGTCAGTCAGTTGGTTGAAAGAATCTTCTGTGTTACGGCAGGCACAGTTGTGAGCCTGATTGCACCAAGAGCATAGAGAATTGTCATGTTCTTATTTCATAAAGTTACACAACAAATTTCTTCTTCCTGTAGCTCTCATAAGTTACCATCTCCCAGAAGTACTGGGCCATCTCGCTGCGTTTCTGGAGGACGGACCAGATGAAGAGCGAAGCCCAAGGGTAGAGGCAGCGCTTCCTGCGATACGAGCAGTCTCCTTGCAGAACCTTACTGGCACGCTGGTAGGAAGAAAAGAAGAAGGGCAGGGGGTATGAGACTGACAGTGACAGTTGGCAGTGGTTCATTGGTTTTGATATATACATATTAGAAAATGCAGAGATTACCCTAAAAACTCTACTCTTGACTGAGGTCTGTTCTAAGCCCAAAGCATCGTAGTAAAATGGCTGGCAGATGTCACCCATTAACATTTCCAGGAGCTCTGCAACCTGAGGAAAAAACGGGGGCAGAATAACAAACAAACAAAAGTGTATGTGTAAACTCAAACTTTCTTAAATTGTTTTTATTGCAAAACTAGATCAGAGGCATGGCATGTTGCGCTCATCAGAAAAAAGACAAACCTCAAAAAGGCTGATCTCCGTCCCTGGGCCACCCTTTTTCTTTTTTGTCACTTTGGAAGGGGAGAGCTGTCGGTTTGATTCAGGTGCAGCTCCCAGCCGCTCCGCTAGTTGGTGCTGAAGTAGCTGGTAAAGCAATGTCCCTTCAGCCACGGAGCAGTAGAGGCTTTCCAGCTTGCCATAAGTCAGGTAGTCCAGAATGTTGAGGCCATTCTCAGCGAAAAGACGCACAAACTGAGGCTTGTTGTTTATCAGGGCATCTGTCATGGAGTCTTCCAAGTCTTCATACTATTTAATTGGGTGAAGGTTATAATACAAGATTAAAAAAAAAAATGTTTTCGCTTATTTCATACCAACCATTGCCGTTACACAGCAAAGCTAAATATGTTTTATTTGTCAAAAGTGGCATATTACGGGTGCCTGGGTAGCTCTCCTGAAAAGTAAAAAAAAAAATTAACTTGGCCTCTCTACCCATGTATCAGTGCTTTGGCCATGATTCCACCCAATATAGTCCCAAATCAATATCTGCCTAGGAAATTGTCTAGTCTTAATCTGCATTGCTATTTGTACTTGTTGTGACTACGCAGGCCACAAGAAGTAATTAGGTTCTTTTTTTTGTTGGCTCAAGATATGCTAACCGGCAACATAGGATTCCATTTCTTACGCTAAGCTAACTAGCGGCTGCGCTGTCGGTGTTGAACCGGTTTAAAACAATGCATGCACTAAGACAAAAAATGGGTTGGCCCACCTATCTACAGCTAGGGAAAGCTGATAAGCCCTATTTCAACCAACGATGGCGTGTTCCTTTAAGCTCATGTGACATATAAACATATCTATCCATGTCGATACAAGCGTCAATGTTCGCCAACAAAAACATGTAATCAAACAAATGCACAAGTAGCCTAGTTGTGTGGCTAGGCTTTACAATGAAATCCAATGTCCGAACATGCTAGTGATTGGCCTGTCGGCTAGCTGAAAAGTTTGAGAAGAGCAATCGACCGCAGATCGATAGATAAGAGTTCAGTGACGCAGATATACAGGACACCTCTTCGGCCAATCAGCATCTATGTTCTGGAACACCGTACCCGCTATGAGACGAGGAAGAAATGCTTGCCTTGCCCCTGAGACTGGCATGAGCCCCGTGACTACCATGGATTCGGCTGGGACAATTACAGTAATGACAATTTAACATATATCTACGATCTAACGATCTTTTGTTATGCTCGCGGACGAAACGTTATTCAAAATAATCATTCAAATTAAACAATCCAATTTCAAATATTTGATTCAAATACAGTTTTTAAATGCAATTATTTAAGTTTAGTAATTCAAATTATAATAAAAATTACATCACGCACGCACGCGCGCGCGCAACACACACACACAAACACACACACACACACACACACACACACACACACACACACACACACACACACACACACACACACACACACACACACACACACACACACACACACACACACACACACACACACACACACACACACACACACACACACACACACACACACACACACACACACACACACACACCTTCCATTGGATGTCTCCATTGAAGAGTTCACTCTTGGCAAAGCCAACCCTGTTCCATGTGACAGCTAGCTTCAGTTCATCATTGTAAGGGCTGTCCTCCTCTGACGCACGATGCCTACTAGCTGAACACACAAAAACACACAGAATTAAAAAACACAGAATTACACCACAAACATCAAAATAAAGACATGTTGCTATCGAAAACAGCAATATCCATAGTTTTAATTAGATGGATGTACCTCCCACCAATGTTTTGAGCAGGAGTGTGTCAAACTCATTTGGGCTGTCCTTCTCTCCATGGTAGATTGTAATTAAGTCTCTGTGCTGGTAGATGCTCAGAGCCTGGAGACCCAGAACAAGGATACAAGACAAATAGGAATATTGAATATATGAGCTTAATACTTGGTGATACAGAGAAAGAGACTAAGTAGACAGATAGTGATTGGAAAAAGATTTGGTGACAAACCATGATAACGTTAAGTGTAAATAATTGGCCAGCAAGTAGAGTTAAAAAAGATAGAAAATCACAACACTGATAATGTTATTACATTTTAGATTTAACAATCATTAGGACATTGAATGAGTCAATAACCAGCCACACTTGCAAAGCAGTTCAAAGCAGTGGTGTTGATGAACTCACATCAAATCAAACTCACACAAATCATTAAAGCTGCAGCTGTGAGGAAGGTGTGCTGGCAGAGCAGAAAAGCTAACATGCATTGATGTCACTTCCATTAAAAAAGAGAGTTCAGCTTTTTACATTGCATTCTGGGAATTTTCAAGTCCAATTTCTAGTGTGTAACGGCACGTTTACAACCAGGTGTCAGCCGCATCATTATGTTATTTCGGCACCGCAATTAAAAGAGCTCTACACCGGCAAAACACATGATTCCTATATGATCCCACAGTCAAACTCACCCTATTAAAACAAAATAATAGTGATTTGTCCTGCGGAAAACCTGGAGGATCACTATAAAATAGTGCATTTACATTTGATTTAATTTGATTATGCCACATGAAAACTTACTTCCAAACCACAGCTTGTGAATGAGTTTATTGCAAATAGCAGCAATAACTAAAAGTTTCAGAAATGTGGGACAATCTAAGACAGGTAGCAGCTTTACGTCTACAGGCACAGTAGAGAGTCAACTAATGCTCATAACATACAACAATTATGAAGTGTTGGATGACATGAGCAACATACTGATCATTTGCTGCTCCTAGAGCCTTAGCCGCAGCAGCAAGGCCAATCTGATAAGCTTGCTCTGAGGGTTATGGTAGAATAAACAATTACTTTGTCCATTTAAATAAATACATACAGCAAGTTTGCTGGCAATCTGCCCATAATATTCTGCATGTCACATGACACCACGTGACTTGGCCCACAGCTCTTACCCATTCAACTAGTTTGTCTGACTCCGCTTCAGAAGGGAAGTGCCGCCTAACCCTTTCTGCCACATTGTCTTTCAGATCTACGCTGGGACCCCCCTCGCCATCTCCGTCGCCGGAAGACTGGCCAACTTGACCTGATGACAGATTCTCCACAACATCGCTCAAGAAGTCAGCCAGGCCTCCTGAGCCAGCCAGCACCAGCCAAGGCATGGAGGTCTTCAGAGAAAGATCCACACTCTGATAGAAAATTAGCATAACAGAGAGACATTAATAATGGAAGTCAGCCAGATATCATTGTTAAGTGGCAAAGGACCCCGACTGCGTCATTTAACAAACATGTAAAACCGGTGTGTACAATTGTCAAATTTAATTTAAGTAACTTTAGAGTTATTAAAAACCAGCTGCCCACATGCAGCAAAACTGTGTGTGCACTCAATGATTTTTTCACACATAACATTCTGTATCACAAGCTGGTCACAAGCTGGAAAAACAACACAACCATTGTTCCACTGCAAACACTTTACAAACAAACACTGAAGGTTAAGTTATCACCACTGTAACATATTTCAAAGATATAACCTCATGACCTTGCTTGCTCATGTTAGTCTACTATAAAGTAATTCATGATTTGGCTAACCTTCCATTAAATTAGTTTGTATCATTGCATTCAGACAATGGGAGGAGAACCTTTTTTATTTTTTAATCACAAGGTTTTTTGTTTGTTTGTTAATTTAATCTTATTGTGTGGTTCAAATATTTGATTTTCGTCTTTGTCTATGTGAGCTACATTAATGTTAGCCATGTAATATATATATATATGAATAAAGACAATTCTCTATTTGCTTGGTTTGTTATTGTTTTTAATTCATTTTAATTTGATTTATTTTGTTATTTAGGTTTGTATGCAGATATTGTTTGATTTCTTTTCATATCTTTTATGTCTTTTCTTTATACGTCATGAAATGTTTTAATATCATTGGACTAAATGTTGTTAAGACTAGCTGGTCATCTAGGCGTCAGCTAATGGGGATCCTCATAATAAATACAAACACAAATTAAAGCTGCAGGCAGCGTTGGACGGGCCCTCGTTCTTCTGCGTACGTCGGGGTTACTGGCGGACGCCGCTCCTTGCAACTTTGCATTAGCGTGGCAGTCGGACACTACAAATCATCACCAATAAAAAGGGAACTCCCTGCTGAGTTCAAGAATACCTTACTCGAGACTCTAAGTCATACAGTTCATTAGCTGTGAAATGGGGCGTGGCCAATGCATAGGGGGGCGGGCAAAACCATCAATAATAAATAAGGAACTCTCTGTTGAGTTCAATGATACCTCACACAAGACTCTACCTTAATTGGTTCAAAAGTCATAATTTGGGGTGTGGTATAAGTACATGGGCGTGGTTAAAGTATAGGGGGCGGCTTAGTATCACAAGTAAACCACACATAAGTTTCATGTAAATTGGATGATGATTGTTATATAAGGCAGATTTTATTTTGCCAGTGGGGGGCGCTATGACCAAAAGCCAATGTGTGCCTGTAGATGTCCTACAAATGTCCTTGTAAAACCTGAGAAATTTCGGGCAGATACGACAACGTACACTAAAGTTAGAACAACTTCTTTGTTCATCGATAAATGCTCAAAATGGCCACCACCTTTTCACAAATTCTTTTATTTTAATAACTTTTCATCTTTAAGGTGTTGAGATGGTACAGACCAAACTTGAAGTTCATCTGCTGAAATCTCTCGGAGGAGTTCATTAAAGTATAGCACGTTAACTTTTAGGTCTACTTCCTGTTGCCACTAAGGGGCACTATGACTTTGAGCCAATATCGGCCTTTCGATGTGATCAGGGTTGGACCCTTATTAATTGTGAAAGGTTTCGAGCCAATCGGACAATGTACACTCAAGTTACACTCACTTCCTGTTCCTATGGAAAAACGCACAAAATGGCCGCCCCACTACGCCCTATGACAAAAAGTTTTTCTTTTAATAACTTTTCATCTTTGACGTCTTAAGATGACACAGACCAAATCTGAAGTCAATCGAATTAAATCTCTAGGAGTGTGTTGAAGTATGACAAAGTATTGGAACTCAGTACCAAGACAGATCAGATAATGGAACAGCTTTGCTGGTTTTAAATTCAAGAGGAAATCATGGCTGAAATCAACCCAATCATGATACTATTGTTGTGGTGTTTTAATGCTGTGAAAACTGTATTGTTGTTTTCATGTTGTGGTTTTTATTGTCAAAGTGTCTTGTTTTTATGTTGTGATGGTGACATGTTTTACTGTATAATTGGATTGTTATCCTTTCCTGTTTTATACTCCAGTGGTAGGTTTCCCTTCTGACAGAAATGTTGATGATGAAAATTAACTTATTGTTAACTCTGGTACTGCTAAGGAGCTTTGCATTGTCCCTGTTGAATAAATAAATAAATAAATAAATAAAGTAAACCATTTAAACTGACATAATAATTGCTTTGTGATAATCAAGGAACATAAAAAAGCAGTGACTGTACCTCCAGCATTCTTGCCTCCCCTGATATCAGCATACAAAGGACAGGGATGTCTATGCCGCTATCGCCTACAGAAATTCAACATTTTTACAGTTAATTCATACAGTGCAATTGTAAATTATTTCTTTATAGTAGTATAGTAGTATATATAGTCACTTTAACGCAAACATTGTCTCGCTTTGCCAGACCCTCCTCCAAAGCGCGCTGAAGGTGAGCCTTGTTACTCCACATTGCAAACATGATGATTGTGTTTGCAGACAAACTACATATATTTCTTGTAACACACAAGCTAAGAGACAGCAATAGACACAGAAAGAGCACAGTGTTAAATAGCTTGATTTCAGATGTTTAAAAGCCATGACAGAAATTTACTGCAGTGGGATGGGATTGTCTTATCGTCACATGCAATAATGAAAGATCACCACAAGAGGGCCAAATAGCTTGAAATAGGGGATAATTGTGCATGGAATGTTCATGGTTGAGAGAGCATTGTACCTTGAAACAGTACAATGCAGTACACAAATAAATACATTCTTGGAATATTGTTAAAGGGAAACCAGAGATAATAGAAACAGAAAAAAGTTGAAGATCTTCTATTTCAAAATCAGCCAATTATAATGTGTTATCATTCTTCATGTACACTGGTTTCTCATATCTGGCATAACTAATAAAGGAACAATAACACCACAGAGGCCTATTTCCCCCAGTCATAAGAGTCATATTTTTGTCAGAGAGTCCATGGCAAACAATTACTCTATTCCGATTCTACACACAATGCAAAACATTGTATTTCATAATCCTATCTCTCACCACCCGTGCGCTGGCGGGAGATGTAGTCCTCCAGTTTGGCCCTGAACGCCGTCTCTGCTCTAGGTCGCACACTCCCGTCATCCACCAGCAGGAAAGCCTGGTAGTTGATGTCCAGGCAGCAAGTGTCATGGTACATATTCTGGACGTGGTACTTAGCAGGAAAGCTGCCCTGCAAGAGGAAGAATCCAGGGATATGATATAGCAGGGTTTCCTTAACTAATGTTAATACACTGGAGGCCTGGGTTTGGTGGATACCAAGATACTTATAGTGTGTAAATTGTTGCCTGATACAAGTAAATAAGATATTTTTTTGCACAGTACATTTTTAAATACAGTATGGGAGTGCCTGTACAACCTGAGGGTTAACCAGCTGCTCTCTGTTATGCACCAGGCCCCAGGAAGTGATGCCAAGCGCCACCACCTTGTTGAGGGACACAGACGAGGCTGCGGTGGCATGATCCCTCACCGCCTCTCCGACACACCTGGCGATACCTTCCCGTAAGCCTGGCGTTATGAGCCACGCTCCTGGGTAGAGCAGTCAAACAGTGAGTGCGAGAACAGAGACACTTTTTGGTTGCAGGGAAGTTCTTGAGAGAAAGAGAAATGTCATGACAGAGTTTTGCAGTTCAAAGCTGGAATTGTGTGCCTGAAAAATTACTCAATTACCTCTGTACAACCAAGGACATCACCAAGCCACTTAGCTAATGAAATTAGATGTAGATTAGATGTAGATTAGCTTACATATTCTTGATTTTATAATAATGTAAATCAGATTTCAAAAACAAAAAAACTTTATTCTTAATAGTCACATACACACAGTACAATGTAGGAATTTTTATTTCTGCAGTTTAACCCATCTTAGTATTGGGGACAGCTTCAACTTCAGGGTCTTGCTCAGGGACACCTTGACATGTGGCTGGAGGAGCCTGGGATTGAACCGTCAACCTTGTGGTTATGGCGCAACCACTGCACCTCCTAGTAAACAAGTCACCCAAGGATCGATATTTGAATTTCTAAAAGTCTGCTTTGTATAATTTATTCCATATTTGCATACAGTCTGTGTTGAAACACACTGTCCGTCAGCAGTGTGTACCAACCTCTGAGAGAACAGCTTGTTAATGTGAGCTCAGATGACTATCAGTATCACTATGTGCTATCGGCCCTCGGCACAGTATCGGGAGGAAATGGCCATTGTAGTACCAAATTAGTATCGGACCCCAGGGAGTCATTTTAATGGTACTGCATTTTGGAACAGCTGTATTTTTCCTGAAAAAAAAGTTCTTTGTCTTCCAAGAACGTGTTGAGTCATTATTTCACATTTATAGTGTTGTTTTTAGTTAGTTTGTTGTATTTGTTTTTCAGCCAAACTTGGGGAGACCCTTGATAAGCCTTTTAGACTTTTGCCCTCCCTTACATATTCCATTATAAAAGGGGAACTATGCAGGTTTTTTTAAGCTTAATTCACCTTAACTGAACAGCTTCTGAGTCCTTGGAATGGATACATGACTTTTTTCAAGTTGAATGGTGGTGGTCTCACTCCTCGCTAGCTCATGTCCTCCAACTTTCGTCCGGGAAGTCCCCGGACTCAGTGTCAGGAAGTATTGCATGATATCAGGTCTCGCGATGTAACAAATTGCTTTATGGCAGTGCACATAGGGTTATCACTCCCCCAATGTAAGTCAAGCGCAGATTTTAGTCGCGCATGCGTCACTTTGCTACAAGTAGCCTACAAGATGCTAACAAGAGACTTTTCTAATATCAATACAGAATAAAAATGGACCTACTTAACAAAATTTGTTCACTGCTGGCTACATGTTAGCAATCAAACACAACAAAGGCTGTCAGTTGAATGGAGTTTTGAGCTAATGTTAGCAGTCAAACAACCATAGATAGGTAAAACGTTTTTGAAACGACTAATAGCTTAGCTCCAAACTAGCAATAGAACATAACAAAGGCCATCACTTGAATGGCGTTTTTATCTAACGTTAGCAATCAAACAATCATAGATATCTAAAACGCTTTTGAAATGATTCCCATCTTCTGTTATTGTTTGTAATAATAAAACTTTATTTCAGGGATTTCACAAATTTCAGTATGACACATTTTGCCGTATAATATATTGCAGTTTAAATCTGAGCATGTGCGACTTAAATCTGCACTCGACTTACACCCGGGAGTGACAAGGACCATTCAGGAACCGGCTAACAAGTTTTTCACACTATTGGCACGGCTGAGCCACTTAGGAAAGCATTGTCGGAAAAACAGAGAAAGAGGAAACAGCAGATTAACCAAGCAAGTAGTCAGACATAAGTAAACATAGAAGCTGCCAAACATCTATTCCAAAGCTGTAGGGGGAGCTTATGGAGAAACCTGCGAGCAAAAAGCATAGACACAGCAAAGAAATGGCCAAAACTGCATAGCACCCCTTTAATATTGCACTAGTAAGGCTCTGTAAATAAAGTAGGACTTTATGTGCTTATAAAAAAAAAAAGTTAATGAAATCAGTAATTTTTTTTAGAAGTCTTTACAGGGAACTGACTTCTTGTTGAGATTGGCGAGCAGAAATCAGCAAGACTGAAAAGCTGTCAGTCGGTCAGTCAAAGGATAAAACTCCAGCACGCACAATTCACTGTCGCTATCAACTATCCCACTTTTAGTTCATTAGGTGCAGAACAACTGCCAACATGACGCAATCGGATACAAACACATAGTAGAACCAACAAATCTGTCTGTGGCAGGCAGGAGGAAAACTTAAGACATTATATTTAAAACTTTTTTTTTTAAATGCATTCAAAAGCACTATATGCAGATACCCTGAAATTAAAAAAGGCACATCAATCAAAATAATTTGAAATGGGACGGTTTGGAAATCATGACATATGCTGACCGTACCTAAATCACACACAAGTTGAAGCTAACAGAAACTATAAACAACTATACTATAAACAAAGTTTTCCTCACCACCCGAGGTTTCTCCCTAAAATTGTCACACTAAATGCTTGCTCTTGGGGAAATTACTTGAATTGTTGGGTCTTTGTAAATTATAGAGTGTGGTCTAAAACCTACTCTATCTGTAAATTGTCTTGAAATAACTCTTGTTATGATTTGATACTATAAATAAAATTGAATTGTAAATGGGTTTAACAACACTGTTAATTGGCATGTGACCTATGACCCACTTGCGGACCAGTGTTTAAAATGGTGGTTTAGCGACTTCAAAGTTACAGTTTGCATTCACAATGTTTACCTGTGCTTTGTGAGGCTTTCACCAGACCCTGCCTGATGACTTCTCGCACCCAAGTCTTCACCTTTGTCCTGCCTTCTCCGCCCACTATAGAAACCACCAGGTTAGGTATAGGAAGGCCCCAGTGGGCTGTCATCAGGCTGTAGACCATAGCCGGGGGGGTGTCGCATGACAGACGTAGAAACTGATATCCCCAGGAGAGACAACATAGACATTAGATTGATTAAATAGGAACAACCACATTTCAGAAGTTGATAATTCACTTAAGTATCAAAACAAGTACTGAGTTATACTACAAGTTCTTAGGATTATGATAAAGTAGCTTCTCAGTATATGAATGTCACTCTCAATGCCTTGTGTGTATTTACTCAGGTGCAGCAGTAAGTTGAAGATTAGGAAAAGCAATGTACTGACTACTAAAGCTCTTGGTGCATTTGTATCATTATATGGCATTGGTCTTTAAAACTAGAAATGGTCCAATCCTATTTTTGCCTCTCGATACTGACACCTAAACTTGCTTATCGGGCAATACAGAGCACTGATCCTATACCAGTGTCTTTATTTTGTATTATCTTTTAACAGCTGTATACTACTATCCCTGTATGAATTTGATTTCTCTCTTTGTTGTACGGCCTGGCTCAGGTTAAACTTTTTGTAAAACATAAACACAAAAAATGAATGCCATAGAGCTTTCTTTTATTATCCAGTTTGACAGTCAGTCATAATAGAAAAAAATATATATATAAACAACTTTAATGTAGATTTTCCAGTTGGTTGTCAGATCAGTGCATAGACTCTAGTATATATAATTTTTGATCATACTGTAAACTCTAAAGCATTCAATGAGCCATTCAGAGAACAGAAGAGATAGGCCACCCACATAGCTATGCCTCTTGCTGACTCCTTCGAACTGCAACTCTCCATAGGCATCAGTCGGGTATTCTGAGGAGTGCTGGGCGCTGTCCCAGTGGTTGACAATCGCGGTGCTGAAATAGTCACCGAGAGCCACAGAGCCATGGGCATCTCTTGCACCCCCGCACTGGCAGCGTTCACCATTACTGTGAGAGGTGAGAGGATTATGCATGCAAAAATAAAAAAAACATGATCATTCTTTCACACTTCCCCAAAGTAAATAGAGAGATATTATCAGAGTGTGCTCCACAGCAATCACAGTACCTGGAAGAATCTTCTACA
The DNA here is from genome assembly GCF_008692095.1 of Etheostoma spectabile. Lineage (NCBI taxonomy): Eukaryota > Metazoa > Chordata > Actinopteri > Perciformes > Percidae > Etheostoma > Etheostoma spectabile. The sequence goes on from NC_045753.1 coordinate 20,435,666, forward strand.
AAGGTGGTACACACTCTTTTCTTGATGATTTTGGAGATCCAAGTCTGAAAACATTTTAAACGGGTAAATACACTGAAATTAAATAGGCCTACAGGTTATTTAAATTTGAAAGAGGTTTAACTCCACTTCTATGCCTGGAAATCATGTGACTAGGAAAATGTTTAAGTGAGAAATGTTGACTTTGGCTCAGAGAGGGTGATACACTGAGATATGATGAGCCTAAACACCTGTCTGGGACTTGTGACACGGTGCTGTAGTTCAGGTTTAAGAGGGCGTGAAAGAGAAAGCGTGTGTGCGGTGGGCACGTAGGCCACTACTGTACACATGCACTGTTAGTGCATACAGTACAACAAAAGAAGCCCCACTTTAAACTGGGAAAGAGAGAGTATGCACTGAAGCAACTGGACTTTTTTTTTTTTTTTTAGAAAACTCTTAACCCTGAAGCGTAAGTGCAGCTTCACATTTAAACTGCAAAAAAAACTTTCCACAAACCGTCCAGGTGTCCTGTCAGGACAAGTGGGAGGTGGAGTGCACCGTGTGTTGTTTCAGTGTCTAATAAAGGTGCTGGAGATCTCAAAGCTCACATGGACACCAAAAAACCTTATCTTATTACATTGAAAAGGCTTTAAGAGATATTTAGTTGAAGCTAGATTTTTAAGATGACACAGAATCGGTCATATATTTAGAACATTTTTTCATATTTATTTATTTATTTATTTGAAAAGAGCTATTATTTTGTTATGTTGTTACATATTTTATTTTACTACACAAGTAATTTATATACCATTGAGGCATAATAAAGCATGTTCATTAAGCTCTGAGAAGCCTGTCTGAATTTGTGTCTTGAAGCCGTGTAGAGTGTCCTCTGTTCTTGGAATTTAAAATATGGTCACCCTAATTTATGAGGTAGTAGTAGGCTAGTCCATTCTGGTAGAATATGTCATACTTGACAGTATTTGAGCTACTCTACTTTTAACTACATTTAGGGGGTGGTAGTCCATTCTGGTAGACTTTTCCGACCTGACAGAATGAGCTAACGTTACTCTACTTTTATTCCCATTGATATGGGTTGTAGCTTAATCTGCTTCACGCACATCTGACGTGAGTAGCTCAGCTGAAAGATAAACGTTTTTT
>NC_045753.1:20436809-20440332 GCF_008692095.1 Etheostoma spectabile
TTTTTCTGCTAAGGTAGAAGTAAAGTGGCTAGTTCATCAGACTGGTCTGACAAGAGTGGGTGGGGCAAACTGTCAGGACACGCAACAGCAGTCGAGTGTTTCATGCTTCTTGCGGTCGGGGCGCTGCGGACAGCCTTTCATCTGACAGCGGCTCAAAGAACGGACTACTTCTCTCCAGGAGCCAATCGTTGCAACGCGGTTGCATTGTTACAAAAACGTTGGAGGTGCGCCGCGGCCCGGCGAACAGACCGACCGCAAGAAGCATGAAACAGCTAACGTATGAAGAGAATGAAGAGAGTCTCAAAACAATAGCAGTGAATCAGCGGAACAAAAAGGCGGTTAACTCGCTACGCTTATGTTGCTAGGCACACATCCACGCCCTCTGCATTAGGGACTAAGGGTGAATGCAGAGTTTATCCTGTCCGTCTTTGTCGCAACTAAGTAAACTAACGTTAGGTTAACTTTCACCCGGTTTGACAAGAGGCCCTACAGTTAGTCAACATACACGATGACATGACTCTTTAAATGGATATACACACACTTACACACAAACGCAACGCGACAGTTGCTTGGTTTTCCCACCAACTGTAGCCTAAACTTTGAGTGGTATGTTACTACAATGACGTATCAACTAGCTAACCTGTGTCCGTCGCTGGTGACTCAGAGCATCGGGGAATAGAACATCAACTGACAGCTAACTACAACTCAGCCTGACAAGCCAGAGGGTGCGTCTAGACTTCTGGAACAACTTCCACTTTGTAAATTCCACTTTAATGAACTGCAGTCTTTGACAAAACGCCGCCATGATATCACAACAGAAGCAGAGTTACAATACCTGGTCCTTAGATGTTACGTTGCTGACTTGGTCCCCGCTGTTTTCTCCGGTGTCAACCATATTTCCTTTTCTGGTCGACTTTTTGATAGATAACGGCAAGAAACGACTTGACCATAGGCTTATTTACCGGATTTCCGAAATTTAACACACCTAAAACTATGGAAATGCCATTCCCAAACGTTTCTTTGGCTGTCTAGGAAGGAGAAAAATGAGGTAGAGCCACAGGTGAGGGTGTGGTTGAGGCACATATAATAGGATGTAATTGCATACCTTGCTCCAAACTTTGAAAAAGGAGTGGCCAGTTAAAACCCCGGAAATGTTATAGGCTACACCAGGGGTGGGAGCTGCTAGTAGTCTTCCCAATAAGTTCATTTCCCTACTAACGTCACATTTGATAAGATAAGATTCCTTTGTGGTCATTGCATTTGCATACTATGAGATTCAGGTGCACTATCAGAGAGGTGCTCATCACGTTCACATACACACGTGCAACTGACATAAACACGTCAACAAATGCATGTTAAAAGAGTAAAACTGTTTTGTGTAGGCCCACTGCACCATTGATGTAGTGAAGTTAAAGTTAGAAAGAAAATGCTTTGCCACTGATGAAGACACATTTAGCATCCCTATAGCAGACAGGATAACTGCAGGTTGTCTGGAAATACAGTCAGGTCAGGATTTACAAAAAGCTTCAATCCCTACTTATCAAGAGAAGTAAAAGCCAGATTCAACACCAGATTCCAATCAGAATATGTGTTTGTTCAGGAAATTCAAATTATAATGACAGCAATGTACTGTTCTCAATGTCTCTGAGTCCAAGAACATGGTCCAGGGCCCTCTGCTAAAAAGCACCAAAGCCAATGATCCATGAAAGTGACGATGTAAGCAGCATTCATTTAGCATGTTTTCTTAAGGTTTATCCATGCATGCATCAACTGTAACCCCACATGTTTATATTAAATATTTATTGTACAATGAATTTAAATATTGAATTCATATTTTTTTTAAGTAATATGATTAAGCATTTTACACAGTATTAACACATCCACATTCTATGTGGTTAATAAGCATATATCTTTAATAAGTACCAGTCAGTCAGAAAATAAACATAGATAGATATTTGGTCTTAAATAGATGGAGACTATGTTGAGAACTCTAGTTCCAAAATGCCATCGTTCCTCTCGGCCCTATCTGCCATATCCCTGCGGGTCATTGGCCTTTTTTGACTCATCTTTTCCATTAGTTTTGCTGATGTGGTATAAAGTGTTGGCCAGGTTGTGAACCTGGCATGTCCCGAGCTGGCATCCACGCTGAGGTGCACGCCGTGGACGCAACTTCCCTGCCATGCTGTGAATGATGAAGAAGAGAAAGAGGGGGACACATTTAAAGTTGGGACTTTAAAACATTGCATACATTTACAAAATAATGTCCGGTTTCTAAATACATCATAAACCTACAATTTCGGTTTTGCAAATGGCCATAGTACTGTAATAAACACTACAGAATTTATGCTGCACTGATCCTGCATCAGTAACCTACAGGATCACTGAGAAGGATGTGATGTGAAAGCTTTCAATTGTCCCTTTAACTGGTACTTCTGTAGTTTCTAATAGACAGCCACCCATGCTATAGTGTGAGTGTATATGTACCTGTGTTTCAGTGTCTCCAGGTCTAGATGTTCGTCTTCTGAACGAAACGGGATGATCTTCAGGGCTTGAACATACTGCTCCTGTGTGTCCTCGGACTTTTTCACCCCTAAAGCATGGACAGCGTCCACTGAGAGGACAGTGTCTGACCTATGGGTCCATCAGAAAAAGGTCTTTATCAATATGCAGGCATTTCATGGATCAAACAAACTGATTTTCAATAATTTTATGTATAGATAAACTCATATCTAGTCCAGTTTTTCCGTCTTTCTTTTCTCTTTTTGAGGCAGATTTGTTTTGAAATCCCATTCATAGATTAGCAGACACATGATTAGTTGTACATTTACTGATGTTTTTCACCGACCTGTGTGTTGGTCTAAGTGGTGTGGCAGCACTCAAAGGCACAGTCAGCAGCAGCAGAACGGCTATCTCCATACCGCACTGGCCTGTAGCAAATAAACCAGAAAATGTGAGTAATACATGGGCAAACATCCTGACCTAAACCAGACTTATTCCAAAAATGTTAAACATAATAATACACAGAGGATTTTGTGAAAAATCTAGAAATGTCTAGAAAGATAAGAATTATGAATAACAAACCGGTTATAAAAATAGCAGAAACATGAATCCGGGATGAAACTTACCGGTAAGAAAATCCCGAAACCTGCTGTGGCTTTTTGAGTTAACCATTCGTAGTCTATTGGCGATTGCTGGATGCCCAGGTCTGTCACCCATCCCAACTTGTGGTCCTTTATAGTGTGATGGCAGGGTGAGGTGGGTGTGTCTGTATTGTGTGTGTATTCTCATTATTCAGACCAACTCCCACAATTGCAATTTAACAGTTATGGTGTCAGTTTCATTCTTGATTTACAGGAGCGGTGTGTGATACTAACATAAACAACCTTGAAACAACAGTGTCTAAGCACAACATCGTGCTTATATTTGAGGTGACCTTGTACACCTTCTGTGATGTTTACATCAATTCTTGTTGTTCACTCTTTGCTCCACCGACCTCCCCCCCCCCCCCCCCCCCCCCCCCCCC
>NC_045753.1:20440342-20459003 GCF_008692095.1 Etheostoma spectabile
CCACATCCTCCTCCATCCCTCTCCTGCTTCACTTCATGTGCTGCTGCACAATTGTTCCAGAAATTATTCTTTCATTTCCATCACCTGCAGGAAGCCCGCAGAGCCCAAAATAACCCCAATTCTCTTCCCAGCGTTTCTTTATCACTCCATTTTTCCTGTGGCTTTTTCCACTGACTTTTGCCGTCATCTTGTTTATTCCTGAAATGTCCTTCACTGACATCAGCCCCCACATACGGTGTTTCAAAAACAACTTCTTGATTTTACACATTTCCTGAAAGATAATAAATCCTTTTAGTAGTAAATTAGTGATAATAAATCATTTTAGCATCCATGAATTGTAAAGCTTCGTTAGCCCACTAATGAATGGTCACAAAAAAAAGAACTGATGTACTTTTAAGGTTTGGCACATGGCCACATTCTATTATCTCTTTGGGAAATTATCCTGTAAATTCTTAATCTATTAATAATACAGTAAATCCATGGGGAGCCAATGCTTGGTTTTCTAAGTTCCACACTCTGTTTCTCCCAGCTTCTCTCCTCTGTGAATCACAACTTCCCCTCTCGATCTATTGTGTACCTTTCCTGTGCTACCATCTGGGCAGGTTGTGTAGTCAATGAAGTGAAGTGAGTCATCACTGGTGAGTCTGCACAGAAGAGCATTAACTGTGAAATGATAAAACAGTCTTGTGATTTCTCAAACAGTCAAGCAATGGTTGACACCTAGTGTTTTAGTGAATTTCCGCCTAATTCCTCTTTAAATGTTGCAACCTGCATGACAGCAGAGATTGTTTGCCAAAATATCACAGTCATTTTCTCTGTAAACTAGTTCTATGTCAAACATTCCTGGACATCTGCTGCTGCTTTGGGCAAATTGGTTGTTTTATGACAAATCTATATGCATTGTCAGGATTGGATCAGGTTTGGACCCAAAAGCAGACAAGACCGCAACAAGGCAGAATACAGGAACTGAACAGCAAACTACCGTATTTTCATTTCAAACAGAGGAACAAACTGCAAAACTAAAACAATACCTGAAGTGCAATACAGAGAATAAAAACAAACAAACCGACAATTGACTCAAAGAACAGACATGCAATAATGGAGCTACTCATGACACACTATGCTTGAGTGGGCAGGAAACAGGAATAACCAGGGAAACACTGATTGGGTAACAACGTAACAAGGCCTGGGAACACAAAGGCAGGCTGAGGCTAGACACACAAGGGAAAGACATGCAGGGCAACCAATGGCAAGCACAGACAAGTTAAAATAATACAAAGAATGGAAATAGAAACAGGAACAGAGAAAAAAACCTCAAGAAATAAGACACTGGAACAAAGGTAACTCAAGATATATGGTCACAATGAGACAAATGCTAAAGACCAGTGGCCACAAAGCAGGGCCGTGACCAACATATTTTAAATATTTAAACCCAAATCAACATATACTTTAAAAGAGACTAAACTTTGTCACTAATAAAGACTTAAACAATTAATCAATTATTAGATAAGTCAAATAGAAAATAAACCTGCAACTATTTAGATGATTTATTAATTGCTAAAGTCATTTTTCAAGCAAAAAATACAAACATTCCCTGCTTTAATTGGATGATATCCCCCTAGGCTTTAGTACATAATGTATTTAGTTTGGACTATTTTGTGACATTTTGTAGTTGCGGTCCGACAATAATGTACAACAATAAGTTGGAAAATGTTTTTTCATCCCTCTTGGAGAATACCAAGAATATCACGTTCCGCTCCCTACAATGGAATTTAGAAGTAATTATAATTACATTTGTCAATTTATTAAAAATCACCTCCAGGCATTTTTAAGAAATATTAAAATACCCTACTATAAATATAAATTTGTGTCTAATACAGGATTTTTTTGTTATTTATTACAGTCACATCGAATCCTCCTTTCTCATTTAAAATCCCTTTATCCATGAATATGAAAATATTTTTTATTTACATTTACCAACACTACCTGATGATTAAAACAGATGGTTCCGGATTACATACATCAGTGACAACGGTCTACGTTTTTTAGAGATTACGAAGGTTCATCGCTCTCATGTAGCTTCTGACCTGTTGATATCCTACATCTCGATTGCCTAATTTGTCTTGAAGGAACATGCGTCTACTTCCTTGAGAGCACTTTGTAAAAACTGCTCTGACTTTTCTCCTGCTCTCGCTGACGTAGCGTGCATCCTGTTGTTGTAAACCTGCGGCCACCAGCCGGCCACGCCAGCGTCCTCGGCCCTGTTTCCTCTATCTACGGGGCACAAGAGTGAGCATCCTGCCAGGAAAGACATTCACTCGTATTTACTCGACATGTCATTTTACTCGCATGCCGTCTTCTCAGAGTTCATCTTTTAGGGCATTTAAGACACTTTGCAACAAGTACAGTCTGTACAGTACACAGTGTACGACGGTTGAAAGTAAGTTAGCCACATTGAAAACAAAAACAGCAGATTTACTAGAATAAAATGTGAATTTGAGCTATATTTTGAGCTTTATTTTGAATTTACAGATTTACAGACATGTGGACTGGTACCGTCTATATTTAGGAACAGTGTAACATTTTAAAGTTTACTTTCAATGGAAACATTTTATTATACAAAAGATAAATAACCTGGTCAGACCTCAAGGTTGGATGGACTCAACCATAAAAATAGCCCCATCTTGTGGGACTAGGCGCAAGCAGCATTATAATACTCTACGCACAACATGGAATTCACTGTACTTTTTCTATTTACTATGATGATATGACTTATGTAAATAAAAACACGTACATATTAAGCTGTGAGCTATCCGCTGTGAATATTGATGTTAACTTTGTTGACTCTGCAGATGCATTTCTCAGCAAATTTGTTATAGTTCAGTTTAGCCATCAATTGCTCCAATGAGGTTATGCAACAGCTAGAGAGGCATGGTAAAAACAAAATGTTAATGGCTATTTCAGTGACTCCCATGCTATTAAGAGATCTGAGTGAAAGAGGGTGTTAAAGCTGGACAGAGAGAGAGAGAGAGAGAGAGAGAGAGAGAGAGTGAGAGAAAGAGAGATGTGCAGCACGAGTCTGGAAAACCTGTAGGTTAAAGGGTCGACACTAAGAGATATAAGCTTCAAGTCCATTAGTGGATTATAACCATGGCTCTGCATCTCTCTTGGATTAAAGAGAGAGAGAGAGAGAAAGAGAGAGAGAGATGCAGAGTTATGCTGAGTGCAGGGCAACTGGAAAACAAGTGAATTGAGCAAATTCAAAGGCAGAGAATGGTATACTGAGTTTACGTGGACTGAGAAACACCGGAGAGCGACGTGAAGTAAAGTCGGAGAAGTGACAACACTTTGGTGAACTACGGTGATCTTGGTACACATACGGTATATTATTTTATAATATACACATCTTACATCACCTGGCTGATTAAGGGAATTGCATAAGGTAAGTTTAGACAAAAGTATGGCGTTAAACCCTTGCAAGAGTGTCTTGTTATGTGTGTATTTAATACATGTCAGTTCAGACAATTGTCTTTTAAAAGATAGACATTCAGATTTTATTGGCCAGAAAGCATTTATCAGTGATTAAACAGATGTGGTTGTTGTGAAGAAAAGATACTAGGAGGAGTATTTAACTGAAAATCTGTAATTACTGCTTGTTAATCTCACATTAGTTTTTACTTCCACTTTTTGGGTGATAAACATACGAAATGTACTATAAAATGATCTGTTTTGTTCAATATGTGTTTAATCAATAACTAAACACAGTCACTCACCACCATCTATCATTATTGTGTAACTTTAATTTTGTTATGGCCTGAATGATTATTCCTCTCCCCGTGCGTGCTTCCGTGTGTGTGTGTGTGTGTGTGTGTGTGTGTGTGTGTGTGTGTGTGCGTACGCGCAAAAAGCATGGACGTGGACCTGGAGGGGATTATCCAGTGCATCAAGCAGGGAGATGAAAACGGTGTTCAGATACAGCTGCAGGAGTTCAACAAAGAGGTACCAGCACACAGAAGTTATTCACACCTTGCTGGATGTCTGGATGATCCCTGCAGCTCAGCCCAGTATTTTGTCATCATTTCTCTCTACAGTACGCCCAGTGCTTCTTCTATGATGCAGAGGAGAGGGACAGAAGGAAAGTAAGTTGGTTTATGCTGAGTGTCACATCCCTGTCCCTGTGTTCCTTCCAACTCACCTCTGCTTAACCCCCCTCACAATCCTCCCCCCCCCCCCCACACACACACACACACACACTCCAAAGTCTTCTGTGGATTAGTAATTGTGCTGTATCAGTTGTCCCTGATCCTCTCTCCTTGCATGCTCAGACAAACTGAGCCCAGGCAGAGCGACTGAATAACCAGCACACTGCATGTTAATCTATTCAACACGTTCAGCTATGTCATTTGCAGTCTCTCTCTCTCTCTCTCTCTCTCTCTCTCTCTCTCTCTCTCTCTAATCCATTATCTTTATTAAAAACTGTTTTATGTAAATCTACTTTAATTCCCTTTTAATTATATTTAACTTATGATTAAATCAAATTGTCTGAAAGATAAGTTTATGTGTATTTGATTAAAATTCGGTTAACTTATTTTAGTTTTGAAATAATTTAATAATTATTTTTTATATTTTTCGTGTATTATATATTACATAAATTATTTATTTATATTACAGTAAGTTAAAAACATTTCATCTAATTGATTTGTAATTTACAACATTCATTTTTATTTAATTTTATTTGTTGCTCTTTTAATCTATATATGCATGGGTAAATATTTCAGGTTCACTGACACAGGCTGCTCACCTGTCAATCACTGTAGAAAGCGTGAGTAAATTAAATCAGAAACACGATGTCATCCATAGCAACGGGGTCAACCCCGCCCCCTTTGTTTTAGTTAAGTACGTTTTTTGAAGCTATTAAGAAGAAACCTTTTGTGCCAGGAACTAATGGTTAAAACTCCTAATGGTTAAATACGACACTTTGTGTAATATGGTCCTTTACTTGGTGACACGAACATGCACTGATACTATTTCCTCTCTTTTCTGCTGCGTGGCTCACTGAAATCGGATTCTCCACCTCTCAAAGCAAAGAAAACTAGACGAGGTACAGGGCTTTCACTGTTTGTAAATTATGTTTAAGTGTTGCTTTTGTTCGCATACAAGAGCCTTCATGATAAACTGTACTTGATCATATTTGTTCTTTGCCCTGGTATACCAGTTCAGGAAGAATAAAGTGAGGGATTACATTGATTCTGACTCCGACTGTGATGAGGACGACCAGGAGGATCAAGGCCTCATCCTTAGACAGGTGCCTGACACTGTCCCTTTCTGCTTGCCCAAAGGTAGGCCTAATGTCTTTTTCTTGTTGCAAAATGTAGTTAAACTAAATATCTGTTTTGCTCCTGTCCTCAGAACTTAGCTGTTGTCCTGATGAGGTTCATAAGAACAGAAGTTAAATGCCATCTGTTAAGAGTGTCTCTACGCACCCTGAGAATCCTCTCCAGAGACAAAAAGGTCCTGGGCCCCTTGGTGACCGACAGCGCTCTGCTGACCCTGGCCAAACTAGCCGGGCTAAGCACAACTGAAGCAAGTGACGACCCCAGCGACCCCGACTCTGATTTCTACGATAACATCATCGCTTCTCTCGCTGAGGCCAAAGTGTTGCATTGTCGCACCGACCAGGACGAGGGTGAAGCCAATGACCAAAACAAAGAGGGCTCCGATGAAGACGCCAAGAGTGACATCAGCATCGCCAACAGCGGAGATCTGGACAGCATTGGCGGGTGTGGCAGCTACAGGCCCAGCATCAACGAAATGCACAGCAGTGGCATCCATCACAAGGTGCTGGAGAGAGGGAGGAAGGACCGCCGAGAGAGCAAGATGGATGGGGAGGAAGTACAAGAGGGGGTGTTGTCAGGAGAGGAGGCGCAGAGAAAAGAGGCCATGAAGGTGTTGTGTAATGTGGTGTACAACAGCACCTGGGCACAGGAGAGGTTCAGTGCTCTCAGGTGGGCTTCCTCACAACAATCCCAAAATACTGTTAAATTTAGCTGTTGACTTTGTAAACATTACTCGGTCCATTTTGCTGTTTTTTTACCCTGCATATACTGCTCAAATGTAGACAGTCCTAAATCCCTTTGGGGTATTTCAAGTGTAGCTGACAAAACAAACTGTGTATGGCTAATCTCAGTGACATTGTTATTTTCATTTGTCAAAATAACATGTAGTTGGATTTTGTATAAATCAGCATACTCCCAGACAGCCAACCTCTCGTTATTTTCTCCATCAGACTCATGTGCGGCCTCACAGAGCGTCTATCCTCCAATGTCAGTGGCTCAGCTCCCTCCAGTGTTCGCTTCTATGAGCTACGCCTCATGTTCCTCATCACTGCGCTACGGCGGGAGCTCAGCACTCAGCTTCAACAGGTAACATAACCTCACTTAGGCTACTCCAGAGTTACTCTGTAAAATATGGAGGGAAGTTAATATAATGCTAGTTATGAGATCAGTGGTAGATCATGTCCCCTAAACTATGGGGCGCCAAATATAAAAACACAAATACAATTTTATAGTGGATATATTTTGATTATTTAGCTCACTTTCGTCACATTTAGCAAATTTTTCTCACATTTGAGACAGGAATTAGTGTAAACATTTTATATGCAATTGTAAACAATATGTTTGAGTAAAATAGTAAAAAGTTAAATGTTTATCCTAAATGTTAAATGTTGTTTTACACTAGTTCCCGTTTTAATTGTGAGAAGAATTAGCTAAATGTGATGAAAGCGAGCTAAATAATCCAAATATATCAGCTATAAAATTGTATCAGAATTTGAACCCCCCTTCATATTAAATCATCTGTTCACCATCGTGCCACCTTCAGTTCTCCGCCTTGTGTTGCTCTTCCAGGAGGGAGGTGTGTCCATCTTCACAGCGGCTCTGGAGAGCTGCCTGGAGGTTGAGTGGAAGGAGCAGTACGAGTGTGTGCTGGACCCAGCAGCACCCCCCATCTCACTGGAAGCCTCTCAGTGCATCATAGAGATCCTCAAAATCCTCTTCAACATCACCTACAGCACCCACAGGCAGGAGCCAAGTGAGGTCAGCGACAATGAGGCCATAATAAACCAATTAGATTGGAACCATAGACTGTAAAGATAAGATTGTAACTTAGTGTGCATGGAGAGATGAATTAAATGATCTGTGCTGTTTTCTCCTCCCTCAGGATGACGCAGCTCTGTACCGACACCTTGTGGCAATCCTGCGTCTCTGCCTGCTGAAGAAGTGTCTGCTACCCGACGACATGGATGAACTGCAGGGGTGAGCATGAACCAAAGTGAGCTCGGATAGGAGGGAAGTCGCGGGGACAATCATCATCCATCATCGTCATCAATAACAACAATGCAGATGCATTTGAAGTTGCTGCACTTTTCTCATTCTATCTCCGTTTAATTTTTCATTTCGGTTCAAATGACCTTTATTGATATACATTTCATTCTTGTTTTCCATTTTATCTTTACTGTTAAGGATTTGTTATCTTAAAAAAAAAAAAAATTATGTATCCGGGATGATTCCTCTAATGGCTCATTAATGTATATTTTGCCAAAAACTGGGCTGGTTCCCGTCTCACTACATATTCTTTTGTAAAGACATTTTGTAAAGTTTAATTCTGATCTATTGATTTGTAGTATATATCTGGATTTTTACTACTTATCGTATTGATATATTAATCCATCATGCTGAACTGAACCCAATACTTTCACACTGTTATCGACTCTCACTCTCTGTTCCTGTAATCTTGTCTCAGTCACACAGTCAACCTGTTGTCAGCGCTGCCTCTCCAGTGTCTCGACGTGCTGCTGGTGGTGCCTCTGCAGCCCAACTCGGACCAGTGCAAGGGGGTCAACATGGACTGTGTCCACGCCCTGATGCTGTTCATGGAGAGACGTCTGGAGGTGGTGAGACAGAAAGTGATATGCAGAGAAGTTGGGAAAATGCTAAAATAAAGAGTTTGCGCCTAAAAACGTTGAAAGTTTGAGTTTAGAAGAGCAATTGTTTGCTGATTGTTAAAAGAAACCTGAGGCGTTCCTTGTTTGTTTTCTTCTCAGGGCGATAAGATGAAGGAGAAGCTGACACCAGTCCTCAATCTGCTGACAGAGAGCTGCAGAGGACACAGAGAAACACGCCATTACATCAGGAAACATGTAATACCATTACCCCACAAAACACGACACCTCTGAGAAGGCTTCAGGCTTCTCACAATAATTTGATTTTAATAGAACATTTTTCAAATGTTTCAAAACAAGTGAAATAATGTTTCCTCGCCATTAGATCCTGCCTCCTCTGAGAGACGCATCACACAAGCCGGAGGAAGGCTCGACGGTGAAGAGTCGTCTGATCCGTCTCATGACTCACGTGGATACAGACCTCAAACACTGCGCTGCTGACCTCATCTTTGTCCTCTGCAAGGAAAATGGTAAGAAAACACATTATCACGGTTTAGAAACTTTGTCCTCTCCATTAGAATTCCAAATACATTTTGGTGTTTGTTTCTTGACTGCACAACATGGATCAGTATAGAAGAGGGTTAGGACCACAAAAATGTACTGAGTTCTGAGTTTAAAGTCAGAATTCTGAAAGAAAAAAAGTCGAAATTCTAACTTTAATCTCAGAATTCTGATTGTGAACTCAGAACTGAAAATAATTCTTCCACATGTGGCCCTCATCGTCTTCCGTACATCAGTGATTCCCTGTGGTGTTAAATATATTGTTTGTTTTCCTTTCTGCACTCACACAAATACATACAAAATATGTGCAATCAATGAATGGTTTTCCTCACTGATCCTTTTTGATTATCACTTCTGCTTCTTCTTCCAGTGAGCCGCTTTATCAAGTACACAGGTTACGGGAACGCAGCGGGCCTGCTGGCCACCAGGGGTCTGCTGGGCGGCCAGGGCTCCAGGATCTTCAGCTCTGATGCCCAGTACTCCAGCGACTCGGACTCGGACACTGAGGAGTACCGGCAGGTCAGAGATCGCATCAACCCGGTGACGGGGCGGGTGGAGGTGGAGCAGCCGGACCCTATGGAGGGCATGACAGAGGAGGAGAAGGAGGAGGAGGCAAAGAGGCTCTTCATGCTCTTCAACAAGCTGTCCAGGTACGACAGAGTGCCTCTCATCAACAACCTTTCACTAAAGGTGTTAAAGATATAGGGGAGACTTAAACCCCTGACACTAGTGTCCGGTGTAGGCTGAGAGCAGACAAAGATTTAATAAGTACTATGAGAACAATGGTAATTAGTAAGTTGTCCATATTTTTTAACCCTCATTTGTCTGCAGAGAAAACATTATCCAGCCGATGGGCGTGGATCCAGAGGGAAGGCTGGTCCCAATGTTAGAGTCCCTCACTGAGGAGGGGAAGGCTGGGTTAGAGGATGACGGAGAAGCAGAGGAAGGAGAGAAGAACTGACACATCCGACAACAGAGCCCAATCCACTTATTCCATTTATTGATATTCTTTTGTAAATGTCACATTTCAAATGTTTGACAGTGCATGTATACATGTTGTAAATGAATGAAAATAAATAAAATGTAATGTAATGTAATGTATTGAAAAACATGAATACAGAGTGTAGTTCTCACCCAAATCCAGTCAGCAAATCTAAAACTAAATGAACTCAAGAAAGGCTATAAGCTCTTTTTTCCTTTCTACTTCTTTGGATTCAAACTAATAATATGGAGCAGGAATAAGGTCACACTGGTTTGAGTTGAGTTGATGGTAGATCCTAATAAGGAACTGATTTCAGTTTTGTCAACTGTTTTAATAAAGTCTTGAACCCTTATAATACTGTTATTGTGTATTTTAATGAATCGTTTCATTCAGTTTCCTCTATAGGCTTCATCTGATACACACACTCATTGGTTAGCCGTGATCTTCGGTAGAAGATGAAATCGAAATCTTCACAGCAGTCTCTAGTGTGTTGCGGTACATAACTCTCAGATTGTGCTCAAGTGTGTGTGCATATTGTGCTAAAACTGTCTCATGTGATACAAAATCCAAACATCTGCACTGTTAAATCAACTTATACTTCCAGTAAATGACAGCAGCAGAATCTCAAACAAATAAGAAATCTCAGAAAGTGGATTTAATTCTCAGAAACACTAGCACCAATACCATCACTGATTAAAAAAAGTTCCTGCCTGACGACTCTGATCAGTCTCATTAAATGTAAAAATACCTAAATAGATTTAAAAGCACTTATTTATGTTTAAACCTACATTGGTTAATTTTTTGAGTAGATTCTTAGCAAAAACCCTTTTGTTCTTTCACAAATATGTGCTGATTCATGTGTAATTACTTCCACCAGCTAATCAAAATATTCTCGTAAGCGTAGAATCTGCCATTCAGAATCATTCAGAATACACACGAGCGAGTCGCTTCATTAGTGAAATAAATGAAACCGATCGGTGCTGCCTACACCGTGTTATCCTCCTGCTAGCGTTAGCACCTGAACAGGGCAATTTTTGAAAGTGTTTTTAGCCCCTTATCATGTTCAAAATGTCATTAAAAGTGCCTATCCATGTGAATGTAAATGTAAAAGAAATGCTAATTCAGCTGTGTTTAGTTCCTGTATTAAAACGGCAGTTAGTGACCGTCTACAAACTACAACAAGCTTTCATTTTTCTCTCTACCAACAGCACTCCTAATTTACAGACAACAGAGCTATGTGTTGGAATCGACCGGAATTCAAAGAGGGACATACCTTTTGAATTTTTGCTAGGGGAAGATTACTCGCCGGCCGGCAGATTTGAAAAGCCTGTTGAAGATGGAAGATCACATCTATTCTCGAGGACATGTAAAGGAGTCGAAAAAGAAAATTCAAACAATAAAGGGATAAAGGAAAAGACCAAAGTTAATATTGGAGTGGCTAGAACAGCTGCATGTAAACGATGGAGATACTAAGAGCTAATTTCGGTTTTGGCCAAGTTCTCTTAATACATCCATGAATGGGAAGGTCTAGAAAGTAATATTCAGTTCGTCGTCATATTCAATTTCATCGCTACAGGGGAGAAATTGTAACACAATGTAGCTTTAAACATGGTACAAGCTGCACCTTTGTACAGTACCAACAGATATTAATACCAGCCTTATTATTCTATTTGGTGTAGCAACAAGATTATTTTTGAGATGTTCTTGTCGAGGTTAAGTTTACAAAACAGTGTAAACGATGACTTTCTTCAGTCTAAGCAAAGTGCGTCAGTACATCTCCATCATCTCTTCAAGGGACATCTGCAGCTCCATCGACTGCAGGGATGAGGCGCCGCCTTCAACCGCCATATTCTTCAGTAGCTCCATTGAAGTCAGGACCACCTGACACAGAGAAAGAAAAAAAGGCCGAGCAGAAAGTCAGATGCAATTGTTATGACCCGGCTCAACAGTTAGAAGGCATATGAAGTTTTAAAATTAGTGTCACCAACTCAGCTTCAGACCAAATGTCTTCTGTTCTTCAATTATGGCCAGAAACGCATTTTTGCAGAACATTATGTTGTCACAGTAAAGTTGAAATTTTGGATATAAAATGTCCTCACGGTAAAAACTTTTTAATCCTATTGGACATTTGTGTGAAATGTTGTTATAATTAGTGAATGCATTCTTGAGTTATGGCCAGAAATGTGTTTGGTGAGGTCACAGGAGGTTAAACAAACTCTGAGTCAAACCCTGATCTCTGAGTTGATTCCCACCACTATAAAAAGGCAGCATGAATGAAGCCGTGATACTATGATTTATCATGGTAACAACCACAAACAAACTGGTCGGCGGAAATACTCATGCACACATATATTTCGTTAAAAAAGCAACACAGGAAAAGAGAGAGAATTTGCGTGGGAGAAAATTGCTGCTAGAGTAAATGCGTAAGTTCCAGTATAGTGTATTAATATCTTATTTAATCATAATATTACTGGTGAAACGGTATTTAACCTATAATCTATATAATTTAGATGCAATCCTGCAGGTGAAAAAGTTCTAGGTACTGAGGCTGCAGAGCCATTGTTAACAGAATTATAATTCATAATCTTTTATTTCAAAGGGTTTACATCATTCACCTACAATATTGTGGTTTGTTACTGGTTTGTGTCCAGGGAACACTACAAAAACGTTTAAAAAACATTTAAGAGCAAGTCAGATTCTTGTTCTTTTTTACTAATATGCTCCTCATATAATCAATAGATTTGAGATTGAGCGTTGGTTTGGGGAGTCTGCTATGTATTTTCTCGGCACAAGAGGCGTGACCAACGGGCATAGTTTAAATGAGTGTGTACGCAATTGGATAGCTCTTCAACCAATCGAATCAACGATCAGGCTGCGCTTTATGCTGCGCTTTAGTGGCGTTTGGTGGCCGCTATGTAGAATGTAAACAAGAAGCTGCTTGGTCGCTTCTCTATCGTCATTGTGTTAAATCCGCCAATAGCTTGCCAGGTAGATAAGCCAGCTTGTGATTGGTTCCCGCAAAATTGTGAACTGAAGCAGGAGAATTAAACGTGCAGGTTTCCAGACCGAGCTGCAGGGCCAAATCACATAGGCGGCAGAGTGGTCGGGGTTTACCCAGTCTACTCCGCATCACCAATGTTGTAAAGAATGTTTGCAATAAAACATAATGTGACACAAAGATTGTGCTGCGATGTTGAGCATGTCCCTGATGGGTGACGTTAGTGACATGAGAGCGGATAAGGTTATGTAGGCTACATAACTGAAGAAAAACGATACTGCTCAAATAGGTATCTGGAAATTAAAATACATCTATAGTCAGGGTCTCAATATCATCTCGCAATGTACAGTATGTTTAACTCCCTGCAAAGTAATACAGCTTCTTCATCGTGGGATGGTCGACAAAAGGAAATGCCATATTTTGAGAAAAAAACGTTATCCCAACAAAACGTTGCCTAACACGGTTAATAAACCAACCCTGTTTTTTTATTCATGCAGACAACAAACTGCGCTATAATGCACCTGATAGAGACTGAATGAATGAATGAGGAAATGAAAGAGCGCTGTGTCAGAGGGAGATGACTGAGAGAAGAAAACCTGCTCATGACCAGGTAAGGTTCAAAGATTTAGTTACCATAGTAACTGACTCTGAGGTTAAGTTACCTCTCCTTCTGAAACGGGCCGAGTTATGTTGTGGTTTGGGGTTTTTGTTTGGGGTTATTTTCCCGTTTGTCCTTCCCTGTGTTTTTGTCCCAGTTTTCTCCCCAGTCTGGTATCGTAGAGTCTGTCTTATGTTTCCCTGTGTCTGTTTGTTCTGCTTTCTGCTTTATTTTGGTATTCAGCTTCCTGTCTTGTCTTGTCTTGCTTCACTTTGTTTTTCTGATTGTCCAGCCCCGCCCTAATGTGATTCACCTGACATCTCACCTGTTCCCTATTACCTCATTACCTCTTGTACTTAACCTCTGTGTTCCTTTTGTCCTGTGCTTTGTCATTTTGTCCTGTTACTGCATGCAGCCTGTTTCCACGCCGGTTTATGAGCCGTCCTGTTGCCGGCTTCCCGTCTCTGCTCCCAGTATTCCCTGTAAGTTTCCCTGCCTCGTCATCCTGCCTGTTTCCCTGCTGTGGACCCCTGTGGATTTTTGATTTTGGACTTGTGGACCTTTTGGACTGCCCCTTGGATGTTGGGTCTGTGTTTTTCCTTGTGGGTTGTTTTTTGTTTGTTCTACTCATCAATAAACGTCTGTGCACCTGTTCCTGCCTCCTCCTCCTCTCTGCAATTGGGTCCTCTCCTACTCACCCCATAACAGAGTTACCCCTCTCTCTCAGGTTTGATTAACCTCCCTTTCTGAAACAGAGAAACCCAGAGTTTCCCTCATCTCAGCGTTAACAAACTGAGTTTTCACTAAACCTGCTTTCTGAAACGGACCCATGCTGCACTGCAGCCCGGCCGCCCAGGTGTTCCAGGTTAAACTAGCGATGCCTCGGCAGAGTCAGCAGAGAGAATCACACAGCATACACAGGACAGCGGGGGGGCATCACACAATGACGAGAATGACAAGAGCGAGATGGCAAATATGAGAGAAGCTACTCAATTTGAGAAAGCTGGTGTCAAGATGTTGTCTTTAAAATCCCTTTTTCATTGCTCAGCATGCGCTGCTCTGTAGAGGCTCGGGAGCCGAAAAACCCTTTTACACCCGAGGGATCAGCTGTCACCAGCAGCTTTGTTCTCTCAGTGCTATTAATCAATACTGAGACCAAATTGCTTCTTAAAATGTACAACTGACTACTGCTCCATTGAGGGAGAAATGTAGGGTGTTTGATCACTCATGAAATTTGATAGAGGTGCAGTATGTGGAGCAAGAAAAAAGTCTAAAATACTGCTTTGTGGTCTGCTTGTGAGAGAACACTTTCTGTGAAATTTAATAATTCAAAGGTACTCTCACCTCCACTGTGATGAGTTTCTTCTCCCAAGGCCGGTTGTCTGAGTCAGGCCACTTCTCACCGAGGCAGAAGAACAGGGAGCACGGAGGGCAATTTTTCCCTTCAATGAATTCCAATATACCTAAAGGGAAAGAGCAATCAATCACTACATCATGCCAACATAATAGTAATAATGTATCCTTCATTAGTCCCAAAAGGGGAAATTACAATTTACACTCTGTTGTTATTACACACATGGGCTGTGGCTGCCCATGGAAAGGCGCCCCGAGCAGATCGGGGATCGGTGCCTTACTTAAGGGCATCTTGGCAGTGCCCAGGAGGTGAACTGGCACCTCTCCAGCTATCAGTCCACCACCATACTTTTGGTCCATATGTGGACTTGAACCAGCGACCCGTTCCCAACCCAACTCCCTACGGACTGAGCTACCCCCAACATGCACAACACAGCACGTGTATTCACAGATGCGCTGACAAAACCCAGAATTGTTCCTTTCACCAACCTCGCACAAAGTCCTTGAAGTGGTATATTGGTTGAGGCTCCAGTTTAGAAATCTCTTGTGGCTGCCTGCTGCTATCAAACTTGGAGAAGCTCCAAAATGCTTTGATTTCACCAAGTCGCTGGCCGTAGACCACATGGCCTGACACCCCCACGTCCAAACCATCGCCCAGCTTGTCCAGGATGCGTTGGGTCAGATTGGCTTGGGTATGATCCAGCATTTGTCCAGGGCTTGGCAGAGAGACCAGGGTCAGGCCTGACTCGTGATCCAAAGCTGTCCCCTTGAGTTCAGGCCTGATGTGAGGACAACATTTAGTCGTTGGAGTTTAAGTTGAAAGGCAGTTCATATAGACCGGCAGAGCCCTGACACCTTTAAAGGAACAGTTTGACATTTTGGGAAATACAATTATTCCCTTTCTCCGGTTAGGGTTAGAAGAAATCCTATCTGTAAGGTAAATATGTAGCTACAGCTAGGAGACAGTTAGCTTAGCTTAGCACAAAGACAGGAAACAGGGTGAAACAGCTAGCCTGATGTTGGTGAGCTTTAAAAGAGCTGGTAAGCAGATTTTGTTACATCTGTCCAGAGTCAGCCAGGCAAGCTGATTCCCATTGTTTCTGGTCTTTATGCTAAGCTAAGCTAATAGGCTCCAGCTAAATACATACCGTACGAACACAAGAGTGCTAACAATCTTCTCATTTCTCACTCTCAGCAAGAAAGTAAATAATGTGTTTCCCAAAATATCAAACTATTCCTTTAACTGTGACAGTCAATTTGAAGCCAAACTGGAGATATTGAACATTTGTTAGATATGTTTCCTATGATGAAAGCTTTATTTCAATGTTACCTGTAGACTAAGCGGATACCAACTTCATTCTGAACCTCCTGCTCAGACACCATCACCCCTCTGTAGTACACTAATATCCTGAATTGAGTCTCTATGGATTCAGAAAGAGGAGAAGCATAAGAGAAAAGACATTTAACAACTCCACTCTTAACTGTATTACTGTTTATATACGTTACTTACATTGCAAATCGTGACTTATATTATTCATATTGAAAGGCCACATTGTTTTAAAAGCCTTATTAAAGATATTAGATGTTGATATTTAGTGAAGGAATCATTTTTGAAAGTCTGTGTAAAATAATCATTTCCATTTTAAAGTAACATCCATCAACCTACTGAAATTCTCTCCATAACTGGTTTGGGTCATTGTATGTAGGAACTGCTCTGCCAGATGCCCATCATTGGCCCCTCCCATGGCTCCCTCCATTGGATGTGCCGGTTGCTCAGGCAACCCAGCTTCACCGACTGAACCCTCAAACATTACTGGATACTGCTGTTGCCCAGGCAACGCGCGTCCACCAATCACAACTGGGTTTTGGAGCTGCTGTTGCTCCGGAGGAGGCTCAAAGCCTGCGGTGCCCTCTGTGGAAAAGTTGGAGAAACTGAAAGAATGTTTCGAGGGAAAGTCCCTCTGATACTGTTATTTTTCTGCTCCCACTGCAGCAGGGAGGAGGAAATGATGAGCAGAGCTGATAAGCCTACCTGTTTCAGGGCCAATGTTCAGTCCCATTAGACACTCCTGGAGAAGATCATGGTTGGCAGAGGATTCTGCTGGCAAATTTGAGTTAGTTTAGAAATA
This sequence comes from Etheostoma spectabile, assembly GCF_008692095.1. Taxonomy (NCBI): domain Eukaryota; kingdom Metazoa; phylum Chordata; class Actinopteri; order Perciformes; family Percidae; genus Etheostoma; species Etheostoma spectabile. The sequence continues at coordinate 20,456,903 of NC_045753.1, forward strand.
TTCAGACAAGTGATTCCACATTTCTAGCTATCAAATGAATTGCCATTTCTTGAATATTAGGATAGATGTAGCTTCTGAGATACAAACAGTCATGCCAGGAGATAATAGGTAGTCCCTTACCTGAAAACACAGTGTCTTCTGGAAGATAGAGAGGGCCATCAAAGCATGGAATGACCTGCCTCTAAGATATCACAGACACAGTCATATAATTACACAGCATTTACCTTTTACTTCCTGTGTTCCTACAAACACACAGTCGCTTACTTCTTGTGTAGGAAGGGGATAATCCTCAAACAAATTGGGGTCATCTTGGTCCTGGGATCCAGCAGAAGAGGTCGCTTTGAGAGTGAAAGAAAAACGCTTAGTTAGTTTAGTCGCAGCTTGCTATCTTTTAATAATTTATGCTCATCAGACACGTCCCTTTAATCTGATAATCCCCTTTACAAATGGTATAAGGTTGAGTATTTGCATATTACTGTGACAAATCTCAACAACAGAAACATGAATTCCAGATATAAATGTATCCATGATAGAAAGTAATGTGGGGTGATCAAGTATGGCCACACTGTCAGAAAGGCACTCTATCATTTACATATCCAAAACATGTCACATACACATCTAATGACACGTGGTAGTAGGTGATCTTTAGTTCAGTTCATCAGAGGAAGTAGTGTTTTTTAACTTGCCTGGTATATAATACGATAAAAGGTCAAATGGTGGTTGTCTACAGGCGCCCTGGTGGATCCTCACCTCCTGATGGTGACTCGGCCGGCCAGCGAAACACTTTATGGGGGTTAGCAGCGTCGTTCTTGTTGTCAGAGACCATTTTGAAGCCTTTGGCTCGGAGGGCGCTGCGGAAGTTCCTCTTCCAGACCGAGGGGTCTCCATGAGCCCGGCCATTGCCACTTACCTCTGCCCAGGCCTGCAGTGAAGACGCAGGTTGAAGACAGGTAGCAATACATTATCCGAACAGACTATGATCCCATATACAGTATGTGATTACTTAATATTAAATACTAATATGTTTTATTTGTAAAGCACTTTTGCCAAATCAATCCCAAAGTGCTCTGTTCTACAACACAGTCACGGATATTTTTAATGATAACCTTAAAGATGAGGATGTCAGTGTCGGAGGAGTCCTGTCTTAAAGCATGTTTCCACGGGATGGCGAACTCTGTCCTGTCCGGGTTTGTCCAGTGGACACCGGGATACCTTTCGCTGTCAATCTTGGTCCGCAGCCACGGGATGAGCAGTGGTTTAGAATGAGACATTTCTGCAGGAGCAAGAAAAACTTTCAATTCACCAGCGTCACCATGCAGGGCTGCATTTGGCATCCCTGATCATCAGTAACATGATTCCCAGATCTTCATAATTGTATAATGTTGGTGGAAGACTTATTCACATGCTTCATTTCAATAAAAGTAGTTGGGCCAGGCTGGATGTTTATTCACTGTAATTATTGATATGTTTACTATTTGTTATAGGTTTATGTTAATGAATAGAATGTTTGGGCCCATCTTAAAACAATGTTTTTAGCCTGTAGATGACACTATTTAGTTATTTTACATCTAGATTCATGCAGAAAGAAAGTAACCAACAAATAGTAATAAAACGGAATAAATAAAAGACAAAGCAACGTTACACAAATTGTTCATTAAAATGTAGAAATTATATTCCTAATGCATGCATATTTATTAAAATGATTAGGATTATTCCTTGTGTCTTTTCCCACTCACTACATAAAAAAAAAAAATAAGCAACACTTGACATCCTGAATTCTGCAGTATTATGGTGCAGCTGGACAAATGTGCTTATTTTGGCAATTTCTGAATTGCAAGAAAGAGGAAGCAGGCGGAGATGAGGACAGGTGCGGCTCAGCACCCAATACTCCAGATACTCGATAGTAATTTAATAGGCCTACTTGTAATCATTTAAATTCAAATTTAACGAAGATAGTACTCAAGAACATCCAAAACGTCTGAAACTGAATATAGCATGAAGAGTAGGCCTAAACAGTGAGCAGCCTATAAATAGGCTACTTTCCCCCTCTATGGATGTAACGTAGCCGATAATTAAATAGTCGCGTGTGATTAAGTGTGAC
>NC_045753.1:20459013-20512151 GCF_008692095.1 Etheostoma spectabile
AAAACAGCTGAGGAGTTGCATAGGCCTATTTGTTCACGGGTTTAATGGTTGTCAACAACTTCACAAGATAAGATTTAAAGTCACGTTAAATGTTCTGAGTGCTCTGATAAATACATAAACAACTCTCCATACCTTTAGCCGGTGCGTGTTGATTTCAAGTGGAGTCGTTTTCAGGGGGAAGGAAAGTCAGAAATATGATGCAGGATGATGTCTGGAACTAAGACCTGAAGGTAGGTGTCATTCAACCTCAGCTGCCGATTGCTTAAATACCTCAAGGAGTTCGGTTGCTTTCTGTTCTGAGGGGTTTCTCGTGAAACTCCCGAGTCAGTTTCGTTTTCTGTGTGTGACGTCAGCAAGTTTCGTAATCCCGCTAGGGGGTGTCAAAGACCACGTCACACGTATATTTCTATACTCATGGAGGACCCTTAATAACATGATGCATCCAGTAGGCTCTTTGCCTTAATGTCTGGGACTTCGCCATAAAAGTCATTTTTCAGAGTTTACTTGCTGGAGGTGTCACGTTTCCACATAAACTGGGTGCAGACTGAAACAGGACCCACGTTGTGCTGTCACAAATCACGTTGGTAGGGTGCATCGCTTAAAACTTTAGTGAGTAGAGAACGCGCATGCGCGCGCACAGACTTTGTTCTTTGCAGATTTTATTTGTTTCTCAAATACAGGAGGTAATGTACAGAAGGACAAAGAATTTCATCAAGAACTTTACAATATTTACACACCTTTTTTCCTTTTTTATGGAAAATTAGATTGTTTTCAAAATAAGTCATAGTATGCACAAACATCAAATGATAAAATGAAATGACTATTTCCTCTTTAAATACTTATTTATACTCCTTCCTCCCGCATGGGAAATGGATAGTTTACTTCTTTTTCTTTGCACCTGCATGACTGATGATTGAACTGAAGCACAACAATGTTAAGTTTCAAATAGATTCTCCCCATTCTCTTCTTTTTTCTTTTCTTACTTTTCCCCCGTTATTTTACACCCACTGTATTTGATACAATATTTCTGTCTCGTCATCTGTTCTTTTGTATAGAGGGAAAGACAGCTTGGATATGTGGGTTACGACTGTATACTGATCCTGTGGAAAATAATTTTTTTTTCTTCTTTTTTTTAAATGTTAGGGCAGCAACCCAGCGCTTGTGAGAGTTTAAGTTAAAAACCTCCTCATATAAATAATAAAAATGTGTTTATATATTATCACACAGCTGACTGGTGCTGCCCTTCACATAGCACAGGAGAGGGAGAGAGGGAGGGAGGGAGAGAGAGAGAGCATTTATAAACACTTTTTATGATTCTATCCATGTTCACGCTGCTCACGGCACACGCAGTTTAAAAAGCATTCTCACCCTCTTCCACTCTTTTCAAAAGCCAACAGCTGATGTTAGTCTTCAAAAAAATAATTTATGTAAAAACTAAGTGGTAATAGTTTCTCTTTTGGACTATTGTCTTCATGACACACAGTTTACAAGATCTCAGAGGCTCCTCCGTTGACTTGGCGGGACGGCTCCTTTTCTTTGTCCTTCCAGTTCGCGTCGCTCCCTTTTCACCAACGGTCAAGGGTCAATTCCCTCTTGACCCCGCCAGTGACCCCCTGCTCCGGTGGGGTCCCCCCCCCCTTCCCACAAAGTAAGACAATTCTTTAGTCTGTGATAAACAACAAGAAAAAGAACAAAGGCCAGTGTCCGAGGTCACGTCAACAGACCCCCTTGTGTTCGTCGAGGGCCTTAAAAATTCATCCCCAGATCTTTAAGATTCTGAGAGGGTCAGGGGGCTGTACAGCAGGATCCATTTCTTTCGGTTTTTGTATATTCATTATTATTCTTTTTTAATCCTTTCACTTCAATCCATTTTTTCCCCCTCTCTCTCTCTCTTTTAATTTTTGTGGTGGACTCAGGCTTTGGTGCTGAGCGTGAGCAGCTCGATGAAGGAGCTGAAGAGAGTGTCCAGCCAGCTCTGGTTGGCCATGCACTGCTGCACCACTTCCTCTTGGCCCGGGTCCTCAGCTGCCTGCTCAATGGTGTTGGTCTGGAAAAGTGCGACGGAAACAGACAATTGTGACGCCAAAACTCAGGCCAGTGTCTTAGGCTACACAGAGCCACCATGCATATGCTTTCTGTTTCGCCTATGACATTTGTGCTTTACCGCACGGTATATTTAAAGAGTTGTATTGAGCATGTTTGTAGTGACAGCCTAAACTCCAAAATTACTAATTCTTGACAAAAAGATGACTGGCGCATACACCAAATCTAGAAACATGCTTCCTTACCTCTTTCTTGCACTGTAAGAAGGTGTGGTATTTATAGTGATGCAGGGAGTGGAAGAGACTGTAAATCCGATACGTCTCCGTTGACAGTTTAAGGTCCTAGAAAAAATAAAAGAAATCAGATTAAGAATATAAATATAATATAAATATATTTAAAAATATAAAGCTGCAGCAAATTATTATTCTCAGTTCTATGTACAAAAGAATAAAAGAGGAAACTCGCAGCAGGTGTTAGAGGGGAAGCTGCTACTGTTTTACCCGCTCTGCTCTCAGTGAGCCATTGTCCCCTGCCCTTCACTGCCGAGCTTTTTACTGCGATTGTAAATTTTGCGTATGCTGCCGTGGTTTTAGTGTCACCCCAAAAAATAAATCACCTTGTTATAGGCTAAAAATCTCCTGTTAGGATCCATAGAGGTCCCGTCAGTGTATGAATATTTGATAATCAACTAAAATGACCTAAGGATATTCCTTAGTGGAGGCATACTTTTGACCACAACAGTTTCTTTAAATACAATGAATTACCTATTAAGGAGACACTCCTAACCCTCTGAAAACTCGTAACACCAACCTGTGGTTTCGGCAGGGACTTTTTGACTCTGTTGAGGGTCTTGCGGTTGTAGGCATCCCCGCTTAGCCGCACCCTCACCGCTCCTGAGTCCAGAGGGTCTACGATGATCTGGGGGTAAGCATGCAGGATCTCCTGTCAGGGGAGAGACAAGAAAAAGGTCAGAGACTGACACTGGGAGACGGACAACAAGACATCTTAAGAGATTTTTGTACTTGGGATTTTTCAAATGATCCTTTAGTATATACAAGGAGATGAAATGAAGAAAAAAAAGAAAAAGAAAAAAGCAGCTGAGGGCCCTCTCATGCACCCTGTGCAGCATGGCGCAAGGCCCGACGCAAGTGTCTGTTATTTTAAGACCGACGCAGTTAATTTCCCATCCTGCGCCCGTCATTTAAATAGAAATATTATATATAAAAATATGATGGTGCAAATCCGCCATCAAAATAGCAATGCCAAGGTACAACCACGCCTGGCTTTAAAAATAAAAAAATAAATAGGAGATAACACTTATTGGTTTATTGTATGTTATGCCCAAAACACACCTATGAATTAATAAAGACACCAAGTACAACCCTTTTGAACCATGCGCCTGGTGCACAGACCTTTTTTTTTTCCACTGCCAAACTAGCAAAAGTGGATTTGGACACGTCCTAAAAACACACCTGCGCCATGAACTTCTCACCGTGTGCTTAGATAGTTAAAATAGGGCCCTGATTCTCACTCCTAAAAAAGCTGGTAACAGACATTTTTGTATGATAAGTGACTATAATTGATTTATCAATTATTGTTGTAAATTAACTTTCTGTTAACTTACCAATTGCTCTACAGCTTGTTTCAGCACCAAAACCACCATGACATTATTTCAGTCACAAATGTCAAACAAATTAAAATTAAAATTAAAAAAAGAGAGCGAGAGCACAAGAAAGAGAAAGAGAGAAGCAGTACGTTAAGGACAGATTACCTGGTGCTGAGAGCTCATGCTGACTCTCCTCAACAGCCTCCTCTTCTGCTCGCTGATGATGCTGTCAATCTTCCTCATCGGTGGGAGGTACAGCTCATCTGGAGGGCAATCAGGATGACATTAGTTTCATTAGTTATCATTCATGTAGCTGCAAATTATTTAAATACCAAGGGTAGATTCATGAGCATTCCCGGGGCTTTCCTTCATCCTGCCACACCTTGTATATTTGGATTACCAAAAACCACTATCTTAGTTTCGTAAGATCAGTTTGTCCCCCTGGGTGGCTCAAAACTGAAACTTGACAGCTGCTACTTGTCAGTGGTGACATTTATTCAACCTGCACACGGATAACTGAAGTAACTAGAAGAAATTTCTTTTGTTTTATCTAATGCCCAGAAAAGGTGCTACCAGACAGGCTGCATCTGAGCTTCTCACTCTATTTCTGTCTCCTCCATGTTTTCTTTTCTTTTCTTTTTTTTTGGAAAAAGGAGGCTTTAATTGTAAACATGCTGAGGAGGCAGTGTGTGCGGTTCTCACCGTCAGTGTCCTCCAGGGCTTGGATCATGTCAGGGTCCAGGGCTGTACTGACCAGCATCTCCACGTAGCTCCTGAACATCTCCCTCATGGCGCGGTTGTTAACCCCGCCTTTCACTGGCACTGAGCGGACAGAACAAAGAGTTTAAACCAACCTTCTACCATGGTACGCAACGTAAAAAAAACTCCATTAAAATGACTTCTAATGGCGAAATGGGAGCACACAGAACCAAAATACCCTCTTACTTTCATTCTCACTAGCTGCCTCCTCCGATGAGTCCGAGTCAGATGATGAAGGGATTTCCTTCAGCCACTTCTTCCTCTTCTTGGGCGGTGGCTCAGCCTTCACTTTGGCTGGCTTAGACTTGGGTGGGCGCTCAGCCTTCTCCTTCTCTTTCCTCTCCACCGCCTTCTTCTCCTCCTTTGCTCTACCTCGCTCTGCTGCTGTGGTACGTTTCTCCACCTTGTCCTGCTGCGGCTGTACTCGCTTCTCCCTCTCCTTCTCAGACTCCCTCTCTTTCTCCTTTGTTTTGGGCACAGCAGCTGGAACCTCCTTCTTCTCCCGTTGTTCTTTTGTTGTTGTGGTTCTTGTTTTCTCCCTCTGTTCGCGTTGGACTGGCGGAGCCACTCTCTCCTCTTTCTCTGCTTTTGGTGGCACCTGGGTGGCAGGAGGGGAAGCCATTCTGGGGAGGGGCTGGCGTCTGTGATACACGAAGACAGGCACAGAATGAGGGTGTGTGTGTATATGGACGGACGGACGGACGGACAGACAGACAGACACACAGACAGACACACAGGCACAGAGACACACAGACACAGACAGACAGACACAGACAGACAGACACACAGAGACAGAGACAGACAGACACACAGACAGACAGACACACAGACACAGACACACACTTTTCGTTTTATGGAAAATTATGGTACCTTAGAGCAGGTGTGGCTCTGCGCCAAGGTCTCCGAGAGCAGACTCTGACATAGTCCTTCTTGTTGACATTCTCCAGAAACTTAACATAGATTCGCTGGTATCGCCTCTTGGCATCTCCAAAGTAGCCAAGATACTGTGCCAAAAAGAGAATTATTTACACAATAGCACAACTTTCAGTGTCAATAACATGACTGATGACACAGTGACAATATGGTGTGTGAGAATCTATCTATAAACATACATTTCCGCTAACAATGTAGCAACCTATATTATACTACAGTATTTTCGTTACATAGTAGTAGATGTAGATGTAGTAGATGTAGCCGGGACTGTGAAAAGTGTCGACTGTTTGCAGATGTGGTTAGACAACTGAGGGCTTGTGGGGGAACTCACGTTGCTTGTGGCGCAGAACTGTCTCTGTCCATCTTTGATCTCTGGGCTGAACTTCTGCAGCAGGGCTTTCTGCACCCTCCAGATAGGTGGAGGCTCACGGCCCGTCTGCAGGGCCAGCTGTGCACAAACACACGACACACAGTTACGTATAAAATGTCTTCGAAATTTAGCAGCTACTGTAGTATTAACTTTCAAGTTATTTTACTCATTGAAGGGATTTTCCTTAATGCCTTTTTCCTTGTCTAACAATTTCTTAGATTCCACTATTCTCTGCCTGTACGTATCAGCGTAATGATTTGTTTATTAGTTCAAATAATTGATTCCTTTACTAGAAAGCAAGCAACCTTTTTCTATTTTTGGAAAATAAAGTACTTTCTCATTCAGTAACTGTCAATAACAGAAATCGCATTTCCTGCAAATACCTTGAGAGTTCGAATGTCTTCCACCCGTACCACAAACTCGTCCCTTTCTCTAAAGATGCCCTCGCCTCCACTCTCGCTCTCATCCTCCTCACTTTCTCCAGCGATGGCAGCATCTTCTTGCTTCTGGGCAAGGTGCAATGAGGTGATCTTAGGAGCGGGGGGCTCTTCGGGAGAGGCAGGGGACTCTGGAGATGGCATGGGAGACTCCTTCTGAACTGAAGATGGAGGAGGGGAAGTTGGAGGAGGCGGAGTGGCAGGCTGAGGGAGAGTGGCGGATGGGGGAGGTGGCGGAGAGGGGGATGTGGGAGCGACGGGGCTTGGAGGCTGGGAATTCTCCTGTTGTTCCTCTGGTGGAGGCAGGGGTGAGGGGAATGAGAGGGGAGGGAGGGGGGAGTGAGAAGGAGAGGAGGATGAGGCGGGAGATGGAGGGACAGAGGGAGGTTCAGGTTCAGGTTCAGGCTCTGGAGGAATCTCAGGGAGGGGCGCTGGACGGAAAGAAGGGCAAGATCGAGGTTAAGGTCAATTTGACATATCAATTTACCACAATGTTACAGCCACAAGAATTTATACAGATTAATGTTTTAACAAATACATAATAAGGACAAAAAAAAACAGCAATAGCTCAGTCTGAGGGGGAAATTATTAATTTTCTTAAGCTGAGCTGTAAAAAAAAAAAAATCAATGTGCAAGAAAATGGGACATGAGAGGAATAAAAAGCTCTCAGCCTTACCATCAAGATTGGGAGTACCCAGGGTTTCCAGCTGTGGCTCTCTCTCCTCTGTCATGTCACTCTCTTCATCTCCTCCTATGCTCCTCTCCTCCTCATTCTCCTCCTCTTTGTTCTCATCCATGTCTCTATCTTCTGGCTGGAGGACATCAGGTTCACTGGATTGGGGCAGAACGAGAGGCGTATGCATGGTAGGCTGCGGGCTAAGCGTGGGTGGCTGCAGTGTGGGCGTAAGTGGGGACTGGGTAGCCTGAGGCTGGGGGGGGGAAGGCGGTAGCGGGGTTTGGATGTTAGAGGTTAGCTGAGGAGTGTCATACAGAGCAGAAATGGCTGAGGAGATGCTCTTCTGGAGGTCCTGGTTCTTTCCAACGGAGTCCTCCTCATCAGAAGAGAACGAAGGCAAGGTCTCCAGGTTCCTCTTCAGCTCATCTTCCAAGCGCTTGGGGCTGGGGCAGTTGCCCAGAGCCAGACCCCCGTTCCCTTCGCTGTCCCCGAATGGAGGTGGCGGTGGGGGTGGAGGAGGTGCGGGAGACAGTGGGCGCAAACCTCCTGATTTACAAGGTGAGGTCTCACCGTTGTCAGGTTCCATTCCTGGTGAAATGTCCAAGCCTGGAGGTCTCTTCCCTGTCTTGAGGAAGTCTAAGAATGAAGCGACAAAGCCGGCCTTGGACTCAGAGTCCTTCTCATCGCCCTAGAAGTAAAAACAAAAGAGATTTACCACCACTAAAGTAGTGAATTCAACAATTAAAATGCAATACACTTGAATACAATCAGTTTAAAATTCAACTTGATGCAACTTTATAATAATAATAATAATAATAATAATGATGTAGCTCTTACCCTTTCCTCCATCCCCTCGTCATCCACTCCTTCACCCATCATCTGGTTTTTCTGCTTGTTCTTGTCCTGACATCTGTTGCTTTCAGTGCTGCAGGGGGGTCCAGGACTTAAACCAAGTGAGGGAGCGGAGCCCACTGAGCCGTCCGACAACGCAGGGTCCGTGCCAGACAAGGAGTCCGTCCTCAGCAAGGCATCGGACGAGGACAGGGTACCAATTGGTAGCTTGATCTAAAATGAATGAAAGGAAGAAAACCGTAAGATTTACAGAAAAAAACTAGGAAACCAGGACGGGAAGTTAATTTCAAATATTAGCATTTAAATAACAGTGCAATTTAAAAATTATTATTTTTAAAAAACTCTCCTTTCCACCACACAAGTATTATCTAATATTTCAAAGAAAGGGCTCATATGTAAACCTCTTGTTGTATCTGTGTTTTTGCAAAGGATACCCAAGGCACCAGGTCAAGCTTGAATAACTAGCATTTCTTGTGCATAAATGACCATTTCCATTCAGCCTAGCCATTTCTAGACTGAATGTCACTGACCTTTAAAGGAGGAATTGGCTCGTGTAGCTGCTGTTGGGACTGGTGATGGAGCTGCTGTGGCTGCTGCTGATGGAGGTGATGGTGGTGCATCGGATCCTGCTCCTTCCCGCTAATTTCCATGTACATATCCTCCCTTCTTTGTCCTCTACCTCGGCTTCCACGGCCCCTACCCCTACCTCGTCCCTCCACACTAAATCCCCCTCCGGTTGGTGTTCCACCCATCTCTCCCATCATCCCTCGTGGAGTGTAGGGCTCAGGCATCGGGCGAATGCGAGGCCTGCCTCTTGGCCTAGGGGGACCGTCTCTCTTGGGTCTAGTGGGCTTTCGGCCCCTCTTCTTGGGTCCATCCTGAGGCAGAAGAGAGTGTGAACCCATAGCGGAGTACCCAGAGGAGTGGTAAAAGTCAATGTCACTCATTAGAGGGCTGAGAGAGCCACTTCCTCCTCCTCCCTTTCTGCAGCTCGACACCAAGTCTGGCAATAGGTCGGGGAGCCTCCGGCTGTTCAGCCGGATGTCAGCTGGCTGGTCAGCTTTATCCTCATCATCTTCAAACTCATATTCTTGAGCATAACTTTTCTTAGGCAGTGTGTTGGGGTCCCGGCGCTCCTTTAACAGGTGGAAAGAACTAGACTTGAGAAGTTTCTTGGGACGTGATGAGCAGAAAATGGGAGATTGGAGGCCTCCAGAACCAGCTCCTTGGCTAGTTCCTCCAGGCCCAGAAGACAGTTTAGCTCCAGAGTTGTTGGGAGCAGCAGTATTGGAGCCCATGCCCATAGCTGGGGCCTGGGACTGAATCAATCCCAGCTGTTCAGTGTTCACAGTGGATGGGAGCTCATGGGTCTTAAGGGAGTCTAGGTCCAGAGTCATGGTGTTGTTGCTGGGTTCTTCCAGACCATGACAGTAAGGTTCATAACCTTGATCTCCACCATGGTGACCCATTATGTCATAGCTAGCTCCACTACTTCCCCCGGCTCCACCTCCACCCTGTCCACCTTTCATGGAATCCATTCCCTCTTGCCCAGTGTGGCTTTCATTCATCTCTTCCTGTCCTGGTCCTGCACCTCCAGCACAGCTTGACTTGTAGTCCTCTGCACAAAACATGTCTTCCATTCCTGGAAAAAAAGAGCGGTCCTCATCCTGAAGAAGTGAGTCCGGAAAGCAGATAGAAGTTAGGGGTACAAAGCGGTTACTTTGTTGATTCTGCTCGGCTTTCTCCACTGGACTGACTGTGTCAAACTGGTGCTGCTCGGAGCGCTGTTGGTCCAGCTGGCTCTGCTGAGGGGTGAGCTGTGATGAGAGTGGCTGCTGTGGGTCAGGCTGAGGCTGGGAGTGGGCTGAGGCAGATGGTGGGGGTATGTGGTGAGGGTGTGGGGGCTGCTGAGAGTGCGGGTGGTGAGAGTGGGTTTGTTGGTGTTGAGAGCTGGGATGCTGCTGTTGCGGGTGGTGCTGTGAAAGGTGGTGCATGTGAGGCGGGGTGGATAAGCCGATATCGGGCTCCGAGAGGAAGGAGTGGAGCTCAGAGGCTGAGTGTTGCTGTGAGTGATGGTGGGATGGGTGCTGCCTCTGCTGCTGCTCCTGCTGCTGTCTGTGGCGCTCATTGCTACCTCCACTCCTTCCCCCGCTGCCTGCTCCACCACGTCTGTCCTCTGCAACAGCTACATCTGTGTTGGAGGTCTGAGAAAGGGAGCGCTCCAGCATGTCCAAAGAAGACACCACTGACCGTTGTTTAACCTGGCTCTGCTCATGCTGATGTGGAGGGGGCCCATGGTTGTAGTGAGCCGCTGCCACCTCCAAAGCCTGGGACTGGAGTTGAAGCTGGAGCTGGGTGGTTTGGGACTGAGACTGAGTCTGGTGTTTACTAGAACCAAGTGTCCCACCACTTTCCATTACAGCTTGCTGTTGGCTAATAGAGTGCTGCTGCTGTTGGGGATGAGAGTCTATTTTATGGTGCTGTTGATGTTGAGGGTGTGAGTCCATTTTTGGGTGTTGCTGATGTTGCCGATGAGAGTCCATTTTGTGGTGCTGTTGTTGATGCTGTTGGTGAGAGTCCATCTTGTGGTGTTGTTGATGTGGCTCAAGTTTGTTGCGGGTGGTGTGGGACAGCACCGACTGTAGCAGATGTGGCGGCTGACGAGATTGATCAGTGGGAGAGTCCATGAGGGAGGCAGCAGCTTGAGACTGGGAATGCTGTTGCTGGACTTCCGGTGTTTTCCGAGGATAAGGGATTTCAGCGCGCTCCTGTGGCTTCTTTTGGAGATCCATTTGGGTGTGGGACGTTATCTGTGAGTGCGAGGACACATGCTGACCATGTGAGGAGTGTTGGGGAGCAAGGGAGTGCTGACTGTACGGGTCACCCCGCCCATAGTGGACAACCGAGCCTAGGTTGTCATGGTGATGCAGATGGGAGTGCACTTGTTCAGCGCTGCCTCTTCCTCCACTGCCCCTGCTGCTTCCAACAGACCTTTCGTTCCTTTGTTGCTGCTGCTGCTGCTGCTGTTGTTGTTGTTGTTGTTGATGATGGTGTTGTTGTTGCTGCTGTTGTTGATGTTGTTGCTTCTTTAGTGACATCTCCAGCTGGTTTTCCAGCCCTGAGATGGACGCTCCAGATCCTGCATTACCAGTAGATGTGGCACTGTGGGTACGTATGACACTCTGGGGGTGGTACCTCTCCTCAGAGCTCTTATCCATGTCATAACTCAGTCCTTTGCCTGAATCAGTGGTTGGGGGCACTGATTGGGGCTGAGGCTGTGTTTGTTGGGATGTCTGTTGGGGTTGTTGTTGAGAATGGTGATGAGCAGCCTGGGGAGCCGGACTCTCTTGTGCCTGCAGCAGGTGCTGGATTAAGAACTCGTCGTCATCATCTACTTCCTCTTGGGATCTCTGAGAGCCCACTCCTAGCATGGAAGCGTCCTTTGTTTTGGAAGAGGTGGAATGATAGGACTGAGGCTGGGAGCTGGGGCCTCTAGTGTCAGGGTAACCCTGTGGAGAGGCTAGGAAGGTGGGGGAGAGAACTGAAGAAATATATTTATTAGAGCCTGGACCTCCTGGAGATTGCGTGGGGCAGCTGGGCGCCGGGGAGTGCAACCCTGGACGGATGATGCCTGAGTTGCCTGATGGAGAGGGGCTAGAGTCTGGAATATGATAAGACCCTCCACCACTACCACCGCCACCTCTCTCATTCGTCATGCTATTTCCCCCTCCTCCTCCTCCTGACCCAGAGTTCCCATTTCCTGTGCCGCTACTGCTTCCTCCCCCAGATGCTCCACTGCCTGATGAACCACTTGACCTTAAAAGGGCAGGAGAGTGACCTGGGGCTCCGTAGCCTAATGATGGGCTTCCAGCTCCACCCAGAGAGGATGGAAGGGATCCATAAGCAGAGTCAGCTCCATATATATCAGTGGGGTATGACTGGCTTCGACCTCCTAAACTCCCATAGCCTTTTCCACCTGTACCTGAGCTCAGGTCTTGGGCTTGTGGTGAACTGAAGCCTCCGTAGGACTGAGCCAGGTGGGAAGTAGGGGGCTGATTAGGGGAATATGATTGTGTCTGTTGTTGGGGTGGGGTCTGACCGGTAAGAGCAGAGTTGGGGGTCTTCACTGGGGGCACAGGAGAACCATAGCCTGAGAGGCAAGATTTAGAGAGAGACTGGGGGGCTGAAGTGGAGGTGGCAGGGGGCTGCTGTGGAGCCGGGGGAGGAGGAGCTGGCTGAGGGGGTGGCTGCTGCCTGGAAGGGGCTGCGCTGGAGCTGGAGGTGGGAATTGAGTTGGAAGGATGAGCCCCAGAGGTGGCAGAAGAAGATGAGGACGAAGAGGAGGTAGAGGAAGCAGAAGGGGGGGTGTGGGGAGTTCTTGAGGATGACGCTGAACTGGCAGAAGAATAGCCACTGCTGGAGCTGCTTTTGGTACCTTTCCCAGCTGTGGAAGAAGACGAGGAGGAGGAGGAATAGGGAGGCTGAATGATTGGCCGATACTGCTCAGTCCGAGATGTTGGCTTATGGTCAGATGAAGGGCTCTGATCACCCAGTGGGCTGCAGGAAAGGCCAGCATGCCTGTGGTGGGTGGCAATCTGCTGGTACCCCGCCCCTCCACAGCTGAGGTAGTGCTGAAGGGAGTGGGCAGCAGAGGATGAGAGCTGTGACTGAGCTGGCGTGGGCCGCTGGTAGTGCTTGATAACGCTGTCCTGCCGGGGAACAGCCCGTTCCTGAGCCGAATTGGACTGGGACTGGGACTGAGTCTGGGGCTGGGCTGAGGAAAAAACTGATGCATTGTACAGCTGGGACGACTGGTCCTGGAGCTGTGATGACAGCAGGTTGAACTGGTGTGACTGCAGGTGCCTGGCAGAGGACGCCTGGGCTGATGTGGCACTCGTTGGATCCTGGCTGCCCCTATAGGCAGCTGCTGCAGCACCCTGCGAGGACAGGAGTCTATCAAAACCCAGGCTAGACTGGGAAGGGGCCTTGATGTGTAGTAGGGGGTCATGTGGGGAGAGCAGGCCATTGGATGTGGGACTAAACGTTGGCGTGTCCTGGAGGGAAAGGGAGGCTGTAGGGAAAGAGCGGCTGGAGAAGGATGCTGGATGCTGATAGGCTGAAAGAGCTGAGGAGGAGGGGAAGGAGCCAGAGCCAGGGAGGGCCCCGGAGATGAATAGTTCAGGAGGAGCAGGTGTGTGCATTGCTGTTAGAAAAAGGAAGACATATTGGAAAATTACTCAGTATCTATAAAGCTATCATTTAAAATTATGAAATGATGAATCCAAGAAAGAGTATTTTTAAAGTTTTCCAGAGTAAGACTATTGACAAGTACAGGGAAAAAAAGCTTAAATTGTATCTTAAAATGCTTATATAGCAACATTGACAGAATAATAATGCAGCTAAACATTGGGAGGTTCTTCAAATGTCATATTGACTGTGGGGCCTTTTTGAATGTCAACACATGAGGAAAGATCTAACACAGCCCCACCTGTCTGCCAGGATGGCGTGCGGAACTGGGAAAGAAGGGAGGAGGCAGAGGGCGGAGGCTGGGGACCCCGAGATTCCAGGGCTGAGATCAAATTCATGACGGAGGCATCGGGGGCAGAGGGGCTGGCATGGTGCAGGCCAGTGTCAAAGAGCCCTGACAGACCTTTTGGATGGAAAGATAGAACCGTGAAAATTGATTAATTGATAAAGAATGCAATTATCAAGAGCTAATTGCAGAAGTGTAAATGAAATCATAATATGTTGTCAGTAAAAAATTATCTAATCTAGATTTATCAATGGTTATTTGGCAAGACTGCTGTCAAACATAAAAAGAATTTAAATCATGGCTGCAGTAGTTGCTAGTGTAACTAAAAGTACATCCACGTCTGTTGCTGAAAAAAAAAAACTTTAAATATCATTAAACTGTATGAGAATGAATTGGCTGTACCATCTTGGGCTTCAACTCAGTTGAGCTATAATGTGCACATTTTTCAATGACAACCTACCAGGACCTGCATGGAGAGACATAATAATTCATTTCTGGGGCCCCTTATGGTGGCGACATGGAAGGTATGACATTTATCTCACCCAAACTCCGTCCAGCTGCTCCCCAAGCCCCGCCTTGGCCAGAGCTCCCTGGGTGGTGATTGGTGGCATAGCCCTGCAGAGGGTGAGGGGTGGCGTAGGCTTGTCGGTGAAGGAGCTCAGACTCAGGGTGGGATGATCTGGAACTCCCATATACAAGACTATGGAGAAAGGGGAGTTGTTAATTGTGAAGTGTCATTAATTTCAGAGCACGTTGACATGAACTTAAGATGTTCCCAAAATGTGACCCTTGAGGAAAAAAAAAATGTCTGGGCTTGGGTCATTTTTAAAATACACAAAATCTGACATGCAAGCAAAATGATCTTTAATTAAAATGCACACATCAGATATAAACACAAGGCTGTTCATTTGTTTGTCAGTAGTTTACATGTATAAAAAAAAAGGAGTGTGATCTTTATTTGAAGATAATGGTTTTCAATCAACAGTCAAACAGAATTACAAACTTGGTTATTACACCAAAGTGTATTAGAGTAGATGCAAATCTGTCAAACCAGCAGTTTGTTATGCAAAAATCACGGTTTAGTTAATTTGCAATTATAAATGGATCCACAAAACTAAAACATTACATAATTTATAAATGTAAAAACTAAATATGCTTCTTATTCAAAGTTGAGGATTTGCCAGTTGCAGAAATTATCTTTACAAAAGATAGATGAAATGCGTGGCTGCCTAGCTGGCCAGATAACATGCTAGCATTTGTGCTGCTGGTAGCACCGCCTAGCAGCAATGCACAGCAGCTAAGGTAGAAATGCAGAGACTAGGCCCAAACGGCAAGGCCAGTCTTTTATGTGTAAAAAGACCATGTGTAATTAATGTGCAGGTATAGGTAAAGTTAAAATACTTTTTTTTTCAATATATACCAACGACGAACGATTAATTTGTCTGCAATCATTGATTATGTTGATGTAGCTAACAGCTGGATGGTGCAAGTCGACGCGAATGCATGCTAAGCTGCATGCAAACACCAGCAACTAGCCAGGTTTGGTTAGCCAAATATCACTTCCAATTAGAGCATGGTGGCTTTCGACTCTGATAAAGCAGCTAACTATGGGTCAAAATATTTCAAATATGGTCAGCTAAATATGCAATGATGCTTGCGAGCATAGGCCTCACCTGACTTCCAGGCAACATAACGCTAGCTTGCAGGCTAACGCAAAGCTAAAAGAGAGCCAGAGCAGTCTTGCTCATTCCAGACAATTTTCATCATCTTATAATTTCACCATGGCCTTAGTTTTTTTTTTTTTTTTTTTAGACAAACAGCTAAATGCAAGTTTAATGCAGTGGGAATATTCAGTTTATAGCCTTATGCAAATGAGCATAAACCATCCAAAACCCATCACCAATTACCTAGATCACGATTGGGCAAAATGCATTAGCAATCTCAATTTTATTTCAGTATGGCACCACCTCCACTAAAATATTTGTATTTCCGGTTTTCTTTAAAATGCAAAACATGTTTCATTAAATATATCTTCCCGGTTTATATGCATTAGTTCTTCTTGTTGATGTCTGTCAGGGGGTTTGCTGTGTTTGCACTCTTCGCAGTTGCTATAAATCCAATGATTGTATCTAGCAGGGTCTGTGTCCAGGCCTGCACACAAGGAACAATAATTCCTATGGATGCTCCAGACATACCCCCACCTCCACCCCGCCAGGTCCACCTAAAACCCACGTCTGTCAATCACATTCAATTCATATACCCAACCTTTCCTTTCTCCACCCCGCCCACCCCCACGACACGCACACTGCTCTATTCCTGTTTATAATATTATTACTATGCAACTGCTTGGGTGACAATGCACTGCACATAATGGCAAGGCATGGCACTATTGATGAACCCAATGGCGACAATTTGTTTACATGGGCCATACCGTGTCCTGCAAAGTACCAATGATGCATGCACATTGTCTGAATCCAATGCATACCTTGCTTTTGCCGATCTCTCGTAACTCCATCCTGCTCCTGCGCCCAAATCACCAAATCCTGTTCCCGGGTAATTTCTATCCATTTATGTGGTGTATTATGTGTGCGATGAGGACGAAAGAGAACGTCGCAGAGCAGATTACGGAAAAAAAATCCAGTCTTTCCCGGTCTCGGTTTCAGGCTATTTTCCCCGGTTTCATAAGCAAGTCCTCAGGAGTGGAAAACAGCATATTGAAAGAGAAATGGAGGGGAGGAGGAGAAAGCTGGATGAAAAAAGAGGGGGGTCTACGGGGTTATAATCCAACCACCTCCAAAAAAAGCCAGTCTTTCTCCTTTTCCTACGCCTTTCACATTTATCATTTCCACGAATGCAGATTTAGTCCAAAATCAGTCATGGTCATGATGAAGATGCCGCGGATTTGGCCATTAATGGACGAATTGCTGATAAACATTTGATTTGAATGCGTCCTTTTTCACCGTCTCTCCTCCCCTTTCTTTGGGCTAGTCTTTGCTACGATGCTAGCACCAGAAAAGATTGCAATCGACGGGCCACGTTGGTAGCAATCACTCCCCATAGACGAGCAAAGAAATCCCCAATTTCAAAATCGTTTTTTCCTTTCAATACAAATCGTTCCCACCCCCTCCGGAGCAGAGCTAGGGGCTAGCAGCAGATGCTAGCTGTCAGTAACGACGCATCAAAATAAAACAGGGCTGCCTTTATTTCCCTAAATGCTCGCTCCTCTGATTTCTGCTTTCTTTGGCCGTTCAAGTAAAAGCGACGACGAGTTTGCTCGAACCGGTCGAAATACAACTAGAGTACGAAAAAACCATGAATACCGAACGAGGAAGTGTGAAGAAAACAGGCCTCGTTTTAATATTTTTTACTCATTTTCCTTCGGAGACGCCATTTTTGAAGGCGGCTGGCCGCTGTCCGTCCTCCCTCTCCCCCTCTCTGTCTCACCGCTGAGACTCACTCTGTGTCTGCGGTGACCTCCATTCACCGGCCCTCAGATTGCCAACCAGTCCTGCATGCTTTTCCGATTTTCATCTTATTTAGAGGCAAATTATTATTTTAAACTACATTTTACACGATCGAAAATGCTGTATGTACTGAACGCCGCGTTCGGCTGAGACGCATTCGAGTACAAAAATATTTCCAGTGATAACCAGATTTAAAAAGGCCTTCAGCAGTCGCTTTGCAAATTCACATCCGAATTGTGCAGCCTGTTTGAGAGACAGTGGCACTTCCTGCCCCCAGTCCGATGCTTAATTAGGCTGCAGTTTGTCTCTAGTCAGTGGCATGCAAATAGGTGGTATTTTCCCCCTTACACAGGCACAAATTCCTTAAGATAGCAATATCAATTTTAGGCCTTTTATTTGCTAATTTTATTATTTTGAAAACCTGTCTGCCAGACCTCATGTGCACTTCATTTGTACGCCAGCAGATGGCACACTTGGGTTTATGTTTATTATAGAGGAGGAGGAATTACTGGGAGCTGACAGAAATTCTTTTGCTCATGCTCATATTTCATATTTTGATCAGGGTCCTGAGATTGTAAGTACCATCATATTAGCCTGTCACCATCTCCAATTGCACACATCAGCCAAGACAAAATTAGAAAAGTAGAATAATACACGAGCAGGCATCTAAACTAGTTAATAATGACGTGAATGCAAATGTGATCTCTTTTGTTTACAGGTAATAACGATCCACACACTGGAGGCCCATTTGTCCAGGAATTCATTTTGTACATGAGTGTTTGTTGCCCCCTAGTGGAAAAATTAAATTGACTGTGTTATGTGCAAAACATTGAAGACAAGATATCTCCTGTATTTCTTCATACAATGTTTTGTCCTATGATATCTATAACATGCAGAGTGGACACGTCAGTGGTACCTTGTGGTTTTAACATCACTTTTCCCTGTGCCATTATCAACAAGCTGTAATTGTAGAGAATAAAATGAGGCAGAGGCATATATCATACAGTACATGCATTTATAAGGATATAATACATGTTATCATTCTTCTGATTTGCTGTCATTTCCTTCTTTAAATAATATTTAGAGAAGAAAACACATACATTCTAGAATTATCAGTTAAAATGTTATAAATCACAATACATTTTGATGAGTATCATTGGAGAAGTGGATTCCTTTTTTTCAGATTATTTTCAGAGTATCCGTTGCATCCTTTCTAATGGCGTATTCAAGGCTAATTCGACATTTTATTGGAGAAACAAATGACTCTCAACCTCTTAACCCAACAAAGCAGTTTACTGTAAAACAAGTCAGGCTTTCCCATCTCTTTTCAGGAAAAGCCCCTTCCCTGTAGTGAGCATTTTAGATGCATTATGAGGTCTTTGTGATGCATAATGCCTGACTCAAAAGGTCTACTATCTGCATATTCATTAGAAAGACAGCAAAACAAAGCACAGGATTGAAAGCGTTTAAGAATACCTTCATTTTATAGGTTGATATACATAAATGGGAAAGAATATCAAAGACAAAGGTAAACTAAAAGAAAGGAGCAAAGGCTCACTTAGAGTTTATCACAGATACACTCAGTGTCCCGCTCCGTCCCTTCCTCTATCTCTGTAACCAATCTGTAACCATATTTGACCGCAGCTCTTGCAGCCAACAACACCACAAACTTCAGCTCTTCTCCGTCTAAATGCCAGACTCTCACGATGGTATGCCAGCACCATGCCAGGTTATCAAAGAGGACTTTGACCAGTGGTGAGTTCTGATAGGGATGATGTAAAATATAGATGCTGAAAATGGTATTCATACAAAAATACATTTACTTTACATTTTCTCCAGCCAGTGTGACAGTTTTTGATGAGTGTAAGTGCCGGTACAGAATGTCCTTGTATAACTTTGTGCCCTCAAGGAAGATTCATTAACTGGGTTTGGGTTCCAACTAAATACTAGTCACTCTCCATTACATCCATCAGGCCGTTCTCAGTCATTACTTATATGTGGGACATCCAATGTGTTCATATTAACTTGTCATCTGAGCTCAACTTGTAAGAATGCTTGTGGGGTGATCATTAAGTCTAATTAGTGTTCATGTAGAATACTTGTTCACAACTTTCAGTGAATCCACTCTACATCATAGGACTAATTGTTATAACATTTACAAAAGGGCCTTTACTGTAGCATAAATGTCTTGAGAAGCAAAATAGACCTGAGGTTTAAAAAAGACTTCCACGTGTATGTCCCATTGCCGACGATTAGGACATTCCATGCTGTTGGTTCGTGTTACATGAACAAGCAACAGACGCTGGATGCGTGTACACGTGCAGCTGTGATTAGTGTTAGTGGGGCTTTCACAAATGCAGATAAAAGCAGCTGTTGGGGTTTGAGTTCAAATACTTTATTATAAGGCTATACTGTAATAATCCCATCTGATGCACATGCAGACTAAATTTAGCCACACAATTTCAGGTGACTTCTAATGTGTTTATTTATTTAACACGCATTTTTACATCATTCAGTTTGCACAATTTTAATGGAAACCATGTCATATGCCAAAGAAGATAACCCAGCTACATGTGCAGAGTGATAAGTGTGTTTTGTAAATCCAGCTTTGTGTTTCAGTGTCAGAGAGAAGGGAGAGGAGGCCTGTAAAGATCTAATAGATGCCTTCCAGGCCTGTATAAAAACCCTGTCTGAGGGATCATGACACATCTTATTCAAATGTAAGTTCACACAAATGACTTTTGAATAGTTTTTTTTCCTGAATAGAGTCCAAAAACAACCATAAAACATAAGCCCTGTGCGTTTACACAGATGATCTGTGTTTGTAAACCAGATTACAAGTTAAAGGTCTTTCTATCTGCTATTGTCAGTTGATACTGGGGTGTAACTTCTTTGGGATTTTTTTTCTTGCCATTTTGTCACATCACTTTATTAATTTCACTAGCAGATAACAGAGAATGACATCAGTGAGGTTAGTAGGAGATGAATATGGAATCTTTTGGAGGATAATTTTAATACGTTTAAAGGAGAAAATGAAAAAAATGAAAAAATTCAGACTCATATTCAACTCAGAAAAAACGGGTTATAAAAGAAATAGGAATTTAAAAAAAAAGTAAATTGGATGTTGACAAATGGATATTGTAAAATAGCTGTTTGAAAATTTTACTGTAGGTAAACTGCTCCATTTACAATTTATAAGTTACTGACTTTGTGAATGGTTTTTTCCATGTTATATTTTACATATTTGTATGTAGATTGTCTGTTGTAGGATGAATATACCTTTGAGGCTAAATTGTATTGTGTTTTATTTGGATTATGTGAATCACACATTTTGTCACATATTCTACCCGTGATATTACAGTCTCCTAACTTTTCTATTTATCATTTTAAACCACAGCTTCACTTTATCAAAGTCCTCCTCTTTCCCAGCATTCCCTTCCTTGCTTTATTGCACTGGACCACACCATCTGAAAAACTGAAGAGGGGGAGTGATGATACTAAGATTCTGATACAGTGTACTTCTGTCAATGTGAACCTTTTTTTCATAAATGGCATAACTCCATCACTGGACTCTTCTATAACACTGCTTACCTGTGCATTGTAACATCTTTGTGCACAATAATTCAATAAATATAAAGATTTTACCACATTTAACACACACAGTATATTATCTTTTTTGGTAATCACATGTTATTATATCAGTCATTTTTGTTATGTTCCTAAACTATAAGATGTACTGCCTATAGAAATCTCTCCACTGGCCAAGCACAGGCTTCTATCTGGATAGCTATTTAAGATTTGTTGTTGGACATTTTAGGCCTTTATTTTCAAAGGACAGATGAAGACATGAAAGGGAAGGGGGGGTGACATGCAGCAAAGGGCTGCAGGTTGGAGTTGAACCCGCAGCCGCTGAGTTGAGGAGTAAACCTCTACATATGTGCGCCGGCTCTACCAATTGTGCTAACCCGGCCACTGGAAAAGCTACTCTTAATGGCATTAAGAAGAGCTTGTTAATCTCTGCTTAATCCTCACATTAGTAGCTGTTCTGAGCCGTCTAATGTAACTTTTTTCATTCTGAACTATGAGTGTGGAGATTGTGGGAATGCACAAAGAGTAGACAGGAGAAAGGACCTGGAAGAGAAGTTTTTCCTGAGTTCCTTGTTCTCAGTAAAGATGAGAGGAAAAGGTGTTAAGAATCCAAAAGGGATTTACTCACAATCTGGATGTATACAGTAAAACCTCCTGTGTAATTCTAGAAGACAGAGCGGATCCTGGTGCTGTCGGCTGAAGGAGAGGTTCAGGACCAAGCTCTGAAGAGACAAAAATTCACGTTTCGTTTCCGACATTAAATTGTGAAAGAAAACTGAGGTACATATGTTTATATGATGAATTTAGACAAACTTCATTTTGTCCTCACAACAACTGCAGACTTGTTTTGTCCTCATTTTTCTTCCCATAACTTTGCTTTTTGGAGTCCCTTCTTGCCACATTTCTTTTATATCAAATACTGCTTGTGAGAAAACCCAAACAAAGCATGATATTTTACAATGTATCTGTCTTAAATGTAGACTTCCATCTTCCATTAAGGTAGATAGATTTATCATTCACGGCATTGATTTAGGCCTACTTATTTTCATTGCACTGAAGAGCTTTGATTTTAAAAGACAACACAGTGTGTCCCATTTGAACGACCCAGAAGAAAATAGCAGGATGAGTATACGCTTCCAGTTCTATTTCTGCCCCATGGTTGGAGACAAATCCTTCTGGCTGCATGTAAATCATACAACTAGGCGCAGATGAAGACGGGCTTTGGGGAATTATCCGCCCACACAACATTTTAAATTGAGATTTTAGAGATTTTTTCCAAAGCACTTTACAGAGGATACATTCAAATGTCCTACTTACTCTATTTTTTCATAACAATGCCATCTCTGCATGATTCATTAAATCAACACCCTACACTTGTCTTTTCAGTTTCTTCTCTAGATGAGGAGGTGTAATGGGTCACCCTTTTTTAAGGACTCAGTGCTTATCAGAAAATAATTTTATAGTGTGGGTTTCAGTGAAGTTTAAATATCCCATGGTCTGTTGAGACTTTCTGGGACATTGCTGTTGTCATCATGTGTCATGAGAATTGCGTATAGTTCCTTTACAACAACAGAAATTTGTAATGATGACATTTTGTACATTGGAACATACGATGTGCATAGAAGGTGATGCAATATATGTGTTTTTTATGTGAACCACAATGGAAATGTGTAAGTAAACCCATCTTTCACAGCAGACATTTTGACTTGTCGTTGTAGGAAAAGCACAGGAAGAGCCATGTTATTAAGCACAATAACATGGCTCCATTCTGTTCAAGTGCCCCAGTAACTCATGAGTGTGACAGTGAGCCAGCATGCACAATAGCAGGTGCCGGAAACTGAAGCAGCTAAATGGAATTCAGCCATCACTATTTCACTATTATTATTATGACTATTACACAGTGATTTTCTTATACCAGTGATAACAGTCTATCAGCAGACACTAAAACTAAGTGAACACACAATGAAGTGGTTGGAAGTAACTAAGTACATTTATTCAAGGCCTGTTTATGCACAGTTTTGTGGTACTTTACTTGAATAATTCCATTTTTATTTTATTTCTCCACTATATTTCATGGAAAAGTTAAAGAAAGAATTACATTTTTTGCCCTGTAAATATATTGATAGTTATTAAACGTTACTTTGTAACAGTAGCTCCGCCAGCACTAAAAACATTTGTTGTTCAAAGAGCAGGCGCTCAGGTTACCAGAGGCACCACGAGAGGGGACTGTATCATTCCCACACGAAGAAGTGCTTTTGGTCAGTCAGCGCTCTCTGTGATCTAAAGACCGCAACATGTTGCCAATTAGAGAAGTAAATACTTATCATTCTTTTATTGATTAGTTAAAGAACTGGCTTATTAGACTGCTGAATGCCTGTTTAATTTTGTTGCCTGCCTGCCCATTTGTTTTGTCATGTTGCTTGTTGTATGATGATGTGTTATGTTTGTTATGTGTTGTTGTGAATTGTCTGTGGTTTTTTAATGTTAGTCTGTGTATGTTGCTTTTATATGTTGACAATATTGTCATTTTATTGTATTTCATTTATTTTAGGTTGCCATTTTTAAGCTGGCCAGGGATAACAGACGCAAATTAGCCTGCTGAGCTAAATCTGGCTCATTTACAGTTGCTTTGCTGTTGATAAATGAGAATTGTCCCTGTTAAATTAATAAAAAATGATGATGAAGATTTTACATTAGGTAAAAAAACATATGGTCATCCCATGCATTTTTTTTAAACTGCTCAATAGTGCAAAAAGAATTGGCTCAACAACACTGAACAACATGAATACTTTTACTAAATTGATATTTAACTGTTACTAAATCTGCACTTGAGAAAAAATTATTATGAATGTAATATTTTACTTGTAATTGACAGGCATGGAAGAAGTCAGATCGTTGAGTAAAGGTAATGCCATAATGTAAAACTACTTTGTTTCAATGAAAGGTAACTGCATGTTTACTGCAAGTAAAAGTAGTGTTATCAGTAAAATAAAACTCATTATGCACACTCTTTAGCATTGTTATATTTATCATACATTGTATTATTATTTCATTATTATGCATTAAGCAACAGCTGGTCGAGGTGGAGTTCATTTGAATTACATAGGGCTACTGTTTAA
The DNA here is from genome assembly GCF_008692095.1 of Etheostoma spectabile. Lineage (NCBI taxonomy): Eukaryota > Metazoa > Chordata > Actinopteri > Perciformes > Percidae > Etheostoma > Etheostoma spectabile. Next base: position 20,482,394 of record NC_045753.1, read on the forward strand.
TCTTTAACGGCTACTTATTCTACACATTAATTAAATGTTTTGTATGTTAAATTATATTATTATTATTATTATTATTATTATTATTATTATTATAAGTATTTGAGTACATTTATGTTACTTTCACCCACTGATAATGGAGTATTCCTTTTGCTATTGCAAAAGATACCAATGCTTCTTCAACAACTGCATGCTATTAAATGATCTGAGTAGCCTACACCTCTAAGTTATGCTACTGATCATTTTACACCTCATAATAAATGAAATTGAAAATAAAAATACCACCTGTGGGAACCCAGTGGTTCTAAAAGGCCAGAAGCCAGGCCAAAGCACCCCAGCAGCATCTTCCCCTAACAAGCAGCATCCCATCCGCTGCATCTGGCCATGTTTACAATTGTCTTTAATATAAAAGTGAGGGAAGTGTCCGCATCTGCTCACGGTGTCCACATTGTGACCACAGCGGCAGTGCTGAGGTGAATGCAGAGATAAACGTATTTTGAGGAAGATGACCTGGAGGAGGAGAGCGGGGGAGGAGAGGCGAGAGGAGAGTGGATGGAGAGAGAGTGGGACCCGGATGCTGATGCGAGTGAGGCGAAGGAAGGAAGAGGAGAGAGAAAATATCGATTTACGGCAAGAAAACCGAAGGGAGTATAATACAGGGGGCCTTCTCTCTGCTTGAACTATTATCAGAAGTGAGGAGGGGAATAAGGCCGTCGATAATAGTGTGGGTTGATCTGCGGATATCTGTGTTTTTTTGTACCTGAGCATCCGCCGGTGAGGGAGGAGGACAAGCCAAAGGAGAGAGGAGAAGATGCTGTGATCCGCTACTTGCAGGGATGTAGAAACGGGGAGAGACAGGGAGGGGGAGGACTAGGCTACCTTAAAGATGGTTATTTTGCTAGGAATATGCGTCTTACCTCGAAATATTGTGAGAATGCGGCGGCAGTCTGATCAATCTTACCGTTTGGCGTTGCCTAGAAACTTCAGGAGGTGTCGGTTTTTTTGACAGGCGGCGCGAGACGGCCGTTGGTCCAGGCGTTGAAGCTAAGCTAGCCTCGCTGCTGTGTGGGAGAGCGGCGGCGAGGCTAAATAGCATGTTGTTGCACCTGTAAAACAGGCCTGACAGACAGAATAACACAGATTTTTTTTCAGTGCAAACATCCACTTGATGTATTTGGCGTTTTGTTGGTGAACTCAACCAGCAAAAATATCAGTCTCCGCAGCAGACGTTAAAAACATTGGTGGTTTAAGGCTATAACGTTACTGTGCGATAATTTCCTTATTACCCGCGATATATAGCGAGTTAACGTTAACGCCATACATGTAAGTTAACGTAGATACGAATAAGCTAGCCAATGCACAGGAGTGAGCCTCTTTAGTTTGCCTACCTTGCCATGTTTATCTTTACAACAGCCTAATAACTTGTCATCATTTCACTTTCTCTGCTTTAATCTAGTAAGCTGTTTTCGTTCAATATCAACGTTATAACGTTACATGTTTACCGTGCTTCAGAACAAAAATATTAAGCTTTGTGTATTAACCAGGTTTAGTTAACAATGTGAATTTATCATCCAGATGTGGTAACTCAGCACCAGTTTTGACCAGTGCATTTTTACACATTCACCCAGTAACTTTAGAGTGGCAGTGTTATCACTGAAATAGTCCTTCTAATTAAAGCATCATCTTGTATCCACCAATAACTGTATCCACTGTATAATATCACAGTGCAATAACCATTGTGCAGTAGTTGTAGTGTATTAGCCTCCAGTAAGAGCAGTATGAGTAAGGAACTGTCTCTAAGTCAGTCAGCTCAATATGTTGGGCCCTACCGACTGGAAAAAACACTGGGGAAGGGACAGACAGGTGGGTAAACCAAACTGCATTTTAAACTACTATTTAATGTTGAAATGTTTACTGTAGATGACATTTGTTAGTCTCTTATTTTTTGCCTCTCTACACCTCTCATTGTGTCTTTCAGGACTGGTCAAGCTCGGGGTCCATTGTATTACGGGTCAGAAGGTTGCGATCAAAATAGTCAACAGAGAGAAGCTGTCTGAGTCAGTCCTGATGAAGGTACAGTATGACGCTGTTGAGGCTGTTGCAGTGACAATAATGCTATTTTGGCATTTAGCAAGAAGTGTTATGCTGTCCACTAACTTGTGCTCCATATTCTCTATATTTACCTTCTGTATAAGTGTATAAATTAACCTCTGTTCTGTTGCTTCAAAATTACACTTGTGCTCTGCATTAATATCTCCTGTCCATTTCTTTACATCTATCTCTTCTTCTCTCTAACCAGGTTGAGAGAGAGATTGCCATTCTGAAACTGATTGAGCATCCGCATGTGTTGAAGCTGCATGATGTTTACGAGAATAATAAATACCTGTGAGTTTCCTCTCTGCATTCAAAAGAGCCTCACAACTTGGCTCAGAGCCGTCTGCATGCTTTTCTTTTGCACTGAACTTTGGAGCAGGGCGGGTATAAATATTACTCTAAGAACTGTATTAATCTGCTTTCATCACTCTAATCTTACTTTTCTTTCATCTCCTACAATTATTCTGAAAAGTTGTATTTATCGCACTCTCTCAAATGCTTTAACACTGATGTAAAACAGCTGTTGGAGTAGACAGGCAGGTAAAAAAGGTAAATTACCAGATTTCATCTCAATATTGTGAGTCCTAGAATCCAACATCATACATTGACGGCATCTAACAGGTTAAGAGTGTCTTAGGTTAGATGTTTTTAGTATTATTATTTTTTTGTCCCTCCCCTTGTCTCTTAGTGATGAACTTTTAGAATCACACTGTATGCCGACAGGTACCTGGTGTTGGAGCATGTGTCGGGAGGAGAGTTGTTTGACTACCTGGTGAAGAAGGGCCGACTGACTCCAAAAGAGGCCAGGAAGTTCTTCAGGCAGATCATCTCTGCTTTGGATTTCTGCCACAGTCATTCCATCTGGTTGGTTTTTGAAGAGAGCAGTAGTTCTTAAATGAAACCTAAAACAATGACAAATAGGTGCCAATTTGAAATGTCATGGCATAAAAAGTTGTAAACTTAGTCAGTAACATCAAAAATGTATCTTTAACATTACTTTTTATTACTGACTTGATGTTTGCAGGCACTTATCATCCTTACATTTCTTTAAGACAAATTGACACAGTTTTGTTATAGCGTATCAAGTCAGAAATTAGTGGAAAAACTTGTGATTGTGCAACATGAGTCAACAGTCACAGTTAAACTGAAATGCCATAATCAGAACTAGAAGATTTATAGTACCTGTTGTGTGTAGTCACAGAGACCTGAAGCCTGAGAACTTGCTCCTGGATGAAAAGAACAACATCCGCATCGCTGACTTTGGCATGGCCTCCCTTCAGGTGGGGGACAGTCTCCTAGAAACCAGCTGTGGGTGAGTACCAACACTGTTAGGGCGTTCATAAATAATGTGTACACACATAAAAAGGTCATATTTCGTATTTCAGAAACAATGTGAATCTATGCATATTCTATTGTATTGTTCACCATAAAGAGTACTGTAGTTTCCACAGAAACGTAAGACTTTTTTTTATACTGTGTATACTTACCAGTTTTATTGCCAATTCTTCCAGAATGTTGCTTGTAACACATTTCTTTCAATATAGATCACCACATTATGCTTGCCCTGAAGTTATACGGGTAAGTGTTCCTCAAATTTTTGGTACCTGTAATATAAATAAGCAGATTATGTTAATAAATTATTAATTCAGTAGCAAATGCATTGTTACATGAACTATACACAAACACATCACTAATTGTTTTTAAGTCATAAAAATTTTCATTTTAAAAGTCTCAATGGAATATATAGGGTGTCACTTGGGTTGTTTTGCATACAAGAATATTATCCAGTTCTGTTATTAAAACATGGTTTCACTGTTCTTTGGACTGAGACTGACTAAATGATGGATCATAATGCTTGATCATAATTCTTTCTGTAATAAGGTTTTTTTTGGGTAAGCCTGAAATGAGCTGAAATTATCTCAGTGAATTTAATCAATGAATGTGGCTCATTTGGGTTTTGAAATAGTGAATTAACATGGATTCTGACTTTGGCAGGGAGAGAAATATGATGGGCGGAGAGCAGATGTGTGGAGCTGTGGGGTGATCCTTTTTGCTCTACTGGTGGTAAGTCTTTTAGTCCTATTTTTACAGGTCGGCCCCTTTGTAAAGGCCCCTTTGTGTGTTTGCAGTTCTTACTTCACCCTTTTTAAGTCAACCTTATTTTAATCTGTCTTTCTTTAATTCCCTCTCTCCTTTTCTCATACAGGGCGCCCTGCCCTTTGACCATGACAATTTACGCCAGCTCCTGGAGAAGGTGAAGAGCGGGGTGTTCCACATGCCCCACTTTATCCCTCCGGATTGCCAGTCTCTGCTCAAGGGCATGATTGAGGTCAACCCTGAAATAAGGCTCACGGTATGGGACGGAGGGATGTGCTCACACACAAGCGGCTCAAACATAGGTGGTTTGAATGCCGTCTAAACACCTGGAATTGATACAATTAGCCCATACGCAGGCTGTATCCAGAGATTGTCCACATTGAATTGGGATTGCCTCTCATTCCTTCCTTTTGAATATATGGGGAATATATGAAGAGAGCAACTTTATTTGACTGCTGTCATTAATATTAATCCTTTTTTAGATCCCTGCTTGTCTTTACTTTTGCATTATGTGGCGATTGTAATTATCAGAGTTGACATGGATTAGAGACATAGTAGTCTATATTGACGATGTTTCAATTGCGGGATAGTTCCAGTGCCACCTGATGTCCCTCCCCTTGGCTTTTTTTGTGTTGGCATTCTAAACTCCCGTCGATTCCAAAAACATCCTCCGAACTAGAACCGACGATGAAATTGTGTTCATCCGTTTTTTGGACTGAGATTGTCATCGAACACTTGACAGCCATTTCAATTCCAGAGCTCACACATGGTCCACAAAAACAAGTTCCTTCCCGTGGCTATTTTGCAGAGGCACCGTACCACCGCTTAGCACCGCCCAAGACGATTGTAATCGGTTTTAAGAAATGCCAATAAACCAGAGCACGTTTTCTTCTATCCAGGAATGTGTGGAGTAGCCAGACCCTCCTACACAGGGCTGTGGAGATAGGGGTGGCAATGTGAGACTAGAAATACAGTTGCGTTTCCATTGGTGCATTGTTTTAGGTGCATTATAAACAATCAGTTATCAGAAAGATGCATGCACTTTGTGATTATAATGTACAATATTCAGAACTGAGTAGGTGTCTTGTGCATGTAAAGAAAAGTCTCTGGTGTGAAGTGTTAACCCAGCACAGCTCTGCGGCCATATGGCTGTTAACAGACTGTAGAAACTAATGGCCCCATCTGCCCTGTCACCCTTTAAAGCTCGAGGCCATCCAGAAACATGCCTGGTATCTGTGAGTATACCTTCATTTTTACACACTTGACTGTTGAATAAAATAGTAATTTAAAGTGATGCATCAGATTGAATCATATGCACAACTATATCTGTGTCAATCATGTGGGTTTCGTTGTGTGTTACGTGTGTGTGTGTGTGTGTGTGGCTCCCAGGGGTGGTCGTAATGAGCCGTGTCCTGAGCAGCCTCCTCCCAGGCGAGTGTGTGTGAGGCGAATCCTGTCCCTGACTGAGCTAGACCCAGATGTGTTGGACAGCATGCACTCACTGGGTTGTTTCCGAGACCGAGGCAAGCTCACACGGGATTTGCAATGTGAAGAGTAAGTATTTTTTTCAACTCTTAACTGTGTTTCATAGTGCCCGGTTGTACGCTGAGTGACCAGAAAAATTGAAAAGATTAGATATAATGCAATGCAATGGCCATAGACACACTACTGCTTCATTTACAATGGACAGATATGATATGAGGCTATAGTATGTAATGATTTGGAAATACTGTATTGAAAGGTTAAATTATTTCCATACATGGAGTAGCAAAATAAGAAAAAATAACCGGAAGGAGATGGATGGATGTATGGAAGATACAATAAAAATACAGTACATTGGACAACAACATTAAACAAAAAATAAGATTTTTAAAATCTTTAAACACCTCTCACGGTGTCAACAACAATTAAATAGTACATGTTGCACAACAAGGACTGGTGTATTGGTTTGTGGATGGGAGTTACTATTATTATGGTTACTCAGTCATGTATTTAAAGAGTTTCCACATCTGATTTTTGTTGACCCCTGTGTATTGTGGACAGACATTTTGAGTGCTGTCTGAAAGCGGAGAGGGGATATGGCTTCCTCTCCATCATGCCGTGTCAAACTCCTGTTCTGAATCAGGTTGAGTGACTCGCCACAGGGTTAAAGCATGCAAGATGGTGGATACACTGAAGCGGTGTGATCTAGCCTCACAAATTTCAAAGTCATGGTGCAGCCAGGTGCTCGTTGTCACAACAAAGGGATATTGAGGGCTTCAAATGATGCGTTGGTTTGTGCTCGAAAAGGTCTGCATTTTGTTGTTGTGACGTATTAAGTTAAGGACCGCAGCCTTAGTATGGAACAGCGTAAGAAGGAGTAAGTATGTGGCCACATGTTCTTCCAGTAAATAATTTTAATAATGATCATTTTTTTAGCTGAAAGTAGTTGATAAACACATCATCCGATGAATAGAATGAACTGTTAATATACAGTACATAGCAGGCTTACCTACTCTAGTCACATATTGCTCCTTTCTACTTCGTCTTCTTTCTTTCCTTCCAAATTTTAACATCTCATTCGATGACTTTTTCTTTTTTTTTCTCAGAGAAAACCAAGAGAAGATGATCTATTACCTGCTGCTGGACAGGAAAGAGCGCTACCCCAGCTATGAGGATGAGGATTTGCCACCGCGCAATGATGTAGGTCAGTCTTTAGGGGGCAGGAAGGATCCACTCATGGGCGAGAGCTGCTTTTCTCAGCCTCAGTTTCTGTGAAGGAATTGTACAACAGTCAGTGTCTGGTGTCCCACACAGGTACTCATTACCTCTGCCAATGAATTTGCGTGATTACTTTTTTGATGAAATAAAATAATTTTTCACCGATAGCCTAAGAATCAGTAACTGGGATCTCCACTATTAGCAATAAAACGTGAAGCAATGTGAAAGACAGACAGACAGAAATGTTTGCCCTACTTGTTGGGCAAAAAGCCTCTCTATTTTTGTCTTTATGGGCTTTATTTTTATGGAATTATGTAACATTTATAATAAGTCATAACTGTCTTTTAAGATATTCAAAACAGACTTTGCAGGACATCTGCAAGATTTTTCTATGGGACAAAACTGGGAGAAAGCAGCTACAGTATTCTGTCTGTGCAAATGACGCAACGTTTATCACCGTCACAACGAGCCAAAGGCCTGTGGAAAAAAAATCACTTTCAACATAATCATACTTTCTAGTACTGAAAGAAAAAATAAACGTGATAAAAGGGAGCGGGATGATGAAGATGCAGAAACATCTCTAACAGCAATAGCAATAGGTTTTATATGAAATGTATTTTTATTTTGAGAAACACTTTAACAATACCACTTCCAGGGGAAAGAAACAAACAATCTTTTTGAGAGTAATCTTTTTTTTTTTACGGCAGTTGCACAACATATCATGTATCATGTCATTAAAATGCAGCTTTAACATAATCTTTGAACTGCTAATGGATGTTGGTAAATCCAGTCATAACTTTAATGTGGTGCTCTACAGCAGACCCTCCTCGAAAGCGTGTTGACTCTCCGATGCTGACGCGCCATGGCCGCTGTCGCCCCGAGAGGAAAAGCCTGGAGGTGCTGAGTGTTACTGAACAGGGGTCCCCTACCCCACCTCGCAGGGCCCTGGACACAGCTGCACACAGCCAGAGGTGCAGTATATTGTGTTTATACAATACACACAATCTAAATGTTGCATACAAAAAATGCATGTTGCACACAGTTTCTTGTTGGCTATACACTGTCTTTGTTCACCATCTTTTGAACTCTGGTCTGTTTGTCAGGTCTCGCTCAGTCAGTGGAGCATCAACCGGTCTCTCCTCCAGCCCTCTCAGCAGTCCCAGGGTAAGGGCCTGTTGGCCAATTTATTTAACAAACTCTTCACAGTTTTGCTTTGATTACCTGCACTGTTTCTGAAACATGATGCAAGCATGCTTTAAAAAAATTGTATTATTTCACTCCACTCCTACCTGTAACTTACAAGTACAGTTAAAGGATATGTATTAGAGATAGTCACAATTTTTGGAGTCCATCTTAAAATAATAGTCAGGTGCCCGTATGGGCCTTTAAGCTGTTTTAATTCCTTCCATCCATACTGGCCTTCCCAGTGCTTCCCAAAGTTACAGACATTTATTGAATTGCCTCTTTGGGTTTTTAGCCTTCTACTGCAGCTCAGCAACCAAACACTGCTCAGATAAAGATAAGCTTTAGGAAGGATTGTGGACGTTGTCCCCATCACTTATATTGAAAGCACATTAGAAAGGATATCTTAATTGCCATGAACAGGAGGAAGGACTACAGCAAGCAAAAACTCTTTCAAGGTTTATATGGGCACCTAATTATTATTTTAGGACTGACTGAAAAATTGTGAACCTATCCTTTAAAGCCTCAATCTTCTATGTGTATGCTCCACATGGTTAGCATTTCCATTTAGGCCATATTTTGACAGATAGGTGATAACAGGACTGTGTTAACCAATTATAGTTTGGGATTTTGGGAAGTATGGGACTGGTCAATAATTCAGTATTGTTAGTTATTATCTCTTCAGAAGTTTTGTAACAATATTCCCATATCAATATATTGTGGTTCACATGGCTATATGACCGATAACAATATCTGTCTAAGAATTTAATCTTTAATACTGTAAAACATATTGCTTTGGTTCTTTTAGCATAAAACCATTAGATTCAATTGTATGTATATGTGTTTAGCTTTTTACATGTCATTTTGAAAGTGTTACTAATTATAGTATACACTATCAATATTGAAATGCTGATATACCAAAAATATATATATATATATAATATATGATGACTATCACAACTTGTTTTGCCAGTATTGCCTACCCCGATACTAAACTGCTTTAAAAAAAACGTAACCATTCTTACACATCATCACAACACCAGTTCCTCAGATTAAATCCCACCCAACAGGAGGTTTGTGTGGCATTGTTCTTCTGTCTTCATGTCACTTCTCTTCCTCACCATGCATGAACTAGTTGTATGCACAGAATGTATCATAGAACCGTGAATTAGATAACTTATTTTGGTTCATGGAATTATTTGCTTTCCTGGTCTGCTCAAGTTCTGAACTGCATTACATCATTAAACAGTCCATAGACGGTAACTAAATCAACCTTAACTGCCAGCAATAACTAAACAGTAACACCTTTAATGCCACTGTCCTCTGTCACTGCATTGTTAACCCTGTCACAACCACAACTGTCACTAAACCTTTACTCACATACAATACTAATGGCACAAAAGACTAAAGCCCCAAAATGAAAGCTTTTATAGACAGCACTGGTAGTATTGCATTTGACACTTTCACTACAAGATACACTCTTTTGTCACAAAGCATGATATTCATTTCCATCCTTTCTCCATGTTCCATCCCCTCTCTTTCTTGTTATCCATCTCTCTCCTCCCCACTCCCCCCCCACAAACCTACTCCCCAGTCCTATCAAAGCCCCGTCTTCACTTTCAGCCAATCAGACGTCACCTCTGCCACCGCTACCCCCCTCACAAAGGAGCCCAAACAGGGAAACGCCACTACTCCTCGTTCAGCTCGGGCTCATGACAAGCTCAAAACTCCCCCCAACCCAAAGACCCAGACCCTGCCCACCAAAGGACCGTCCGACCGACCCCATCTGCAGCCCATCAAGTCCTTGCCTTTGCACAACCCATCCTCCCGCTCACCCTCCCCTTCTTCGCTCCTGTCACCCATCCCTCGTTTCTTCTTCCCATCGTCCTCTGTCCTAAAGTCCGTGACTAAGAGCTTCTACCCAAACTCTGCCCACTCTGTGCCGCAGGTCACTCCCCAAGGCTCTCCGTTGCCCACACCTTTGGGCACCCCTGTCCACCACCCTCACCACCCCTCCTCTACCCCGCCCTCCTCTTCCTCGTCCTCGTCCTCCTCGCGGGCGGAGGGAGGGGGAGGGGTGGGCTCGCTGTCGCTGACCCCGCCCTCCAGCCCAGGAGGGGGAAGCGGTATGGCAGCCAGCAGCTCTGCCCACTGGAGGACTCGCCTCAATTCTTTCAAGAACAACCTGCTGGGCTCACCTCGTTTCCATCGCCGTAAACTTCAAGGTGAGTTTGGTACGTTCACCTAAATATTATGTGAGTTTTGTTAATTTTTCTTCCAATACACTATCTGTATAGGACAACTGAAGTAAAGTTGGTCATCAGTTTCAAAAGGTTTCCTCCATTCTTACAACTGGTAAAACATTAATTTTCTGTTATATCCTTCAGTATACCAGACCCTTTATAATGGCAATGGATTATATCTCAAATATTACTTTCTTCTGGCTTCCATCTGAAAATCTAATTTTTTTCCCAAATGTTAATTTTAATAGTGAGTTGTCTATTTCAGTTCCTACATCAGAAGACATGTCCAGTCTAACACCAGAATCCAGCCCTGAGTAAGTCACACTCCTTGAGATAAATTGCTGAGGTATCTCTTGTTTTCTCTCTCTAAAGCTGTGTGTCTCTGCTCTTGGATGTTTCCTATGGCTTTGTGTATTTGCTCCTACTGTATATTTTTTGTTTGGCTACCAGGCTGGCTAAGAAGTCGTGGTTTGGGAACTTCATTGGCTTGGAGAAGGAGGAGCAGATCTTTGTGGTGATCAGAGACAAACCTCTGAGTTCGGTCAAAGCCGACATTGTCCACGCCTTCCTGTCTGTGAGTATCTGATGTGGTCTGTCTTTCGCGCCTCTCACTATCAAAGCTCATTTGTAGAAAGCATGGCTCTCACTGGCAAAGCTGCACTCTCATACTGTTCGCACTTCCTTTCTTTCATTATTTCACTTTTCTCTTTATTTCAATCTTGCTCACTCGTGGCACGTTGATAGATTACTTTGCTTTTACCAATGGCTCACTCTTTCTCTCTTCTCCTCACCCTCACCCTCACCCTCACCCTTTGTCTCCCTATACTCACGTTGGCCCCCGTACCTCTCCCGCCTCGTAAGTCTGTCGGTCTCTCTGCTTCTTCTCCCCACCACACAGATCCCGTCACTCAGTCACAGCGTTCTCTCCCAGACCAGCTTTCGAGCAGAGTACAAGTCCTCCGGCGGTCCCTCTGTCTTCCAGAAGCCCGTCAAGTTCCAGGTGGACATAGCTTTCTCCGAAGGCGAGAGGGAGCGGGACAGGGAGAGGACCGAGAGGGAGGGCAGGAGGGAGACGGGAATCTACAGCGTGACTTTCACCCTTATTTCAGGCAAGTGGAGAGGATATTTAACCCTTCAATTGGGAATTGTATCAACATTTTTTAAGTACTTTTGTGTGTACTTACGGTACTTAAAATAAAAGTTTAGCATTTTGGGAAAGTACGCAGATTGGCTTTCTGACAGAGAGTTATAGGGGAGGTTAAATACTGTTAGGTTCATTATGTTACTGTTGGACACAGCCAGGCTAGCTGTCTCATCTTGTTTCCAGTCTTTATGCTAAGCTAAACTTACAGGCTGTTGGCTGTAGCCTTATGGATCACTTTTGTATTATCTACCTTTAAGGACGGGAATATTTCATAAACTATTCCTTTAAATAAAAAATAAAAAAAACCTGGCTCTGGATGCTTGGCCAGATTCTTAGTCGTGTTTACTTATTCTCTGATTCAGACATTTCCTGACTTAAATCCCAATTTTGTTGCTTTTAATTCTGTATTTTAAGACTGAATTTAGTGTAGTGATGTATCTGAGAAGTAAGTGGCCAAATTAATAAAAACAATTTGAATACAGCAAAATATGATGAAGACACATCATGTCAAACTTTGGTAAACTAATATTATACTCACTCCTTAACCTAATCTCTAAGTAATTTCCCTTTCTTCTGCTTCCACATCATCACCACGAAAAATAGTCCAACACATGACCAGTTCATGCAATCACCAAGGGGTTTATGTCATGAATCAAAAATACTTATCCCCCAAACTCAAGTATCATATTGTGTGCTCTATCTCCAGGTCCGAGTCGCAGGTTCAGAAGAGTGGTGGAAACAATTCAAGCCCAGCTTCTCAGCTCCCATGATCAACCCATGGTGCAAGCCCTATCTGGTGAGACTGCTTTTACACACTTTTGTGCACTTTTGTCACATTTGTGCTGGGAACATCTTTCAGTATTTACAGAAGAGGATGGTGCTGTTATCACCATGGTCTGTCCATAACCAACCTATCTGCTATGCCTCGAGCATTCGGTCTATATTCACATTTAATCTTTTGCTTAAGCACTGCAGGCTCCCATCACCTGCACCGGCCGAAGCAGAGGGAGAGCGGCAGTTGCCGCTTCTGACTTTAACGCTCACCCCCCACTTTTTTAATCACACATGCATTTCATTCATTCCTGGCCCTGGCCTATAGGCACTGTAGCATCATGTATACGTCGAGAGTCACTTTCCTGTTCTCCTCTCCTGATCCCTTCCCAGATGAGAAGAATGGCCGGCCCCATGGGACCCCCACCCGCCAAAACTCTAGGCGCTCCGAGGGTGGGGGCGACAGGTGTGAGTGGGGCGACCGAGCAGATGGCGGAGGCATAGGCGGCAGCGGGGGAGTTCTGCAACGCAGAGGCTCGGCAAAGGAAAGAACCCGACTGCTGTCCTCCAACGGAACCCAATCCCAGCCGTAGGATAGAAAGTGAGACCACGCAGCAGGATGCCTGAACTACACCGGAAAGAAGACAGTGTAACTTCATTTCAAAGTATCCCTGCAAGCCATGAGCTACTCCTACTCTTCATTGACTAAGTTATTGAAGGTGCTTGACCATAGCAAGGATTAAGACTTTTCCCCATCACGCTTTTTTTTTTCTCAACTCAACATTCTTTTGATCTTCTGGATCACCAGGATTCCTACCCTTAAATGAGAACCAAGTGTTAAGGAATCACCCTTTAATGAAAAAAAATAATATGTGAATGAGCAGTTTTGGTATCCATCATAGATACAGCTTCACAGATCAAACTAGGAATTTTGAATTGCTAATGTGCATGCCAGTTAGCAAATCAGCCTGCTAAAGGATGCTGAAATGATAAGATAGGCTAGTCTACCATATCATTGTAATACAGTATTCAACACCAAAAATAAATCATGGTCTTACTCTTCAAAGTAACCAGTGCGCTCATATCATTATCAAGCAACATGCAACTACCAGTCCATACTGAATGAAATATAGATGTATCTCAGCAGAGTTAACCCTAAGAGTTATCAACCTGCTCTCTCTTCAGTGAGTGGTGATGAGCTGAACAAAACGTCCGAATTTTCTCAGGAGAAACTACACCCTGGAATTCCAGCAGTGTCTTCTCCTGGGGTAAAGGAAAACCAACAAAGTAAGCTAAGTAATTGAATGTGAAAAAACAAACATATTTTTTTATTTAATTTTTATTTATTGTTTACAAATTTATTTTGAGGATGTCAGTAGCACAGTGATAGCAGTAAAGACAGTAACTGATATTACTCTACAGTGTCGGAGAGGGGGAGCTGACCAGTTGCTTTTAAGAAGGCAATCTTTTCAAGTTAAACGTGATTCTTTTGTATTTTCTTTTTACTCAGAGACAATATAAAACAATGCATCTTAGATTTTCGCATTGGACTTCTGTTGCTCTGAAGAAAAGTATTTTTGATTTGAACAGAAATATGAACATTACTTTATGAAAAAAAAAAAAACACTATGAGTGAATAGTTCCATGAACCTCATCACAGCTGTTTGCGCCCAGATCGAATGAGAAAAGCATTCCTGGCCCGCGGATCAAACAGAAGCCACCTTTCTCGTCGAGCTTGTCTCCTATTGCCATAGTATTCATGTACTGACTCAGAATAAAAAAAACAAAAAAAAAACAACGTAAATTCATCAATGGACATTTTCATAATGCCGGACTAAGGCTTGCGATGTCAATTCCTTGTTGAACAGGACTTCAAAATGGGAAGCAAACAAAGAGTCTCTTAACCCCATGCTCCTCACTTCAGTGTTCACCAACAAGCCAAGTAGTCCATCACTGCACCCACGCTCATCGCCAGAGAGTCGCACCATTTTTGCAAGCAGACGTAGAAACTCGGGACAGTCATGTATTACTCCAGCACTCTATCAGACTACAGTAGTTGATGTTTTTCACCAGTCTTCCATACAGCACAATATGCAACAAAAGTGCAGAATGTTTTCAGAGAGATACACAGTGCTACAGTTCTGTTTATTTTAAAGAGTATTTTGTTTTTGTGTTCATATTTGTCCACTTACTTGTCCATATATTTATTTATATGTATTTAATTTTTTACGGTCACATGGCTGTTTGTGTCATGTATTTGTTTACGAACTAGATTTTATGCCAACAAAAATTCATCGAGAGCTAATTCAACCTTTCACTTGTCGTTATAGCAGTACTTCTCCAATGATGTTTATATCTTACATCTCTTTTATCACGCTTATCTCTGGTAACTGGAACGTGTGTGTGAGACGGGTGGATGGTGGCTGAGTGAGAGCGAGCTGAAAACTTTGCAGCAGATGCATTTTGAGCTGATCACGTACGGCCATTTCGACTGACCCAGGAATATATTACATTAACTAACATAGCCAAACCATACCAGGCATTCTCACACACATTAAAATGCTTGCTAATTTGCGTCATCTCTTGCTTTAATGCCTTTGTCCCTTTGACCTGTCTGTCTGCTTTTTCACCTGTTGTGTAGCCACCATCACAAGAGAAATTGTACAAAGTTGTTTGCCTCACTGTCCGTACACACTCTTTGATTGCTCACCATCACCAAATTTCATCTTTCTCATCACCACATCACCTCCACTTTCATTGACCCAACTCTGGCTAAGATTGTAAACTATTCTCCATTCATAAGGGTCAGTAGAATAAGGTGTTTAAAAAAATGAAATGTCTGTATCATAATTTAAATATAAAAAGTGCACTATTATAACTATTGCCTGTGATAAAAGAACAATTATGATTGAATTGATGGTCAAAATAAAGAGAGATCCACCTTATTGTTATGGTTACAATAATAAACCCTAAATTCATGTGTGTGTCTATTTAGTTTCTGGTTTAAAATAAACGTGGCTGTTTATTTTACTTTGCATTAATGGAAAGAAAGGTAAAGCCTTAGATACAAACATTATATTAGTATTTGCTATGATATCAAATATAATCACAACATAAACCTAAACCTGGTCATTATTCTCAAAAAAGATACAAGTGAGAGAAAGTCTGCTAATGAGCTTTTCCGCTAGCTGTCAATCACATCTTATAGGTTTGCCAAACAAGTTTTTCAGAGCTTTCAACACATGTGGGGTTGTACCATGGACCAGTCTATGGGTTGTACAGAAAACTCACCACCATAACATGACTGCAAGAAGTTGAAAAAAAAAAAAATTGTAAATGGACTTTGAATGAAAGTTGTTTTTTTTCTGTCAGGACGAGAAATGTGTAACAATAGTGTTTCTCTGAATAATAGTTCAACTCACATACTCACATAACATTTGCTATGCCACGGATTATTTCTTAACCCTTGTGTTGTCTTCACTTTCGGGACCCTCTCGTGTCCTTCGGGTCAGATTGACCCCTGACTTATTTAGGGTTTTAAAAACAATTCTTAAAATTTAAGAAGAGTTAAAATTTTACTTCACAATCTATTAACAAACATTGTCTTTATCTCAATTTCAAACAATTGAGATAACATAAAGTATATGTTTAGGGAATGCAATCAGTCTCTACTAGCACACAATTAAAAATGAAAGTGTGATTCGTTTTTTGTCATAAGGTTATAATTCATGTTAAAAATCCACTATTGAAAAAACATAAGTGGTCATATCTAGAATAATTTTCTGAATTGAGTCAGGAATACATGTTTATCACAGAAAATAAGGTAAGGCCATTGATTTTAAGGTAGAAAAAAAAGTAACTAACTAACTTTGAAATGGGTCAATTTTACCCGAATATAATACAAGGGTTAATGGGTTTTATTCAAAGTATACGACAGTCAGACGTTAAAACATTGTTACACCTTACTCTCCTCTCTGCCTCTTAAACGTAACAGCTCAGGCATTGACACAACTCACTGCCACTGCGCGATTGCGACATTTCCGACAGTTACTGAAGGCGGCATTAGCTCCATCCAGGAGAGCGCAGCATCTGTAGTACAGTTGTTGAGTGGAGGCGGCCGCCACCACAGCAAAAGACACCGGGAGCTTGGTCGTCGTCAGAAGTTAGTCGTTTTCCTGCTAATCTGGATCCTGGAAATTTCCTAAACAACAGGTATGTTAACAGGGTTATGACAATGTTGTAGTGCGTCACAATGAAGATACACACAGTCGCATCTTTCCATAAACGTTAAGAAGCCCCATCAACATCTGTTAGTGCCTAACGTTAGCTCACTACTACTAGCTGGACGCTCGACTAGCAGTTAGCTAGCTAGCTAGTTAAAACGTCAGCTAGTGTTAACGTGCATCAACCATAGACAGTTGAAAAAAAAATTGTAGCATAAAAGCTAACATTAGTGTGCAGCTTTCAGATATATCAAAAATACGTTAAATGTTAATATCAATACGTTGACTAACTACGTAAAGCTGATTGATAATACTGGTAGCTACTCCTGCTAAATCACATTTTACTTTTGTAAACAGGACCTTGCTTAGCGTTATTTCTTTACCAAGATGTAAGGTTCCAGTAGTGTTAGCTAGCTATAATGACATCCCCCCCCCCCCCCCCCCCCCCCCCCAATTTCCTGTCTGCTCTTTACTTGGGGCTATATTGGCTGAAAGGACTAGAGGGGCATCTTGAATGTTAACGTTGTTGATATAATTGTTTGTTGACTTAGCTACGTTTTGGAAGTAGTCCTACTACATGCCTTAAAGTCAGTGGCACAGTAAGTGCATAGGTTAACTAGCTAATGTTTCTCTAAAGAGTTAAGTAGCTAGCATATGGCAGTCAGAGGTTTTCTGCTTGTTAAACATTGAATAGTGACCAACTGTTCCCAGCCCTGTCTCATAAAAACACTGACCATACATGAGAAAATGGCTTACAGTGGCTTTAATGTAACTTCTCAACATGATAATCCACTCAATATGTAGCTATGTAACGTTGAATTTATGGACTCTGAATTCCTCCACTGAAGGAGAATAACTTTACTTATGAATAGTTCTCAAACACTAAAGTTATGAAGTTATTCAGTAAACCAGATTAAAGCCCAGCAGATCTTAAAGTATAATAGAGTTTGATGAAGTGATTGAAAAGAGGATAGTTATTTAGCTAGAGATTCATATATAGGAAGCTCCACAGTGAAGTGCTGAACAGTGAAGGCTGAAAGTCACCTTAAGTAGTAAGGCATGTTTTAGGAACAACAAGAAACGCCTGGGGACAACCATTACTGTAACACCCATTTAGTAAACATGTAAAATCAAATTACAAACTGGAAAATAGAGTCAATTCTATGAACATACATGTCACACATCTTGGTATTGAATAGCAGAGCTGAGAATACTTCTGTTGCTGTTGTCGTTTTAGGCCACAAAACAAACCTATCATAGACTAAAGTTGCAGTCAAACAATAGCACAAGAGATTTAATTTTAAAATGTAGTTTGTTTGTATTTTCTAAAGCCTTATATGTTTTCTGGACCCACTGTTTAATCTTGATCTGCTTGATTTCTTTCTGGCAGTTTTTCAAAATTTAAAATAAAAAGTTGTTAGTCCTTACATCAAGCAGCGACAGGGTTGTGTCAGCTTTTCAGAAAAACTTTATTTCATGGCCCCATGCAACATGAAAACAAGGAACACAGAAGCTTGGAATACAACACACAGAGGGAGTGTGACTTGCTGTAACATCTTTGAAAACATATATTCATAGCCAATTCCTCTTGTTAATTACTCTGTTCCATTATTCTGTAGCTGTAGCCCTATCAAGAATATCATTGTTAAGCTCTATCATGGTCCGGCAGTATTTTTTAGAACACAGCTTTAAAGACAGGAGCTCTAAGTGAATTGGGAATCAAAGTTGCGGAGATGTTTAGGAATACTACACTGCCACTGCAGATTAAGCTCTCAAAACATTTATTCCAGTGGACCAGCGTTCCATAAAGTGGCTCCTTCGATGTGTGGGCAGTCAGCACTAAACTGAGCCGGTGTGTTTGCGCTGAAAGAAATGGGCTGAAATGTACTGCTGTTAGTCCTTGGAACAGGCACGACTGTATCTGCCAGATCTGAGCTAAAGAGCAGAAGCTCAATGGGACCTGCGGACGATGTGGGAATTGTGTGTGTTTGTCATTTTTAGACATACACAGTTAGAGCGTGGCCTCCATGGGGGTGCAGTCCGGTGTCACTGTGACTCAACCTCAGGGCATTGTCCATAGCCTATTTCTGGAGGAAAATCAATTCCCTTTGTGAAGAGAAGCAATTATTGCATTAAACAAACATTCCCAAACACATCAGCAGCCAGTCGTCGTTGTCCTATTAAAGTTTCAAGTTGACTTTGCATTTGAAAGGACTCACAAATAACGTCTCTTTTTAAGCTTCTCTTTAAAATGCTCATGCATGGAATGGATGTGTTTTGCCCGGCATGAATGCGCAAATTGTAAAATTCATCATCTTTTTTTTTTGAGAAATCTTCTGTTCTGCTCCTCATAGCACTTGTAACCACATTTCCCATCAGTTGGATTTTTAATACAATTCACAAAGCATAATGTTCCTTTTGACTGTTTACGTTGTTCATTTTCGTAGACAGTTTTCAGGCAGTTCTCTGGGTCCTATCCTGGGGTCCTGGAGCCTTATTTCCCTGCAGATAGAACCCCCTCAGTGAAGGTGGGATTCTAAATTGATTGCCGTAGCGATGCCCCATGGAATTTCTGTGACCCCATTCCAGACTCGCTGGACCCTTTCATCAGCAACAATGTCTACACTTTGTCAATTGTTCAGCGTAGTGTACGGCATAGTTTTGCAGACTGCTATTTTTTTTTAATCTGGGGCGAGAGAACCCAAAAAATTGCGGCCCCTTTTGACAGTAGCTTGGCTATTAAAGAATTTGTGCAGGATGTCCAGTACCACGGTAGTAACTGTTCGCTCTGACCAATCAGTGGTCTGCAGTGTTTTAACTCCACCTTCTCATATCTGTTCAGCTCGGTTGGAACCTCGACCGAGGTGGTAACAGAGAAAGGACCAGGTACTGTCCAGACTCCTAAGTTTTACTTAAGGAAAACCCAAAAACAAAGGAGTCAAGTTAGGTGGGCCGTGCCGTACCATGCAGTGGAAATGTGGCATAAATGACTATTTAAACCTATCTCTCTCATCATGCACAGTCATCATGGCGGAAGCCCACCAGGCGGTGGCCTTCCAGTTCACGGTCACGCGAGAGGGCATTGATCTGCAGCTGTCCCACCAGGCCCTCACTGAGATCTACCTCTCTGGTGTGCGCTCGTGGAAGAAGCGCATCATCGGACTCAAGGTATCTTCATTCTGGCTGTCACACTTGTTGTCTGTGTCCTTAAAACTGTCTATGATAATCCCATATGTGTCTCTTCATCCTTGTTCTTACTGCGTGTCCTCCTCTCTTCATCTCTGCACTTACATCTGTGTCAGAGCTAAATTCCATTCCGTTGGCCTGTCCATACAATGGTTGTGGTGTTTTTGTTCATTTTCTGCTCATTCTTCTCAATTTGCAGGTTTGTAGCTTGCGCCTTTGCAAGAATAAACAGAGAAAAGTTATTTTTTACATGACATGTATTATTTCAATGTGATCATGAATGAGTTATCTTGATACTGAGCCATTGTCAGTGTGCTGATTGTGAACAGGAAGAATGGGATTTTAAATCAATCTCTCTTGTCTCATGCTAACAGAACAGCGTGATAACGGGGGTATATCCTGCCAGTCCTTCCTCCTGGCTTTTTGTGGTCATAGCAATCCTGGCTACTATGTACACACGCTCCGACCCGTCCATGGGACTCATAGCCAAGATACAGGAGCACCTGCCAGTCAGGTAACGCATCTCGTGACTCCCTGAAACTTGTTAAAGTCAATGATTAGTCTTTTGATTTACCAGACACTAAACGTTCCTTTTCCCTGATTATACATTGTGTCACAGAGATGGGTGTAGAGTATGTATAAATGTATAGTGTGGTTTAATTAGGCTTTACCCTTCCCATTCTTCCTTTTCATTGTCTTCTGTAATATATATAGTTTATTTTTGCCTCATCTTGACAATGTTCTCCTGTTCTGTCCTTTCTCCTATCCATTGTTCCATTCATAAAAAACAGATTTTGCATTTAAGTGAAGGTATATGGGTCACAGCACTGGTTTGGAGAAGGGAACAAATTAATTAGAGATTTCCTTGCTTGATATTGCCATTGGTAAACAGCTAGCTCTTGTAGTTTAAATCTTTAAAAGTAGTTTGTTCCCTGTTCGTCTTGCTTCAAGTTCTTTTTTACTTTTACTGTTTCACTTCTTGTCATTTTTTCCTCCCTCTTTCCCCTATTATCAATCTGTCCACCTTCTCTCACCATTTGCAGCCAGTCTATGAGCACCCAGTTCCAGACGTTGGTGTCAGCAGTGCTTTTCAGTACCATGCTATGGCTCTTGCTCATCTTCACCATGCGCATGTGCCTCAAGAAGCTGCTCTCCTATCACCGCTGGATGTTCGAGAAGCACGGCAAGATGTCCAACACCACCAAAGTCTGGGTGGTCAGTGTTGTTTCACACCTTTTCCACTTGACACCGTAAACTAACCATACCTTTTACTTTCCTCAAGTTCTGTGGTCTTTGGTGTGTTATATGCTGTTGTTAAAAATACAATTAGTACACTGTAATGTTTCCTATGTTTTTTAGTTTTTTTTTAGAGTAGCAACATATTTTTTATGTCCTCCCATACTACAAAATGTTTGTGTTTTATTCTGCAAGAAAAGAGATTAACAAAAGGAAAAGGTGTCAATCTACAACAAATCATCTAATCACCTTAAAGGGACAGTTCACCCCCAAATCTAAAATACTTATCAAACTAATATTATACTATTTATCAAACTAGATGATTTTGGTGTGAGTCGCCCAGTGTTGGAGATATTGATGTCTTCCTTCTTTCTGATACATTAGAAGTAGATGGCACTCGGCTTGTGGTGCTCAAAGCAGCAACAAAAATACATTTGAAAAACTCAACAGCAATGTTTCTTTCTAGAAATCATGACCTGGTTACTCGAGGAAATTCACCTAGACTTAGTTGTGAGCAGTTTCATGAAGAACTATGTTAGAAAGCAAATTGTTGATGCAGTAAACTGCTCACAACCAGGTCCGTGATTATCTTGAGCAGCCTGGTCATATCTGGCTGTTATCTCTAACACTTGGCAACTCACACCAAAACAATGTAGACTGATAAATAGCACTACAGATAAAAGGAACATTTTTTGATTTGGGGTTGAACAGTCTCTTTAATTGTATCTAAATGTAATCTGATTGTTATGATATTCTACAATACTACTTGAAGAAAACCAAAAATAATTAGCCCTAGTGTGTCCTCACTTTAATATTTTGAGCGTGTTTGTTTCTATGCCAGGCTCTAGTGCGGATCTTCTCTGGCAGAAAGCCTCTGCTCTACAGCTACCAGGGTTCGTTGCCAAACCTGCCTGTGCCTGCCATCAAGGACACAGTCAAGAGGGTGAGGCGTCACATGAAGCAGAGGAAATGACAACACGCTGATTACTGAGCTGTAAACATATGAATCACTTTCTCACATTTCCTTCCTCTGTTGCACCACATTTCTGTTGTTGTTGCGTCAGTCTGGCTGCAAACTAGTTAAGAAATGTATAAAAATGCCTGGTATCTACCCCTCTAAATTAAGATATATTTGACAGATGAGAAGCGATAGATTTGTTGTTCGGTCAGCAGTTAGTTGTTATGGTAGTAGTCTTCCACATACCATCACAAGTCGTTTTTGAGGTAATCTGATGTAAGCTGGTGGTCATTTTCTTTCGGCTGAATGATGCTTATTCTTCTTTTTATTCTTTACGCATCACTTCTGTTTAGCACTTGGAATCAGTGCGTCCGCTGATGGATGATCGACAGTATGAACACATGACCAAGCTGGCGGCAGAGTTTGAGAGCAGCCTCGGTAACCGCCTGCAGTGGTACCTCAAACTCAAAGCTCTCTGGTCCACCAACTACGTAAGTGGTTGACTACAACGCTCTAATTGAGTGTGGCTACTTCAAACATCACATAAATGTTCAAAGCAAAGCAGGCCAAAGGAAATTTAAAATTCCATTAACAATGTATATATTTGTGAGGTTCTTTGGTTTAAATAATTTAACCTGTCTGAATATGTAAGTGACTGCCAGTTGGCTTTAGTATTAGCTCTGTTCTAAAGATTTGATTGTGTGGTTTTTTTTTTCAGGTAAGTGACTGGTGGGAGGAATATGTCTATCTACGAGGACGTGGCCCAATAATGGTCAACAGTAACTATTTTGGCATGGTATGAAAAGTTTTTCATTCTCAGAAATTTCCAGTCTAACATGGTGTTATGTTTAACTCTGTTTGATGGTGGACATGTTGACTGTACCAGGCCTTGAAGGTTACTTCATTCTATTTATGACTTTTGAGATATTTGAGGATTCTTTCTGGGAATAATTTGTGGGCGTTGTTTGTTTGTCACAAGGAGAGAAAAAATAATTGTGTGTTACTGCTAGCCATAGGTTTTTACCTTTTATAATACTCTTGGAAAAGTCAAAATATGTTCTTGATAGATGTTCTTTGTCAACAACGCTCAGTATCTGCATACCTCTTAACACATACACTAATACGAATGTGAATGTTGTTTTTTAGGTATGACTTCTATAAAAAACTATTGCACAAACTACTTTCTCAAGCACGGTACAATCCTTTGTTTTTTTACTTAAAGAACCATAGCGATAATAACTGAGAAAACTCATACACACTTGAACCAAACACTCCAAGCAGAACATGGATCTTGATTCTGTAATCCCAGGTGGACCATTATGTTTGGAAAATAGTAACCCATGTTTATTCTACTCCTGACTTCCTGTCTCATCCTGCGTTCTCTCCCCAGGACTTCATGTATGTGACGCCCACACCCATCCAGGCGGCCAGGGCAGGCAACAGCCTTCACGCATTCTTCCTATACCGCCGCAAACTCAACAAAGAAGAGCTTAAACCTGTGAGTTAACCCACCTGCCAACCCAGCTAACCCACGGAGGCGTTTATTATTTATGTCTCTTTGCTATGGCAACAAATTTGTTAATCAAAGTTCTCAAAATGATGAGACAAATTTCTTTGTGGAACCCGAAAATATTATGTACTGGTAAATGATTACAATAGAAACTGTGTGAGTGACATCTATTCTATGCTGTTTGTGTGTCTTGACTGTTTATGGTATGGTAGCGTGTGCAGCTCTCCTTTTTAATGTTTATGTAAAGACACTTCCCTCATGTTCTCATACCATGCTCATCTCTCACCCTTTCCACCTCCTTCGCTCGCTTGATTTCTCTTTATTTACTACCCTCGTTTCGACTCTCTTAAAAAAAAAAAAACCTCTCTTGACTCTCTCTGACTCTACGTTCCCTCCACTGCTCTCCTCTGTCCTTGCCTCCGTTCTCTCCTCTCCATTTCCCAGAGCCGTATACCAGGCACTGTCATTCCTCTGTGTTCAGCTCAGTGTGAGAGGCTATTCAACAGCACACGCATTCCTGGAGAGGAGACGGGTAAAGAGACTGACATGCAAACGCACATAGACACATGCTGTGGCAACGTGAATATTCACTCAGTGCTGAATATTATATTGTCTAAACATTAGCAGGTAGCTTCAGCAAGTGAGAAATGCTAACACACTGCTGCTTCAGAGATTATGAGGCAAACTGCAGGGGTCTGAGCTGTCTGGAGTTTAAGCGTGGGATAGAAAAACGTGTGAAAGACTGTTAATGTGTGTGTGTGTATGGTCTCAAGAAACAAAGGCGCCGTGATTCACTGAGTCATAATACAGTATGTCTGCTGTACAGGCTGTCCTGTCATCTCTCATCTGTCTCCCCTTGCCTTCTGGTCTCATCGCAGGTCTGTCTGGGTTTCTGGAACGGGTCTGTCTTCAACTAATGTCTCTTTTTCTTCTGCCCACACATTTTTTTTCCTCATCTTTTTGTTCCTTCCTTCCCTGGTTCTCTTTCTACTTCTATCCACTTTTTTATCGTCCTTTATGTATTCTCTCTTTCTCTCCCCCACTATCTTTTTGCACTGTTCCCATCCTTTATCCTGCTCAGTTATTGTTGAGGTCTGCAGTTCCTTGCTGTTCCTATCAATTTGAGAGGATGTTTGACACTTGTCGAATCCCTGGAACGCTAACAGGTAGTATTAATACTTTTACACAACTGGCTCAATCCTAGTTTTAGATCTTAAAAAAACATGTTTTACGGTGTATAATTAAAACTTTAAAATGAAGATATAGCCCTGTCTCGTATATAGTAAATGTTCCTTGTTCATTATGTTAATGAGCCAATATCTGTATAGTCCCCCTATTAATCATTTCAAATTAGAAACAACAATAAAAAAAAACACCCTTGTTTTCCTTTACTCAGGCATGCCTCCTTCAGCACTGTCTTTCTTCATTTTTTCATTTAAGTCGGCCTTAAGGTATCCCTTTTAGCTTTATCTGAACTATATAGAAAACTATATAGTTTGGACAATATCATATATCCACAGCAAAACTGAAAGAAGACTCAGAGAGAAAGTTGCATTTACAAATATGTCTGCTACTTCAGCACCATAGACAGCGCCATGGATTTATCAACACCCGGTAAGGCTACTGATATTTCAGAGCCATGGTCGGGGCTATAGATTCTAACTTTCACAAACAACCACCCCTCTGCTCTGGTGCTCTCTATTACTAGGGGATGGAGAGGGATGGCAGGCATTTTGGTCATTTTGCTAACAAGGGGGGTTGCATCCTGCCTCAAATCACCTACTGACTAAATGAATGCATCGCTAAAGATGAATGACATTAATGTGAGAACAACCCTTGCCAGTAGGACAGACACAATGCAGAGGTTTTGAATAAACGTAAGCACACGGCACATACATTCCTAAATTAAGTGCATCATCTCTGATGTTTTTTGTGTGTTTTCTTTGACTCAATTCACTAAATATTTACTTTTTTTTTTCTTTAACGTGCAAAGACACCGTGCAACATTGGCAGGACAGTGACTACATAGCGGTATACCACAGGGGTCGCTACTTTCGTCTTAGGGTGTACCAGGCAGGCAGACTCCTGTCGCCCAGGGAGATTGAATTCCAAATTCAGAGGATCCTCGATGACCCTTCACCTCCTTCCAAAGGAGAGGCCAAACTGGGGGCCTTGACCGCTGGAGACAGGTCAGTTTGACAAAGCACCAGTGTTTAAATCACAAGGACAGTACATCCTTAATGTATTAGAGCCCGATATTGATTTCAGGGGGAGGGGGGGGGGATTCACCGACTTTTAAAATGGCGCACAATATTGTGTATTTTTAATTTAAAATTAAAAAAGACTTTTTCTATGCAAAAATACTCAGAAGGCTGCTTCCTTACACAAATAACTATATTAAATAATATTGAACATTATACATTATGCATCAATTTTTTTACAATCCAATTCTAGAACTAACTACAGAGAAAATAAAGAATAAAAATGAAATAAATAGCTAAATAAACATCAGTATTTTGTGTTCAGTATCAGTCAACTGCTGACCATTTAAATAAAGAACTAGGCAATGACACAATTTCTAAATCACCCCAAGCCTTGATTTCTGCATTATATGTTCTGCAGAAAAGGATTTCTTATCGCCACCATATACTCCAATACAATGGATACCGATATGTCTGTGATAGGCCAATATTGGCCACCAAAACTTGGCTCTAATTGTAATGTCATCATTTTTCTCTTAAATGTTTCTCAGAATTCCATGGGCTAAAGCCAGGGTGAAGTATTTCAGCAGTGGGGTCAATAAACGCTCCCTGGACTGCATAGAGAAAGCGTCCTTCTTTGTGTCCCTGGATGATGATGAAGACGGCGTGACGGCAGATGACCCGGCCAGTCTAGATTCCTACGCCAAATCCTTGTTGCATGGGAAATGTTACGACAGGTCATTTTTACATCTAATTGATCACCGTCTCGTGAACATGTAATAAGTTGTAACTAGTTTTTTAATGTTAGGTTGTTCAATCTTTATCTTGGTTGGCATGCAGGTGGTTTGACAAGTCCTTCACAATCATTTACTTCAAGAATGGAAAAATGGGTATCAATGCAGAGCACTCGTGGGCTGATGCACCGGTGGTATCACACTTATGGCAGGTAAGGAATCTGAAAGAAAAGTAGGCTCCACACTGTCATCTGGTCCTGAGAGGCAATCGCCTAAAATTGTTGTTTGTTTCCAGCACGCCTTGTCCACTGACTGTTTCCAGCTCGGTTACAATGCAGAGGGTCACTGCAAAGGAGAAGTGGATTCATCACTACCACGACCACAGAAGCTGAACTGGGAAATCCCTCCAGAAGTTAGTCATCCATTCACACATTTCCCTTGATTCCTTTTCTCCTTTAGCTAAAGAACACAGGTTTTCAAGTCAGCAGCAACTTCTACTGGCTTTTTATACATGCATTAAAAGAGTGTGTTTTGAAATGAGGCATGTATTGTAAACATAATTCATATTAGGCTCATTATAAGGTCAAAATGTCTCATATTTAGATATGTATAACTGTAAATAGGTACTGTAGCATGCAAACATCTTATTTTGTTCATTTCATCTTTCAAAGTGAGAGTTGACATAGTTACAAACCCACGTTATATAATAAGAAAAACAGCTGCTCAAATTATCGTAATAAAGCTGATGTTTGACATTATGTTGAATTTTGACATAACATTTTCAAGGATGTATTATAATGTTCTAGAGAAACACTGTATTGTTAAATAAATGTTTTATTTTAAATATTAGTTTTCTTGGCAAGAGTCAGATAAGAAGATCAATACCAACCTAATGTCTGACTACTTATGAAGGCAAAGCCAGTGTGTGGGTAGCCTAGCTTAGCATTAAGACTGGTTAGCCAGTCAGCACGAGGGACAGGACTAACGTGATGATAAAAGCTGACTCGTTATTTGGAACAATATGAAAGCATGGCTCATTCTTTTCAAACCACAGCACAATGGTTATATGTATCTCAGTCCTGTTATGTTAGCTGTCTGGATGTGTCTGTCCCAGTGTGAGGAGCAGATCTCCCAGTCTCTAGCAGTGGCCCAGGCCCTGGCTGACGATGTGGACTTGCACGTTTTTTCCTTCCAAGACTTTGGCAAAGGAAAGGTCAAGAAGTGTCGAGTCAGTCCAGATGCCTTCATTCAGATGGCTCTTCAGTTGGCCTACTACAGGGTAAGCCTCCCTTCTGAAGTAGCATGTCTTTGTGTGCGCACCACACTACATTAACTGTGGACATTGCATTTGGCACTGTCAATGTTATCTGTTGCATGTGATTTTTTTTTTTAAACTTCAGGACCAGGGGAGATTCTGTTTGACTTACGAAGCCTCCATGACGCGTCTGTTCAGGGAGGGCAGGACAGAGACTGTTCGCTCCTGTAGCAATGAGAGCAGTGCCTTCATCCGGGCGCTGGAGGGTGGAGAGGTGAGACCATGGAAACTGTCTCTTCATTTCCAAAGTACAGTAAAGTAAAGTAAAGTACAGCTTAAGGAACGTTTGGTGGATAACGTAATAGGAAATTAAAAGAAAATGACTAAAGGTGAATAAATATTTTTTTTATAAGCATTGCAAATTATTATGTTTATTGCATTTTTCTCATGCATAAATCATGCAGTGTCTATCATTAATATGTGCAATGCCAATCAGTCATGTTGCTCATGCCATTCACCCCCAGGCAGCAGATGTGTGCAGGCGTTTGTTCCACGAAGCGGCAGAAAAGCACCAGCATTTATACCGCTTGGCTATGACTGGAGCTGGCATCGACAGACACCTGTTTTGCCTCTATGTGATGTCCAAATACCTCGGAGTGGAGTCTCCTTTCTTGAAAGAGGTTCATTTTCCTTTGTGATTTTTAGTCAGACGTCAGTCTGTCCGGTTCAGTATGAGTATTTATCTCTTTAGCAGAGCCAAAACCGCAGCAACTTCAGCAAAATGATGCCACGGCTTCTTGTGGGTATTTCAGGTGCAGTCTGAGCCGTGGCGGCTGTCCACCAGTCAGTCACCAATGCACGTGGAGATGTTTGACCTCGTCAATCACCCAGAGTACGTCAGCTGTGGAGGGGGCTTTGGACCGGTCAGTGCTTCATTCACAAAGTCATTCAACTGTTATGTCAACAGTTATGGCAAAACTCGAAGCCAGAAATAAACTTCCATTTTGCCATTGTAGTGTGTATTTTTACTAACTCAAGCTGCTCATTTTCAAAGCCACATTTACAATTTTTCCTCGCAGGACACAGGGGTTGCTGGTCTACCGCTGCCTCGAATCCCTTGGTTTGTGTTAATGTGCGACTTTTTGTGTTATTTGAGGGTTAGGAACTAACAAACAAACTAACAGATTGAAGCAGTGTGAACCAGCAACTCTCCTGTTCTGCGATGTAAAATTACTGTTTTTGTCAAGGAAGTCTGGTGGCTTTGAAGAGAGTGATATAACGGCTTCAGTTTGTAAAGGGCTATCTGACAGCAAGGTAAAAATGGTGAAAGTATAACGAATGTAGCATACACTTAAACTGATTTTTTTAGGTGTCCACAGCCGTAATTTGCTTTGCTTCTGTGTCGGGACGGCTGTTCCTGCCGCCATCTACTGTTGACTAAAATCTAACATCTACTGTTGACTAACATCTAACATCTGCTGACTAACATCTACTGTTGACTACCCTCACTTCCAAAAATCAAAACTATCCTTTTTTTTTTTTTTAAGATTATTTTTTGGGCATTTTAGGCCTTTAATTAATAGGACAGTTGAAGACATGAAAGGGGAGAGAGAGGGGGAGCGACATGCAGCAAAGGGCCGCAGGCCAGATTCGAACCCGGGCCGGCTGCGTCGAGGAGTAAACCTCTATACATGGGCACCCGCTCTACCAACTGAGCTATCTGGGTGCCCCAAACTATTCTTTTAGAAATAACCATTCCATGCTTTTTTCAGTCTTGACACTGTAAAAGTACAAGCACATATTTTTAATATTGGTCTTTAAATAATACCTGAACAAACAACGTAGGTCCTTCTTTTTGAAAGTGGCTCTGGGTTCTGATTCTCATTAAGCAGCCATGAGTATAAATATTGTTTGTGTCTCTTTCAGGTGGCTGATGACGGTTACGGGGTGTCCTACTCTGTTTTGGGAGAGAACATCTTATGCTTCAACATTGCGTGCAAGATCTCATGTAAAGACACTGTGAGTATAATGAAAGTAGTAATATTATGCTCCATAGAAAAAGTTGAAAAGAATTAACTCCTCAACTTGGGGCAATTATGATGTTATTAGTTCATAAAGTTTATCTCTGTTACTATTTAGATTGATGAAAGCAGATGACATAAAATCTTTTTCAATGAAGCAAAAAAAAAAAAAGAGTCTATTCCAGTCTCCTTAATCTTTATTCTGT
>NC_045753.1:20512161-20531621 GCF_008692095.1 Etheostoma spectabile
CAGTCAGCCCATGAGTTTGGTGCACAGATCAGAAAAGCCCTGCGCGACCTGCTGCAGCTGCTGATCCCCAACCAAACAGAGTTCAAGACCGAGGAGAAGCGGCCAGAGGTCAAGAAAGACCTGTAGTCGGTTACTCCGGAGAAAAGGATGCTAAAGGGAAGGTGTACAAGCGTAAATCTTACACTATGAAGTAAGAAAAGACGGGGTTTATTTTCCCTCATGCATTTGGAGAATTTGATAGCCACACAGAGGATTTTCCAGTGACAGCTCAACGGGGAAACTGATAAAACGGAGGGGATGTTTTTACTAATATGCATCTATATTTGTGTGTGTCTATTATCTGGGTGATAGGTGTGTGAGAAGGAAAAAGGTCCATGGATTAACAAGAAGTGTTACTCAAGTAAATTAAGGTTTATGCGTTTAGTTTTAACAGTCAAACCTTTGGAAAATATGTATTTTTTCTTTTTACATGTTTTGATTATAATAAGAAGGCCAGTACATATTTCAGCACTCAAGGTTAGGGTAGAAATTGCTAAGCACTTCACCTTTTTGCAGGGAGTAATTTTAAATCAATTCAAGTGCATTATGTTTTGACACCACTGTTTGTGCCACTAATTTTCTGTAAAATTTTGTTTCGAAGCGCATGATGCATCTGTCGTCTCGGTGCATTCGCTCAGAGAGGAAGCATGCAGGGTTCTTCAGATTCTACCATCGAAATGCAACATTGCTGTAACGATGACGCCACATATTTTAAAATCTCAGAAGTCTGTGACTTCTCAGTGTTTACTTATAATGTATAAATCTGCTTTCTACAAAAACAACCGGATTGTAATGCTGTGCTGAGAGTACCCGGCTGTCTATACAGGAAACAGCAGTAGGGAAATGACATTGCTCTACTTAATTCAGGTTGGCATTACTCTTTGACTGGTATTATATTCAGTGCCAGCTCACCCAGGTTGTATTCTCTATTTCATGTTTTTAAACACATAAAAAATGTGCATACAAATAATATAGGTCAGTTTATCGTTCACTGGTCAGTAGGATTTTCTGTTATGAACTCCAGTTATTTCACTGCCTCTTTAAATCTGTTTTGTAATTATTATTACCACTGGATTATTAAAGAAGTGTTGTAACAATGCAAGCTATATTTATGAACGTCATGTTTAGGTATTTAGTCTTGAGCAGTGTTGCAGGTCAGATGGTACCGGTGACACAGAATCCTTTTATTCTTCAGTGATTATTGCCTTTTTGGTTTTCAGTTGAGCTTGTCTTGTTGTATTACTATGATCAGCCATTGTATTAATATGATCAGCATTTGTAATGCAATATTATGGGGGAACATAAAGTCATTCTTAAAGAAAAAAACAACAACCCTCAAGTGTTTCCATTTGTTGCCTTAAGAGTACAATTTAGCAATTTAGCCTTTAAGGATGGAGCAGAACCAGCAATATCTTTTTATTCCTTGCGTGTTTCTACCGTGTCAAAACTTGGTGCCTACATTACCCAAAATGCAACTGTACAATTGCATGACATTACATGCATTGCATTGCATTGAGAGCCCTAGAAATTTTGCCGCTCCCTTTAGCACCACAAAAGGGCGCTGGCGTTCTCTTTAATGCTCACAGGCTTGTCAGAAAGAAAAATGTTTATGTATTTATTTTATAAAGGACACAGCACATATACTGCTAAATAATGAGAAATAAGAGTGAACATGGAAGACAACATAACTGTTTTGTTTTAAATTAACCTCGTAAATAATGTACATAAATTATATCTGTGTTAAAGAAATATCACACATACCAACTGCAGGGTATAAAAACTATAGGAGTAATTTACCTTTTATAATAATTTGTATTTGCCAAATGCATCAGAAAGCACTTTCTGTTTATTACTAGTAGAGTACAACTCCCCAGCTCATTCTGGTTTCATTGATCATGATATTACTGGCTGTTTTAACCACTCTGGTCATTATATTTTATTTTCACAGCTAAGGTGTCCATGCAGGTGTCTTCTTTGGCACTGAAGATAATTTCATATTGGCAACTTCATTTAACGCGTCATTGATTTTCTACTTTTATTTTTTTTTGTAAAAGCTTACCATCTGGCTGGACTTGCCACTGAAGCTTGGCCCCTTCATATAGCTGTTGGATCTATGGAAGCAAGGGGAAAAAAACACTTTTAGTCAGTTGCTATAGTAATGGCCCATGTTCACTGGTGGTGATAAGACAACTGCTTGACTACTGTAAGCTGCACCTACATTTTAGAGTAGACAAAACGTTACTTAGTTTAAAATGGCTTCGCTCACAGCAGAGTCACCGAAGTTCAACAAGGAATTTGACTTCATTTCCACCTTCACAATCGTTTTCTCTTTTCTACGGCTACTCAGAAATTATACAGCAAGTATACTTTTGGTTTGTCCTGTTAAATTAACCATGTTATATACTGTTACTTGATAGAATCAGACTAAATGCTCACAATTATAGCTGGAGAAGGGACTTAATGTAGAACAATCTCTGTCAAACCACTTCTTGGCAGAGGACTTCTACACGGCAGTGTCCATCTTTATTTGGCTGAGAGCCCTCCCAGTCTCTGAAGGAACTGTCTCTCTGGTCCGACCATCCCCACTCGTCTCTGAACCAAGCGATCCAGTCCAAGGACAGCGATGGCACATTGCCATTAATCATTTGCTGTAATGGCTGATTATCAATCTGGCTCCTCACACTGGCCAAGTTAATATCATTCCGTCGACAGCGCTCTTGGGCTTGCCTCCATGACTTCTACTCCACCACCGAACTCCTCCTCTGTGAATATATTGCAAAATGAACTGTAGAGATTAAAAGGTTTGAATGGGAATGGGGAAAAACACACAGTGTTGTTATTACTTTTTAAGCCGCTGCACACGCTTAAAGGTGCATTAAAGAGATACTCCAGTTTTTTATTGATGCACAAAACCAGTGGATTTCTTTTAGATAACTATGCTAATAATGAATTGATGATTGTTAAATAATTACTCAACAGGAAAATGATCATAGCATTTAAAGAGATTTTTCTTCTGCAGCTAAATGCATTGACCATAGTAATAAATGCCTCTAATAATTGTCTATAAATGCCTCCATTAGTCGACTAATTGATTCTTCAATCAACAGAAAATGAGTTGGCAACTATTTTGTTTGTCATTATTTAAAGACAAAGTACTATCATTTTTCCGGTTCATATCATAGCTGAATATCTTTGGACTGCTGGTAGGACAAAACGAGACATTTGAAGACGGCAAAAGGGAAAAGGTGATGGGCATATACAGACAAAACTATTAAATGATTGATCGAGAAAATGGTCTGTTGAAAAGAATAATTGATAGTTGCAGCTCTAATGTGTTCTCTAATGTGTTGGCACATTTTCCATGCTAGTCATAGTAATTCAAATTTAAAATATTTAGTTAAAATAAAATTGTTTTTCTTACCTGCTGCACAGATGTTTCCTCGTGAGAGATAAAGTGTACTTCTGCAGGTTGTTACTCTTTCTCTCTCACTCTTCATACGTATTTTGGCTGTTTCCAAAGCACTTCCATAGTTGTGTTTATAGAAATGCTGTATGCATTTGACCATTGCGAGGGAATATTTGCATTTCACAAAAATACCTGTAAGAAGCAAGTGTAGTTTTAATGTAACATCAACATCAACGACTGGCATCAACATTTCGTGTATGACTTGTTTTGGTAATAATAATAATAATAATAATACATTTTATTTATAATGCCCTTTACATTTCAAAAGGAAATCTCAAAGGGTTTTGGTTGCCTATGATGTCACAGACGGACAGATTGATTCCGGTAAAATACCACAAGGTCTGTAATTGTAAGTCAGTGGAAAAAAAACAACCTGCATCCTAGGAACACAGGAAACTGACAGAAATTGTCTTGTTTTTGCCTCCTTTTTCTTCTGTCTCGATTTATCTCCCGCCACCTGTCTTTCTGTCTCTTATTTCAGCTGTGAGGTCAGCAACAAACCCTTCAGTCATTATCCAACCCATCAGACTTCAGCTTATGCCCCTCAAAAGCCGACAATAATTGTCTATATCTTACACACGCGCACGAGCACCCACACGCACACACACGCCACACAAACACCACAAACGCACACACACACACACACACACACACACACACACACACACACACACACACTTTCTATAAAGGTCCGTCTCTCCTCTAGTTGTTACTCTGCTTGCTTTCATCATCAATGAAACACCCTTTTTCTCTTTTGCTGTTCAGGTATGTGCTTTGACTTTTCTTCTGCAGTGGTTTCAGTTTGGGTTTCTTTCTTTTTTAAGGCAAAGTCCTCCATCATTTTTATGGTACTTCATGGCAGTTCTACAAAAACATGCACATCACTGGGTTAATACAATTTTGTTTATGGACTGAACATTTTAAATGACAGTTGTTAGATTAATTTCAAGGCTGTGAAACACTTTGCTCAAGTAAGTTTGTTTTAAAGGTCCCATATTATGCTCATTTTCCAGGTTGTACTTGTATGAAAAAAATCTGATAACCCACTGTAGCTACCTGCCCAGCGCTAAGCGGTAGACAGAATGTCTAAGTGACGTTGAGCCAGATATTTCCTACAACAGTTGAGACCAAAAACAGAGCTAAAAGAAGAGTGGATGTTAGACTTACATTCTGCAAGTGACCAGAAAGATGACACAAAATGAACGGTAATGTTGAGCTGTGTCTACCAGGACGTGTAAATGGCAACTGTTTGCTTATAAGTTCGCCATATTAACTTCAAAAGGTGCTAATATGTCTGTGTTGTGTTCACAGCTTGTTACCGCTGCTGCAGACACAAAAGAAACAGGTATTACACTTGTAACATTTAAACAACCACACATGTATCTATCTATCTATGACAAGTTGTTCTTGGTGCCTGGGCCTCTTTATCCATCTGTCGGTCAGTTTGGCCAGAAACATTTAACAGTGAAACAATGTGATGAATTCCTCTCCCAATCCCTCATCTGCCTTCGGTCCATGTGCCCGGTGTTTATTCAGATTCACATGCTCATGCTCTGAGATCTTGGCTAAAAATTAACAACAAAGGGATCTGAGAGACTTGGGCGGCCTCAGTGCTTGATCTACCATGTTAATTCACTCAAAGGCTGACAGCCGGGGGGGGGCTTCCAATTGTTTGCATTGAAAATGGTGTTTTAAAAATTGGTCTACTGCTGGGGTGTCTACCCAGGAACTAATTTTCCCTCTTTGTTCGGTTTGACTGCAGCTCATTAGACGGTTTTGACTTTGTGAGTGGATAATACTGTATCTCCTCTAACAAGTTCCACTGAAATACATATATAAGCTGCTACATTTATGGTTAGGAATGCTAAAATATTTATGTGGCTCCACAACCATTTCAATATCCCTTACGTTCAGGGAGACTGTGAGTAGATCAAAATTGAATAGAGGATTTGGCTGGTGTTAATTGCAACCAACCGACCAGCTTAATCTCTTTAACCCACATTCTCTCTTGTAAATTAAATTAAACAAGAAGGATTGGCCAGCTGATGGCCCACTCTTATCCTGGGTAACAGGACACTGTGGCCTCTTCTATTCCTAGATCATTAGCTACAAATGGCCTTCCCCTTTATCTTCTTCTTTGAACAAAAAGACCCCTGTATTGAATGTGTAATGCGTCTCCAGTGGCCAAAGTTTGTTCACAATTACATTTTTTCACATTAGGACGCATTGAAGCTCAGCCATCTGGAGGGGCATGGAAACATATTGACTGATTATCTTCTATGAATCTAACTTTTTGTGTGTGCATAGTCAAATATTATGTTTAGACTGTGTAACTTTTGTTGAACAGTGACCACTGTGGCTACAAGTGGCAACTACAAAAAGTCAGTTGCTTTAAAGGTGCCCTGACACACACATTTCATTACTTTATGGTAATGTCTGAAGTTCTACCATGGACTCATTTTTGTAGAAAAAAATGTCTTGGTTACCTTGTTTAAAGCCATTCTAGCGTGGTATAGAAAGCCTACAGGAAGACTCGATTTGTGCCAGTTCTCATTCAAATTCAACAAGCTAAGCTGCTTGACTCTGATTGGCTTACAGCTAGCCAATGAGAGCCTGGCTATCAGCATCCTTTACCCAGCACAACTGTGAGTTCATGAATAGTAATGAGTTTAGGCAAAATGACGTCAGACTGACCAGCGTTTGTAATTGGCCTGATTTCTCTGCTTATTTCTTTTCAGTGACTAGGCAGAGGAGGTAGAGGTTCATTTTCACATTCACAATATAACACAAACACATATGGAACTAACATATTTCAAACAATGCAAATAAAAACGGTTTAAACCTAAAAGGTGTCATTATTGGGTGACCTGACTTAGCGAACATGTTGTGTAACAGTGGCAGAAATAGAGAAGAGACATAAAGTCCAGCAAACAGATCCAGAACTAAAACGTTACGCAGAAATATCTACAGCATCTAAAGTTAATTAACGTTTGCCACAATAAGCTGTAGCACTAAAACTCCTCAGTTTAATGAATGGAATGAAGCAGCATTTCATTGGTCATGAATTAGGCTCTTTGTTTATAAGTGGACAAATGCATTTATTTCCTTTCGAAAGTTACACAGTCCAGTTTAAAGTTTGTCAAAACTTCCTTTTTTAGGGAGTTGATGGTCAACTTCAGTCAACTGTCTATGTCCTGTGTTTGCAGCATAATGTAACATTAGATTTGTTCGCAAATTAGAAGCCAGTTTTATGTTTTTTGAAGATGTACTTGAAGATGAAAAATCATAAATCATCTATAAATGACACCTTTCATATGTTTGGCGAAGGTTTTTGCTGTTGTTATTTATGACAGTGTGATTCGTATATTTATGGTTTTCTCTCCAGTGTCACCATGTCTGATTTAGACGTTCATGGGTGAGTAAATCCATTGCCACCAGTTAAACCTTTCTACATTCATGTGTTAGAATAATGGCGTGTCTGATGTATTCTTTCAATTCTTTTTTATTAAGAGGCCATCAGGAAGGTAAGGACATTCACTTATTTAATTAAGCCGCAGTTTCATTGTTTCTCTCAACTCAATCGTTTCAATTTGTGTCACTCTTTCTTTTCTCTTCTAGAAGAAGATGAGGAGCAGGGAGAGGGAGGTGAGACTTTGATGCTGGGTTGTGTTGATTTAATAGACTGTTTTCTTAGAAATAAAATATTGAGATACAAGCTGTAAAAGCAACCTGTCAGTAAAAGCACAAGACACCCATCAAACTGTAAACATGTATTCACATGGGGTTTTTCTAGGAAGTCTCAATATACTTTATTCAAATTGAAGAGGAAACTTTAAACCTTTCAGTTAAAGTGCTGTTTATCTTTATAGTGAAAGTCACGGTTAGAAAAACCGTGGCCGTGAACTGTAGCTTTTTAAAGTATTCATTTAATTTATGCATCTTTGCCTATTAATTCCTATTCCTATTTCCTCTGTTGCGTTTTCGAATCTAACTGCTGTTTATACAACATGAACTGATTCACTTTTGTCGTTGCTGTTCTGACTGTCCTGTTGAAGAAGAGCGCCCCAAATACAAGTACGCATGTAAATACTAAAAATTAAAATACTTTGTCAGATTGTACCACAAAATGCATTGCAAAGAAGTAAAAATGAGCTGATCGTGTATATTGATGTTGCGTTCATGTTATTTTACAGGCCGCTGGGCACACAGCTTGTTGCCCCTAAAATCCCTGAGGGGGAGAGGGTTGACTTTGATGTATGTTCCTTCAAGGTTGTTGTTAATGGACAATTTACACAATTACAGCACCAACAACTGTGGTTACATAATCCTGATCTGGGTATTCACTGCCCCCCCTGTTAGGATATCCATAGGAAAAGGATGGAGAAAGACCTTCTGGAGCTGCAGACTCTGATCGATGTCCACTTTGAGCAGAGGAAGAAAGAGGAAGAGGAGCTGATTGGACTCAAAGACAGGATTGTAATGCCTTTCCCGTGCTGTCTGTCCCTATCTTCCCTGTGCATTTGTCTGAGAAAGAGTTTTGTCAGGATACACTGACTATTAAGTGATTAAAGCGATTAAAGAGCCCAGCTGACGTGTTACTTTGTGTTGTAGGAGAGCCGCCGAGCAGAAAGAGCTGAGCAGCAGCGTGTGAGGGCTGAAAAAGAGCGTCACAGACAGACACGGATTGCGGTAATTAACGTTTAACATTGTATTACGTATGTTCTTCTAATCCAAAAGAGCACTTTGAGTAAACCTCTGAAGATGACCTCCTCAGGAGGAGAGACAGAGGAAAGAGGACGAAGAGGCGAAGAAGAGGGCCGATGACGAGGCAAAAAAGAAGAAAGTGCTTTCCAACATGGGGGCTCACTTTGGAGGATTCCTGGCCAAGGTCAGACTAATACATTTAAGCGGGTGTGTTACTGTATAACTGTCAGAGTTCATGTGTGTCTGATCCTCCTAGAAAGTGAGTTGTGTTTGTTCTCTGCAGGCAGAGCAGAGGCGAGGCAAAAAACAAACTGCGAGGGAAATCAAGAAGAAGACACTGGCAGAAAGACGCAAGCCACTGGCTGTTGAGGCCCTGAGAGAAGACGACCTGAGGTCAGTTTAAGGCCCATTAAAGACTGATGCTTAAACATTCATTACAGTGTAAACCAGCTCCATGTTGTAGGAATGCCAGCTTGGTAAGCCTGGTGCACACAATTCAAAGCTGCTGCCACAAAAGGTGCATTATTCTGCTGTGTTTTAGAGAGAGAGCCAAGGAGATGTGGGAATGTATCTACCAGCTTGAGTCTGAGAAATTTGACCTGACTGAGAAGACGAGGAGGCAGAAGTATGAGGTAAGCCATTTAGCTGAGAATATACAAAACTGGTATTTTAAAAAAAATGGCTAACTTGTGAGGTCAGAGTATGTTTGTGTTTTCCAGATCAACGTCCTCCTGAACAGAATCCAAAATGCTCAGAAATTGTGAGTAAAAATCTGCAATTGCACAACTTCAACACCCCAAAAACTAAAGCATTGTAGAGAGCTACTTTGCATCCACTATGCAAACATGCCGCGGATGGATGGCAACGGTTGCATACACACAGGAAATGCCAAACTCACAGCTCTTGAATGTCTTTCACCTTCTGCACAGGATGCACACATCTAAGATGTGAACAAGAAGTGATACTCAATCAGTCACACTGGCTGGTCATTTCTGTGCCGACTCTGACTGTTAATAATCAACTGTATATTTTTTTTGTCTCAATGCAGCAAAAAGGTCCATGGTAAGGGGAAGGTTGGAGGACGCTGGAAGTGAACTCACACAAAAGGCACAATGAAACAAGGGGCCGGTTTTCATGTGGCATTTTTAGTGAAATATATCAACTTGCAATAACATCTTGCAATGATAATAATTATTATTATTAAATGCATGTATACGTTTAATGGACAATTTTGTAAAAGTTAATTTCTAGCAGTGTCATTCAAAATGGAAACTAAATTGAATTAATACTAATAAAAATGTAAACATGGAAAAGTTCACAGCTACTACAAACAAAATGGAACTATTATCTAAGGCCACTCAGTTGCTAATTATTGGCTGGGTAACTTCCTTATGAATGAAAAATAAATTATCTCTGTCTGCAATATCATGTTGACTGTTGCATATTGTGAAGGTAAAGCTGCTGACAATGGCAGCAAAGGAAGGGAAGCACCTTTACTTCCTCTGTGGTACGAAAACAGCATGGACGTCATCACTCTTCCCCTCACGCCACGGCTCAAATTCAGCCTCCAGAGCAATGCTCACCACTTTCTTTGCAAAGCATGCTTCTTGCTCTTTGTTCACATCCAAAATGTACCTGCGATACACACACATAGACACACACATCCAACTTAAATGTAAAACTGCAGATAAAGGTATAATTAACGTTTTATCTGTTAACTAGCAGATGGGTGGATATGGAGCAAACACTACAGAATCACATACAGAAAAGCAAATGCATTTGTGTACAACATAGCATGGTTACTGTACTCTTGGTGATTGTACTGTCACCATGGTCGCAAGCTCTGTTACTAGAAAAACCCTCACTTGGCCAACTCCACGACAATCACAGCGTCTGGTGCTGCAATCTGTCTCGTCGTCGGGCCAAACTGGTGCACGCAGCTTTACAGAGAGGGAAACAAAAAGTAGTCAAATCAGTCTGATGGTGAAGGAATCCTATTCCAGGTTAAGGTACTATATTTGTATTATTATTTATTGACTGAAATGATGTATTAGAGCATTAGAGAAAAAAATGTTCTCACCTGGCAGAGAAGTAGATAATGTTGAAGAAGTGGGAGTATTTCTGTTTTTCTGGCAGTTTATAAAGGGAGTCCGTTGGCAGGAAGGTCACAGAGATCCCATTCAGACACATCAAGTCTGCAGAGGATGTGAGAAAATGCAGTGCTAAAACCATCACGTTTCATACACAGATACTGTTTTCTATGTTAGGTTTCAGAAGGATTGGACGTGATCTACAATAAATTGAAAAGCTTAGTTTCCATTGAAACAAGAAATGCAACATGCAGATGAGAGATGCAACATATTCAAATACAATCATGTATCTCAGTCTGAACATTTTCACTTTGAGTTAAACACCTGCACTGCATTGGCAACTAAAGCCACTACAGGCCTGCTAGTGTTAACAGCCATTTACCATTAATGCTGACAGATTTTCCATCAGCCTCTGGGGATGGCTCCTTTGTCTCTGCGTCTGATTGAAAAGTGGTGGGGCAGCCCCGTCTACTGGACAGCGACTGGAACAATTCCTGTACGTTTGCAAAGGAGATGTCCTGGGCTGTCTGTGGATGTGAGGAAAGCAATAAAATGTTCCTCAGTGTATGAACAAGGTTACTGCTACTGTACAAACAAAGCATGTGGAGACATAACTATAATCTAACATGTAATCCATGCTATTACTACTGTGTATTTTACCTTGACATGTTGTCCATTCTGTGTCTTCAGCAGGCTTTTGTCGTCAGTTTCAATGCCAAAGGAGAGGTAAGGACTGGAAACAATGTCTCCCCAGTAACCCCTGACAGCCACTTTGTCCCCTCTCTGTCCAGACAAAGGCAAAACGCCTGGTCTTATTGCAGCATTTTGTAGAAATATTGTGCAGGAAAACAGACAAACACTCACCTGATTGAACACTCTTGAAGAGAGCAAACTTGGATTGGTTATTTGGTAGACACCTTCCCTCCTTTCGAACGCCAAACCCCGTTCCCTCCATTGCGTATAGTGTTGTTTGTTGATGACACCACACTGCACACACATAAAGAGTCTCCATCCTTCAGTGCAATATAGTTTGAAAAAAATATTTCTGAGAGCAAATATAGGAAGCTCACTTTAAATCGACAAACATAGGAAAGCACACATAATATTGAAATACCCCTTTCTCGTGCAGTTTCATTGTAAGGTCCCAGTCAAAGCAGCTCCTCTTGGAGTCGTAGCGTGTTCCAAGGTGCTGCCTGACCCGATAATCCCAGGCTTTGGACATTAAGATAGGGGCAGAGCACTTAGATGAAGATGTTGAAGGCTCAGGCTGGATCCACAACTTGAATATCCTGGCCAGTTCATCTCGCTCCTTAAACTGTTGAAATATTCATCGTATGGAAGTTCACATGTGTTTGAATGAGCAGGCCTCAATTCCTGATTTCAGAAAAAAAATATCTATCATAAGGTCTTAAAGAAACACAGAAGATGGGCTTGTTTTACAAATGATCTTACCCTGAGAAGACTTGTGTTCAGACAGGGGTGTGTGGCCGTCTCCAGTGTGTCAGTAACCGACAGAGAGAGCTGTGATGCTGCACGTCTCAGTGTCTGTTCTGTCTGACTGCGGATCTCACCGTTCCCAAACACCTCCAAGAAAACCTCTGTCTTCTCTAAAAAAAAAAATGTTGCAAAATAACTTAAATGTTTAGGACACATATCTGTATCAGAATTATTACTGAACATTTCTGAAGCTAATCATGTAACAGCATGTATTATTCCAACCATTATTTCCCATGCATTCCTTTGGCATCAGTGCCAGGTAGAGGAGCAGCAGCTGTCGAGCCACCACCTCCATGCTGTTTTCTATCACCCACACCTGCAGTAGAGCAGAGAGAAGGTGTTTGCAGCTCACAGTAGAACATAACAATTTGTTCTCAGGGGGTCACATAGCAGTTTAGGAGAGAGGCTCACATGAAGGATGTCGTGGTCCCGCAAACCAGAAATGGTTTTCAAAATATGTCGTGGATCTCCACTGCCAACCAGTAAAACATTGACCTCCCCTTCAAGTCTCACAGGGCCTGGGCACAGAGAGAGAGAGAGAGAGAGAATATAACACACCATAATTCAAGGGTGATAGTTTTTCAGTACAAACAAAAAATGTGTCTTTGGCATTTGTAGTCTTCTTTATTCCAATATTTAACTGATAAATTAATAATAATTTTGCCATTTGTAGATTATTTAGGCAGTGATCATCTACAGCTGTTTCTGTTTATGAATCATTTATCATTGGCAGAATTTAGCTTCTATTCTTAATTGAAAAATAAGCGTTTAACTGTATATATCTCCTGTGCTATTTAAATACTATAGACAAAATAACAAATACTCTATTCAGTGCAATAACCTCACAGTAAATACCATTACATTATTACAGTCCGAGTTAAAAGTTTTAAGTAAGAAGTTATGGTGTAGTTTGAGGCCACTATTGATGCAGTTTTATATTTGATGGTTTCAGTGTTCATAATTGTCTAGTTTTGTGTAGGCTACATTGCTGAATTAATTAAAACTCATGTTATTTTCCACTTCTTTTTTTGTAATTAAGGGTATCGGACTGGGGGTGAAAAGGGGATTTAGTACCCGGCCTCATGTGAGGAGGGCCCAGATAGATGCTATCAGGGACCCATAGAGAATGCCTTTGTACAAGGCCCAGAATTATGTGCTACACCACTGCTATCAGGATGACATAAAATCCGTAGCAATATCACACTATATACTATAATACTCCTTTTCAAGTATTTAACAAAATGTACTTAGGACTACGTATGCTAAAAGTACAATACAAACAGTAACAAATTGTACTTTAAGTGTCTAAGTGATAGTATCGTTGTGCCGAATATTCCGTGTAGTGTTGTTTTTATATTATAGGATTATAATGCATGCATTAACATAATTTTTATGTGACGCATTTAGAAGGTCCACGCATCCACGTGCAGCTAAGCTCTCACCTGTACTCAGCAGGTCGCGTGCGGGGCTTAAGCCCCACCAGGTGATGCAGCCAGCGCCCTCAGATGCCCGTCCGGCACTCATCCTGTAGCAAGCTAGTAAGCTAGCTAATGTGACCGAAAGAAGAAAGACAAACCAAGCCTGACTGTAAGTGGTTGACATCATGACTCAACTAAAGTTAGAGGTAATGTTAATGTTTTAACCGAGTCTCAGTTGGCATTGGCACAGTCTAAATGTTAGCACGGACGTTAACGCTAACGCCAGCTAGGTTAGCTAGCTATCAGTAACTTTACTCGGTAAAAAAGAAAATACATTGTTAGCTTATTAATAAAGCTGTTATCCATTAACACAAACCCGTCGCTGAATATAGCTAGCTGATGAATGGTCATAGACAGCGAAACAAAAATGTGAACAAAACTCACTTGCCAAGCTGTAGTTTAGTTTGCAGCTAACGCTAACCGTTGGATCAGAAAGTTTGGGTTCTGTTGCTAGGCAACAGCTTCTCAATGGAGAGGACAGACGCCATCTCCCGGTGGCTTAGATTGATACTCCTGTCTAGAGATTTCAAGTCCAAAAGACTATTATGGTAAACAATGATGGGTAATTTCAATAATCTATAATACGCTTATGTATGTAATATTATTCTAGAGTTATTTCTACAAATCTTAAATGTATTATTTGATTACTTTTATGGTAAGAACATAAACTAATGCTAATTTAAATAAAGGTAGTAGAGTAAGAGAAACATTGATGTGAAACCATTGTGGGTTTATTTTCATTTGAAAAAATCCAGAGCATTACAACAAGGGGTTTTCAGGAATCTG
This sequence comes from Etheostoma spectabile, assembly GCF_008692095.1. NCBI lineage: Eukaryota > Metazoa > Chordata > Actinopteri > Perciformes > Percidae > Etheostoma > Etheostoma spectabile. Next base: position 20,526,222 of record NC_045753.1, read on the forward strand.
TTGCACCACATGACAACAAAAAGAGCAAAAAAGGCCCCAGTGTACATGCCATGAGAAGTAGAAGCTCTACCCCCATGTCTCCAGAGTACCTTTTCAGAACAGTGTAACTCTGAAATCCTTTCTTTATGTATCCAAATTTTACTAAACTAGCATACACAAAAGACGCACATTTACAAATATACAACACAATATATAACACAAATTAAACACACACACACACAAAAAACGTACTAAAGTATCTTAAAAGATACAAAATGAGAAACAAAATATGCAAATTGACAAAACATCAGGATTAACAATAAGTATTGTTTTCTTGTATATCAGCAGTATGTCAAACTAAAACAAGGTGCGACTCTAACGAGGTTTTGCTTTGACTGCTGCATCGACTTCTTCTTCTGGCAGGAGGGTGTGCCACTGGGCTACTGGACGTCTGGGATTGGCAAGCATTTCTGACCAGTGGCGCAGGCCAACTCCTGTAGCTCCATAGCCCATAAATGTTTTTCCAATGGGGTCATTGCTCCCAAGTTTATCATAGTCAAACACTGTGAGGACGACCTGCACTTTCTGAAAAGCAAAAAAGTAAGATGCATTATCAAATAGTTCCCCATACCACCACTAAGTGGCTGTTAAGTTTCAAATTGATATTAAACAACGCATACCTGTATCTGCTCAAAGGGGACATCAAAGCTGAAACTCTCATTAAAGTAAGGATTGAGCGTGTTTTTCTTGACGGTCGTCTTTTTCTTTTTAATCCGTTTCCCATTTTGCTGCAGAACAATCTTCACATACGGATCTAATGGAAAAAGAAAAGATGGCAATCTAGTTGTGTTTTGTTGGGCTATTTTATTTCCTCATTGGAGTGAAGTTTGTGAAAGTAAAGTTTTATGGAGAGGTAATACGGGGCAGTATGCCTAATTACCTGATAAGCCACCAACATCCATTTTTTTCAGATTCTTTGCCTCCATGATGTTCACTGTCAGTTTTCCAGCAGTGGGTACGTACCGTAAAGAAACGCAAATATCACCCAGTTTTTCTTGCTGAAAAGAACAATTATGGATCACCAGCAAGTAAGTTTTTTTAAATCTGCTGATAATCATAATTTCTTCATTTTTAGAAGCAAGACAGAGTATATGTACATAAATACACGCAATATAACAAACAATAACACATAATATCATACCTCTTCCTTCTCACCACTCTCCACGTCTCTCCACTGTTGCAATGGCTGGCCCAAATCAACGCTGTTCATGGGAATCTTTATCTCGCCGATCATATCATGCTTGGAGAAACGATCAAAGTCAAAAACCTGCAGCACCAAAGTCTTTCCGCCCAACTCTGCATACGGGATCTAGAAAGAGAGGTTATTAAAACATTTGGACATATAATAGGGAAAGGTAAACAATTTTGTTTACATGTTAAAAAATGTACATATCTATACAACAATCAAGAACATGAAGGGATCAGAGACAAATAAGAACATACTGCTTTAATATTTTTGGGGAGGGATACCTTGAGAGACGTCACTCAGGGAACAAAAGACTAAGATGAGGGGAGGTAGAGATATACGTAGGCCAAATGTTGGCGTCACAAGGGCTAAAAAGGGACATGTCATCAATGACCTGGAACACCAACACAAGTTGAGGCAGACGCATAAAGACAAGAGAAGGAACTAACGAAACACAAACAACGACATCTAGTTAAGGAAGGCATGAAGTCAGGCACATGGTACCTTGAAGATAAAAGTCTCGTTGAAAACGGGGCATAAATTCTTGCGTTGAACTTTGGTCTCGTATTTCTTCTTTTTGTCTGGCAACAAAAATACTTTAACATAAGGGTCTGAGGTCCCCCCCATGTCCATAGCAGCAAGGTCCTGAGCCTGAAGGATGCCCACTATAAGCTTCAGAGGAAAGACAAGTGTCAGAATGATCAATGGTCAGGAATAGAGCATCAATATTCCTTCCTGATAGTTATTTGTTGAGTCCCTACATGTTAATCATCATCATGAATGCCTTTGATGAAACTGACAATGGTTGTGTTTTCACACAGAGCCTACCTGGGCATCTGTGAAGTTGTAGTCCAATGAGAACTCCAGTTTACCCAACTTTTCCTGTTCTTTCTCCTCTTCCTCTCCTTCCTTCTTCACCTCCCCTTCCTGCCATTTAAAAATATCAGTGCATTGGATATTCATCATCATCATCATCATCAAGCTCTATTTTAGGTAAGATTATACAACATTGTGTTAACTGGAAATCACGCACCTTCTCTCCAGCCTCTCCTTCACCTTCCTTTTCCTTTTTGCGGCGACCCGTCTTCCTCTCCCTCACTTTCTTTGGCTTTTTCTTTTTCCCGCAGCATTTCTTGAAAAGACAGAAGATGAGGCATGCCACCAAAACCAGAACCACCACAACAATGGCTGCCACTGCCCACATGGGAACTGCAAAATAAAAGAAGGTGAATTCACTTATCAGTATTTCTTGTATGCAAAATGGGAGTATGCTTATGACGGCGAAAGGAGTGGATGTTGGATCCCCTCCTCCGTTACTTTTACAACAGTAACATGAAAAATCTCGACCGCCAAACAACAACAAAAAACACCACAAAACAAACAAAAACATACTTTTGAATCTGATCTTTCAATAGACTTCTAAACACTACCCTCTCTATTGAAGGCTTTGTAAAAGTTTTACAAATCAGGATCTTCAAGAGGATGTAAAAAGTTAACATTAGTTTACTTCTATAATCTAAATCAGTTCAACATAAACTGCTTTTCTAGAGCTTGGAAACAGAACAATGTAACGCTTCACATAATTCAAATGAAATAGGATACTATGGAAATAAAATCTGAATATAATAGCATTTTTACAGCACTTGTTAATCTAGGGACGGTTCACGGAGCATGCATGTGTGCCGTCAGCTATACCCTTCTCCACAATCAGATAATAAGACACTGTAATCTGGGATTGGCCCTGCACAGTACAACAACAGACCCCAGCAGCACAGTTCATCATTAAGTGCTTTACTCAAACCACCTCAGCAGTAGTAGTTGGTTAACAGGGAAAAACAACTCTGATGCACGTTTTCACACTTTTCATGGGCAGGAATGTTGAAAATAGTAGATGTACCAAAAACAAGCACATAGTTCTTTAAAATTCCTTATACATCAAAAACACTTATTATTTCATGAACTTTTAAGAAAGCTTGACCACAGTGGTCAACGGAATATTTAATAATATTTATAGATCATGTCAATTATGTAATATCAAATATACCCGTTATTCTAACAAAATTGAAATTCTAAAACAAAAGTGGCTTACTTGGCAGATGACCAAGTTCATTCATGAACTTGTCCTTCATGTGGTTGTAGTCATGGCCGGGATGATGTTCTGTATTGGAGTGCTCATGGTGTTCTGTATGGGAGTGCTCATGGTGTTCTGTATGGGAGTGCTCATGGTGAACTGGCTCTGTTGCTTCCTCCGGTTCTGGTTCAGACGGCTCCGCGGCCCTCCGGGCCCGAACCCCATTACTGGCCAACCTCATGTCAGCTGTCAGAACAGCAAAGCAATGCAGTTCATGTTGGTTTAGGTTTTCTATGATGCTGGCTCCGACAGTGAGAGATAACACAACTGCGTATGTGCGCTGTGTAATCCCTATGTCCATGCGTTGCAGTACAGTTCAAAGCCATCTAAGCCAGATGCTCAACATGGCTGACCCTAATCCCTCTGTTACTCTTGTTCTCTCTGCCATCTCCCCCATCCCATACCCCACGCTTTCACATTTGTTGCATTCTCTTTTTTTTCTCGTCGTAACTGCGGTCCACAAACTTTGAATAACTACTTTTTAATAGATGGCGATGCCGACTGGAATTTAAATATTATTGGCATCTAGTCACATGTATAAGTTACTCTTCACAGCTATGTAGTAGGGGGATGGTTTTATTCAGTCATATTCATTTAGGAAATTATAGGCAAATAATTTCCATCAAAACAACCAGTCAATAGGTTAGCCAGTCCTTTAAGTGGGTATATTCAAAACCAAATCTAATTTTATCATAATTTAAAAAACAGAATAAAATTCTAGCCTTTTCTCATTCATTCAAATTTTTTGCAACGTAGTCCTCTTAATCATAACAGAAATACTTGAAATAGTATGCATATTTCTTACCCGTTTCCTTTACTTTCCTCTGTGCCGACAGAGCTTTTGGAGCAACTTTTAGGTCAAAGTTTATTTCTTCCTGCTTCTCCTTTGGCCCGTTGTAGTCTTCACACAACCTCGGTTCTTTCTGTATGCTGCGGACTCTGACTGGCAGGCTGCCTGCAACCCTTTCTATCAAAGCTAAAGCACTGGCAAATCACTAGAGCAGCGTTTTAATCCCTGCACCCCTCCTCCCGATATTAGAATGCTGACAACACATCTGTTGCTGTGCGTCTCTGAATTAAGATGCATAAAGAGCAACAGTCATCTTTTAATATAATATTCCACTGTTAAACATTGAGTAATTTAATGTTTCTCCTTGAGTAGGAAAAGTGTCTGTCATTAGACAAACACATAGCAGTGGTGGTCTTGTTTATGCATTGAAGAGATTGCAGAGCATCCAGTCCTTAACTAATCCCCTCAGCATAGCTGTCCTCACAGTCAGTCAATCTACCAACAACTTTTCACTGAGAGTAAATATTCCATCCTCCCCATCCATTGGCCTACCATTTACTGTACAAAACACACACCCGTATTTAGAGCACTGGAAACTAATCCCTGGGCATGCTGCCACGCATTTGCACAGCTACATCTGGAGATCTCTGTGGCTTCAAGCCGACATGCAACATCCTCCATAGGATAAACAAATTGCATGTGAAATCAAATAGGAAAAAAGACTAACACAGCAAAATAAAAATGTAATATTGTTATTGTGGGGCTGTTGTATTTAGTTGCAAGTCTAGTCCTCTCTTAGCAAGTTCAGCTAACAAGCCCTTTTCCCCCCCTGAGGGAAGTATACTAAGACTAGATACAATTTTATTTATAACCCGTTTTATAAATATTACCCTTTCTTGATCAAAATCAAGAATTGATCCAATCTTTTATCCCACAACTGTAAAATAGGCTTATCTTGGTGTTGCAGGCAGCACTGTATTTCTAGATTGCAACTGAAAACAGTTACGCCTAGCTGTGATGCACGCGGTTGACATACTCCTACAACTGAACTTTGCTGAAACATGTAATTTACAAAGAAGCAGTATAGTCATTTTTAACCACAAACTGTAGGTTAGCCTAATGTTAGACATTAAGCTCCCACCTAACAGTGACTAAGCAAAGTCCACTGTTATGTTTTTCAGGGTAAGATATGATATTACAAAAAGTACAGAAAGTGCATTTAGACTGCATGACAGATCAGATGGGGGAAAGAAA
>NC_045753.1:20531631-20537321 GCF_008692095.1 Etheostoma spectabile
AAAAAAACTCTATGAAAGAGGATATGTCAGCATAGTCTGGCTTTATTCAATGATACGCCAAATCTTAAACTATCCATTTGACTCAAAATAGTATGCACTCTTACAAAAAGATGTGGGTTAAAACCAATGACACTGAAATGCATTAATCATGATACAGTCTAAACAACAAGAGACTCATCAACAACTTAAGAAAAAAAAAAATCATAGTTTTTAAGCACCATTATAATGAGAACATTACTTTTTCCAGTGTAGTTTGAGTAAAAACAAGTTTGTGGTAAACTGATAATATTGCATAGTTGTCTTAACTGAGAACATTTTTCCCCTGTTCCCCACATCTTTTGAAATGAGCTTATTTCACTATACTTGTTTAAAGAGTATGTTTATCAAAGAGGTATTCTCCCATGGAACCGTGTGTCTCAGACGCCGTGATCCGGGTCAGACTGCCAATGTAGTCGCCCAGCTTCTTGATGGTGTCATGGCTGTCATTCAGGAAGTGCTGCTCAAGGAAGTCACACAGCTACAAAAAAGTAAGATGTTTAAAAAAAGTGGTCAAATCGGTAATTTGAACAATGTTAATATTAAGACCGAACATCCATTAAATCTTACAGATTTTGCTTAATACATATTGAACTCACAAAAAAAGTAATTGTCAGACTTACATGAGGGTCAGTGTGGACGCCAGCTCTGCGGTGCACCTCAAGGATACATGTGTTTAGGGACTTCTGGTAGTCCAGGGAAAAGGACATTGCATCCAGACCACCCCTCCAATCCTCTCTACTTGGTTTCTACAGCAGAAAGTTGATACTTGAATAAATATATGTACCATTCTAAATAATATCAATAATCGCTTAAAATAAAAAGGCCCCCTTCACTCCAAAAAACATTTAAAAATAAAAAATAAAGTAAGGATTTACAGCAATAGTCTGGAGCAAAATTCGACCCCCTCTCATGTTCTGATATTCCAGCAGCTTCTCAGCCTGTTCCCTCTCTTTCACGGAGAGCTCCAGGAAAAAAGTAGAGAATTTTGGCAGGGAAACATCGTCCCTGTCAAAATACATCCCCTAGAAGAAATATTTAGAGAGGATTACAGTACAGAGACATGAAAGAGAAGCCAAGATCCATTGTTTTATTTCAATGCAAAAGTAGGATTTAAATACATTAACAATTACAACTAATATAAATTTACAGAAAGCATACCAGAGAAAGGTAGGCGTAGGATGCATTCAGCTTCAGGTTGACGAGTTTGTTTATGTCTGCTTCGGTCTCCGAATGGAGGTTTTGTTTTACCACAGACTGCATTTCTAAAAACACAAAAAAATTTATACATTTGCAATCAATGCGGGTATAAGGGTAAACAACCCCAGTTTAGATAAAGCCACAGATAAGGGTCAGGTTTCCCGTGCTGCAGCACTAAACAGTCAAGAAGACAAAGAACATTTCTTACCTTTTTTTTCTCAGCTAACTAACAACACCTTTGTTCACTCGCACTGTGAAACTTGTCTTTGCTGGCGAGCTTTTATACAACCGGTATTTAACGGCTTTAGTAAAACATCAGGCAGACGTCATGTGTTATGAAGAAAATTGAGTTCAAGTGGGATGTAACGTTAACGTCTCTAGTCAGGTGTTGAGAAGGTTAGCACATCGCTGACAGCTAGCTAGCTAACTGTTAGCTGACGTTAAGTAGCTGAACAAACTATCATTTACATTACCTATCTAGCTAGTTAGCTAGCTAAACCTGACAGCGGTTAAAGTTCAGTTAATACAACGTTAGTCTAGTAGCTAAATTTCAATGTCTCATTTGTTTTTTTGTCACTCACTTGGGTCCTTGACGCTATCCCCTCCTTCGCCAGGATTGTGGGTGGCGGTCTTGTTTAAATAACACGTAACAGCTAGCTAGCTAGCTAGCTCGCGTTTGTGATCATATCATCTTCTTCTTAAGGGTTTTACGGCAGTTGATATCCCACATGTTGCATTACTGCCTCCTACTGGTATTAATCACTCATTAAATAAATTTTCCTCCCTTCTACGGTGACCCCACTATCAAGCCCATCTTTGATCCTGACTATCACTGGCCCCAACTCATGTATCCATGCAAACATGACCCTTCTTTCCTGTAGATATTTACTGCATGAAATCAGGATAGCTCCACAGTCTCCATTTCCCCACACTGACTGGTGCCCAGTTTTTTGCAAGAAGTGTAGGTACTGTTCAATCTGCTATGGCCAATTCTTAATTTACTGATAATTACACGGCCTTTTCAGTTAGTCCCACTGTTTGTCACTCCTCCTACTTTATGTTTTTGTAAGTGTCACCTTTTTTCTGCACTATACCAATGTTGTTGCCATTGTTTGGATATTATTGGATATATTTCCCTCCATACTATGTTTTTCTAGCCTAGAAATCTAGACGCACCCTAGCGGCAGCAAATGTAATTTGCAGCTAGGCTCAACATCTTGATGTGGGTCTGGCTTGACAGGCTAATGCTTCCCCCCCCATACTTTGAGAGTTTAATATTCATTTCTAAATTTTCTTTCTTGACCACCTCTTTGCTAACTTATGCAGTCTCACAATTCCAGAAATTCCTGTACCTGCATTAGTAAACAATATTTTATATGGTCTTGATGATTTCTGGTTGATCCTGCTTTGATACTTTGGAGAGCTGCTGACACTGAGTCACTACAGATGAATGTGTTCATATCATGGTCTGTAAAGAGGTTTATATTATTTTTTGTGCATCTCTACTGCCACCTGTTGTGTTGGGGACGCACAACATATTACAGACAATGTAAGAGTGAAGACGAAAATTAAGATATGAGAATGAAAATGGTAAGCATACTCATATCAAAATCCAGTGTACTGTATGTCCTGGAGTGGGGGGCTATGTGTAAGAGTGGGTTAATAAGAGGAGGGGTACAGTTGCAGTTTGGAGGCTACATGCTGTAATCTGACGGAAATCTGAGAGGATGGAGGGAACAGGACAGGAGGGAATTAAAACAGTTGGGATCAAATTTAAGGATGAGCTTCTCAGCATCAATGCAAGACAAAATGACAGATTAAAAGGATTGTGTGTTGCCCATACAAATGCTAAGCAGATTAACTGTACATGAATTTATCTAGTGGTATACACATGCACAGTATGACCTCCCACACTGTGAGCCTGACTCAGAGAAATACTTTTGATAGACTAGAAAACTAATGGAAACTCAAATAACCATTTAATTGTATGCTTTTGTATTGCATTATTGCTTTTTCTGTCATACAAAACAAGTAATCATGCAGAAATGTTCCAAACAAATAAAAACAGTAAGTTTGCATACATGTTAATTAAAATGCTTTTTAAGCACAAGGTATGCTTAATATCTAATATGTAGAATCATTGTAATGTAATGCTTAAAGATACAGAAAATATCATAAAGGTTACTTCCTCCTCATGTTTCCCCAATGGACAACGTTGGACAACATTTTCTTTGAAATCCCAGCACTTTTATTGAGTGCTGCACCATAATATGAGGCCATAAACACTGTCATAACTTCATGTTCTGTTAAAGTGTGTTGGTAATGTTTTCAGTTCAAAGTCTCATATATATATCAACCACAAGGAAACTATAAATATCACTAGTTCTGAGACAGTGCAAAGAAACCGAAAGCAAATCTACTGTTCTGTGAAACCAGCCCAACTGAAGAGAATAGACAGGGATTTTAACTAAGAAATCATTCAAATAATAATTTAAAATAGTTTGAAAACAAAAGCTTTGTCTATAAAATCATTTATTGTATCTTTTATTTGCACATCATAAAGATACATAAGCAGTCACAAACATGAAACTGATTACAGCAAACATACAGCAGATAGAGCAATTACCCCTAATAAACAGAGGGAAATTTAACTGAATGACTTACCTTTTACAAGAATCATATTACAATAGCATATTACATTATTACGTTAATAAGGAAGTAACAGGCGGGGCAAAGGTCTCTGTGGTTGTGCAGGGCCAAAAAGGAGAAGCAGCTATTTACATAGTCACTTGCCAATATGCGAGGAGACCAGAGGTTACCCAAGGAGGACATGGTTAAGAATTAAAAGTCAACACCACTGGAATAAAGCTTATATTGGACTGTGGCAGCCCATGCACGAAGAAATTCTTTGCTAACCTTAAGTGTTGTGGTTTTTGTCAACACACCCGTGGCAGAAAAAAGAAACTAGAAGTTTTATCTGTGGACAACAAAGGAATTGTACAAGCTCATAGTATCTGTGTAGCTTAACAAAACATACTAACAATGAAGCCTTTACCTTTCAAAATCATCTCAGACCACTTTATGCTGTGTGTCCTCTTGTGTCTACTTTGGGTAAGTGTGTTTTTTTTTTTACCTTTCCGCTCTGATAGTGTGATAGTGATCAGACTACCTTTTCAAAAAATGTCACTGTTAACAAAAGAAAAACTTGGAAACCACAGTAATGGTTAAATCCATGATTTGAACAGTGGTATTACACTGTCTGAAATATCAGCATGTACAGAAATTAAAAAGACTTGCACAACATAAGAATGCTGGACTTTTTCAGATGGTGAAATACGAATAAATTATATCTTGGAATTAGTAATCTATTCTCACTTACTTCCTTTAAGAAACAAAAGCATGAATGAGGAAGTAATGAAATGCAAAACAACAGGCGATGTAAATCCAACATTGTTATCTTATTTTTGGATATTTTAGACACAATGATATAACTGGATACTGTTTTGTATTGTATTGATTAGGATTTATTGAATGCATTGGAATGTTATAAAATCTAAGAAAAGGACAATATTTTAAGTATATACAGTGCAGACATATGTATTTAACAAACAGGATTTGATATTTAAAAACGCAATGGTCGGATAGTTAAGAACTTGAGATTTAGAGGTAGAAGTTCCAAATGAAACAACAATTTCTGGGCCATAATTTGCATTTGAAGGTCTCAGATGTTTCCTCAAGTTTGCTGCATGTCAATATCATATGTAACTGATGTAAGCTCTTTGTACCTATGAGGAAAGACTGTTGACTAAAACGTACAGTAGAACACCTCCTAACAGTAGTGTTGTCTTTTTTTAACCTCCTTGTCACTGTGCTGTTCACAGGATGTCACATACAATATAAAAGCAGAAATTACACTGCTTTGGGATATTCACAGATTGCATTAGATTTTTCTTAAAGGTCCCATGACATGGTGCTCTTTGGATGCTTTAATATAGACCTTAGTGGTTCCCTAACACCATATCTATAGTATCTTTCCCAAAATTCAGTCTTGGTGCAGAATTACAGCCACTAGAACCAGTTCCCACAATGAGCTTTCAGTAGTATGTGCCATTTCTGAGTCTGAAGTCTGTTTGTTTTTTGTTTTTTTGGGGGGGTGGCCTTGACCAACTGCCACTTTGCTCGTTTGAAAGCCATGATGTCTCTTTCTCACGGGTGGGCCAAATTCTCTGGGTGGGCAGAGCAGAGAAAGGGGAGGTAACCTCGCCCCTTATGACCTCATAAGGATCAAGATTCCAAATCGTTTTCTCAAAGGCAGCCACTGGGGGACCACTGATCCGCTAGGCCACTGACATTGTGGGGGTAAAGCTGGACTCTCTGTCGGTGGTGTCAGAGAGGAGGATGGTGTCCAAACTACATGTCATCTTGGACGATGTCTCCCACCCACTCCATGGCTT
>NC_045753.1:20537331-20538634 GCF_008692095.1 Etheostoma spectabile
CACAGGAGCACTTTCAGTGCAAGACTTATTCCCCCAAAACACACCACAGAGCGCCACAGGAAATCATTCCTGCTTGTGGCCATTAAACTTTATAACTCCTCCCTCTAAGTGTCTGACACACAAACACTTAGTTAGTTAATTTTATCTGTAAATCATAATGTGCAATACTGCTACTTCTTATTGATAATTAATTTTATATGAATACTGTATCATAAATACCGTACATATCCACACTCATTAAATTTCTTTTATTTATATTTCTACTTTGACATTTATATATTTTTTGCAACCGTAACACAGAATTTACCTTCGGGGATCAATCAAGTATTTCTGATTTTGATTCTGATAGGCAGGCTGAGGGAACTCATATTAATGTTAGTGAAATTTTCATGTAATTTTCACCTTTAACTGTGCATAGTCAAAAGAACTCTTATGGCAATTTTGTACAGTATGACATTACATTTTTGCAGGTCTTTCAATGTTCCTATTCTGTTTTTAGTGTGTCACTGACTCCAAAAGTACAACAACAGCAACAGGGACAAGTGCAACACAAGCAAAACCAACAACAACACAGTTAACCACTCCATCAACAACCCTTTTAACAACAAAACAACGTAAGTTTGAGCCGCTGGAATTTATCTTTGGTTGGTGATATGTCTGTATTTACCTCATATTATAGTGCAATTATGATGTTTAAGGTTGTGTTTCTCACTAAACTCTTTTTCTCTAATGAAACTGTCAACTGTTTGTCTTTTTAGGTCTTGAAAATGTTAAGAATGTGAAAGTGTTGACACAAAATGAGAGCAGTATAACTCTGATGTGGGACAAGGTTAACAACATCTCAACATACTTCCTACAATAGGATATTTGGAGTGTCTTTATTAAATCTATAAATTTATTAAATCCCTGATTCCTGGTATAAAATATAACTTCACTCTCATCACTGCGTTTGAGAGAGTCAACAGCACTGGATACAGATTTGAAGCTGTCACTGGAAGGCAATCTTATATCTTCTCTTATGTAGCCATATAACAGGAGCCAGGACAGAGCTCTGTAAAATCTAAACTAATTTGCGGTTTGTCTACGACAGATGTGTTTTGCTCACTTGATATTTTAGATGGTTGAAAAAAATAACACTGGAATTGAAAGCAACTTATTTGTTTGAATTAAAAAATACACAAAATATGTACAATTTTATTCAGAAAATAATTTTTTTAATGAAACTTTACTACAGTTTCTTCTCCATGTCTTTCACATCCCAGCACCTCCTAATGTAGAAGAGTTCAAGTCAGTTGACCAAAAT
>NC_045753.1:20538644-20538918 GCF_008692095.1 Etheostoma spectabile
ATAACTCTGCAATGGAAACCAGTGAATGGCATCCCCAACTATATCCTTAAGTTCAATGAAAGAGAGAAAAATGTCACTGCATCAGGGCTTCAACGGAACTACACAGCACCAGATCTCACAAGTATGACTGAATACAACTTCACTCTCTTCACTGTGTTTGAAGATATCAGAAGCAGAGGAGTAACCATCACTGCATTTACTGGTAAGGTTTTTTTTATACATATTCTTTTCCAATACATGTGTGTTTGTCCACCTTTGTTGTCCTTTTTCTGTT
>NC_045753.1:20538928-20539133 GCF_008692095.1 Etheostoma spectabile
CTGTGCAAGTGCATTGAGAGTGATGCAACAAAACGGATTGAAAAGTCTTGAAAGTGCACACATATTTGTCCAATAAAGCTAATTTTGATGATGATGTACAGTATGTAGTAGAGCCAGGACAGAGCTCTGTAAAAAAAAAATATGATTTAAAGTTTCTCAGTAACAAAGGGGTGTTGCTCACTTCATATTTTTTCAACTGTGGCTG
>NC_045753.1:20539143-20539452 GCF_008692095.1 Etheostoma spectabile
ATGTGTTTCAATTAAAACTACTCAAAATATAACATTTTAGTAGGACTATTTTTGTTGTTGTTTTAAACCAAATTTGTTACAGTTTCTTCTCCGTGTCCTTTCACATTCTAGCACCTCCTAATGCAGAAGAGTTCAAGTCTGTTGACCAAACTGAGACCAGCATAACTCTGCAATGGAAAACAGTGAATGGAATCCTCAACTATATCCTTAAGTTCAATGGAGGAGAGAATAATGTCACTGCATCAGGGCTTCAAGGGAAATACCCATTATCAGGTCTCACAAGTATGACTGAATACAACTTCACTCTCT
>NC_045753.1:20539462-20539606 GCF_008692095.1 Etheostoma spectabile
TGTGTTTAAAAATATCAGAAGCAGTGGAGTAATCATCACTGCATTCACTGGTAAGGGTTTTTTTACACCTTTTTTTTCCAATACATGTGCACATTATATTCCTGTCAATTCCCTATGTGTGTTTGTCCACCTTTGTTGTCCTTT
>NC_045753.1:20539616-20541599 GCF_008692095.1 Etheostoma spectabile
TGCCTATTTCTGTGCAAGTGCATTGAGAGTGATGCAAATAAACAGAGTGAAAAGTCTTAAAAGTACACACATATTTGTCCAATAAAACTAATTCTGATGCTAATATACAGTATGTATATAGTAGAGCCAGGACAGAGCTCTGTACAAATAAAATACGATTCAAAGTTTCTCAGTAACAAAGGGATGTTGCTCATTTCAAATTTTTTCAACTGTGGCTGAAAGAAAACTACTTGTTTCAATCAAAACTACTCAAAATGTAACATTTTAGTAGGACTATTTTTATTTTTATTTTATTTTTTTCAGTGAATTTGTTACAGTTTCTTCTCTATGTCTTTTCACATCCCAGCACCTCCTAATGCAGAAGAGTTCAAGTCAGTTGACCAAACTGAGACCAGCAACCAGCCTAACTCTGCAATAAACCTGAATGGAATCCTCAACTATATCCTTAATTTCAATGAAAGAGAAAAAATGTCACACTGCATCAGGGCTTCAAGGGAACTACCCTTATCAGGTCTCACAAGTATGACTGAATCAACTTCACTCTCTTCTCTGTGTTTAAAATATCAGAAGCAGAGGAGTAACCATCACTGCATTTACTGGTAAGGTTCTTTTTTACATATTCTTTTCCAATACATGTGCACATAATACTCCTTCAATTCCATGGTGTATTTCTTTTGTTGTCCTTTTTCTGTTATGCCTATTTCTGTACAAGTCATGAGTGATGCAACAAACGGAGTGAAAAGTCTTGAAAGTGCACACATATTTGTCCATAAGCAAATTCTGATGCGATATACAGTAGTATATAGTAGAGCCAGGACAGAGCTCTGTAAAAATAAAAATGATTTAAAGTTTCTCAGTACAAAGTGGTGTTGCTCACTTCATATTTTTTCTGTGGCTGAAAGAAAATACGTGTTTCAATAAAACTCCCAATAAATATTAGTATTATTTTTTTTGTTTTTAAGAACTTTGTTACCGTTTCTTCTCCATGTCTTTTTACATTCTAGCACCTCCTAATGCAGAAGAGTTCAAGTCAGTTGACCAAAATGAGACCAGCATACCTCTGCAATGGAAACCAGTGAATGGAATCCCCAGCTATATCCTTAAGTTCAATGAAAGGAGAAAATGTCACTGCATCAGGGCTTCAAGGGAACTACCCATTATCAGGTCTCACAAGTACTGAATACAACTTCACTCTCTTCTCTGTGTTTAAAATATCAGAAGCAGTGGAGTAATCATCACTGCATTCACTGGTAAGGTTCTTTTTACACCTTTGTTTCCAATACATGTGCCATAATATTCCTGTAAATTCCCTATGTGTGTTTGTCCACCTTTGTTGTCCTTTTTCTGTTATGCCTATTTCTGTGCAAGTGCATTGAGAGTGATGCAACAAAACGGAGTGAAAAGTCTTGAAAGTACACACATATTTGTCCAATAAGCTAATTCTGATGCTGATATACAGTATGTATATAGTAGAGCCAGGACAGAGCTCTGTAAAAAAAATAAATGATTAAAGTTTCTCAGTAACAAAGGGATGTTGCTCACGTTCATATTTTTCAACTGTGGCTGAAAGAAAACTATGTGTTTCAATTAAAACTACTCAAAATTAACACTTTAGTAGGACTATTGTTTTTTTTTTTTTTTTTAAGTGAATTTGTGACAGTTTCTTCTCCATGTCTTTTCATATCCCAGCACCTCCTAATGCAGAAGAGTTCAAGTCAGTTGACCAAACTGAGACCAGCATAACTCTGCAATGGAAACCAGTGAATGGAATCCTCACTATATCCTTAAGTTCAATGAAAGAGGAAAAATGTCACTGCACCAGGGCTTCAAGGGAACTACCCATTACAGGTCTCACAAGTATGACTGAATACAACTTCACTCTCTTCTCTGTGTTTAAAGAATCAGAAGCAGAGGAGTAATCATCACTGCATTTACTGGTAAGGTTTTTTTTTTACACCTATTTTTCCAATCATGTGCCGAATT
>NC_045753.1:20541624-20542183 GCF_008692095.1 Etheostoma spectabile
CAAGTATGACTGAATACAACTTCACTCTCTTCTCTGTGTTTAAAAATATCAGAAGCAGAGGAGTAACCATCACTGCATTTACTGGTAAGGTTCTTTTATACATATTCTTTTCCAATACATGTGCACATAATACTCCTGTCAATTCCCTATGTGTATTTGTCCACCTTTGTTGTCCTTTTTCTGTTATGCCTATTTCTGTACAAGTGCATTGAGAGTGATGCAACAAAACGGAGTGAAAAGTCTTGAAAGTGCACACATATTTGTCCAATAAAGCAAATTCTGATGCTGATATACAGTATGTATATAGTAGAGCCAGGACAGAGCTCTGTAAAAATAAAATATGATTTAAAGTTTCTCAGTAACAAAGTGGTGTTGCTCACTTCATATTTTTTTAACTGTGGCTGAAAGAAAAGTACGTGTTTCAAATAAAACTACTCAAAATATAATATTTTAGTAGTAATATTTTTATGTTTTTTAAAGAGACTTTGTTACCGTTTCTTCTCCATGTCTTTTTACATTCTAGCACCTCCTAATGCAGAAGAGTTCAAGTCAGTTGACC
>NC_045753.1:20542193-20542747 GCF_008692095.1 Etheostoma spectabile
CAGCATAACTCTGCAATGGAAACCAGTGAATGGAATCCCCAGCTATATCCTTAAGTTCAATGAAAGAGAGAAAAATGTCACTGCATCAGGGCTTCAAGGGAACTACCCATTATCAGGTCTCACAAGTATGACTGAATACAACTTCACTCTCTTCTCTGTGTTTAAAAATATCAGAAGCAGTGGAGTAATCATCACTGCATTCACTGGTAAGGTTCTTTTTACACCTATTGTTTCCAATACATGTGCACATAATATTCCTGTAAATTCCCTATGTGTGTTTGTCCACCTTTGTTGTCCTTTTTCTGTTATGCCTATTTCTGTGCAAGTGCATTGAGAGTGATGCAACAAAACGGAGTGAAAAGTCTTGAAAGTACACACATATTTGTCCAATAAAGCTAATTCTGATGCTGATATACAGTATGTATATAGTAGAGCCAGGACAGAGCTCTGTAAAAATAAAATATGATTTAAAGTTTCTCAGTAACAAAGGGATGTTGCTCACGTCATATTTTTTCAACTGTGGCTGAAAGAAAACTATGTGTTTCAATTAAAAC
>NC_045753.1:20542757-20543439 GCF_008692095.1 Etheostoma spectabile
ATAACACTTTAGTAGGACTATTGTTTTTTTGTTTTTTTTTAAGTGAATTTGTGACAGTTTCTTCTCCATGTCTTTTCATATCCCAGCACCTCCTAATGCAGAAGAGTTCAAGTCAGTTGACCAAACTGAGACCAGCATAACTCTGCAATGGAAACCAGTGAATGGAATCCTCAACTATATCCTTAAGTTCAATGAAAGAGAGAAAAATGTCACTGCATCAGGGCTTCAAGGGAACTACCCATTATCAGGTCTCACAAGTATGACTGAATACAACTTCACTCTCTTCTCTGTGTTTAAAGATATCAGAAGCAGAGGAGTAATCATCACTGCATTTACTGGTAAGGTTTTTTTTTACACCTATTGTTTCCAATACATGTGCACATTATACTCCTGTTAATTCCCTATGTGTGTTTGTCCACCTTTGTTGTTCTTTTTCTGTTATGCCTATTTCTGTGCAAGTGCATTGAGAGTGATGCAACAAAACGGAGTGAAAAGTCTTGAAAGTACACACATATTTGTCCAATAAAACTAATTCTGATGCTGATATACAGTATGTATATAGTAGAGCCAGGACAGAGCTCTGTAAAGATAAAATATGATTTAAAGTTTCTCAGTAACAAAGGGATGTTGCTCACTTCATATTTTTTCAACTGTGGCTGAAAGAAAACTATGTGTTTCAATT
>NC_045753.1:20543449-20543586 GCF_008692095.1 Etheostoma spectabile
AAAATATAACACTTTAGTAGGACTATTGTTTTTTTGTTTTTTTTTAAGTGAATTTGTTACAGTTTCTTCTCCATGTCTTTCACATCCCAGCACCTCCTAATGCAGAAGAGTTCAAGTCAGTTGACCAAAATGAGACC
>NC_045753.1:20543596-20544942 GCF_008692095.1 Etheostoma spectabile
GCAATGGAAACCAGTGAATGGAATCCTCAACTATATCCTTAAGTTCAATGGAAGAGAGAATAATGTACCTGCATCACCAGTGTACGTGCAAAAAACAACAGATTTGCTCTCAAGTGGGACTAGATACAACTTCACTCTCTTCACTGTGTTTAAAACTGCTAGAAGCAGCGGAGTGACGCACTCTGCAGCCACTGGTAAGATGTTTCACCTCGGATATAGGCCTACAACAAGAGCTAGGACAGCGCTCTGTAACAATATCTTAATTAAAGTGTTTTAAAGTTTTGTTTTTTAAAGCAGGCTGTAATTTATTTTTAAATCAATAACTCACTTTTCAGTCCCTCCAGGACTTCGCAGACATTTTTTGAGATTGTTGCGGCCCAAAATGCCTGATTGATGTTGGGCGAGCTTTTTTTTAAGTTGCGATGAAAGTTTTGTCTTTTTGCAATGAAGTTGTGGGAGACAGAAAGTTTTTTTTTTTGTATATTCTTCAAAAATGAAAAGGAAACTTGTTTTGGGGAGAACAAAACTACTCTGTGCTGAGTGTTGCTATAGTAACCGAAATGGCTCAGGATGTATGGAGCCAGATTTGTTTCTTTATTACAGGCGAGAAAATAAATGATCTGAGAGAAAAAAACATGTTTGAGAGAAAACGTTATCACACTGATAGCAACAACGTTTAAACATAAATTTGAAATTTCTAAAATGATTTCTGAGGAAAAAGAATCTTACTCAAAATATTTTTTAAAACTCTCAAAAATATATTTTTTGCTATCGGTGTGAAAACAATTCTCTCAAAAAAGGTTTTTCGCTCAAAATGTTTTTCTTCTCGCTCTGAAAACTTAAGTCTCTGCTGTCGATGCAATTTTGCTAACGCAAACACGTGGCCCCGCCCATGATATTATCGTCACAGTGAGAGAACAATCCTGAGACAAGAAGAAGAAATTGCATCGAGAGCAAAGACTTAGGTTTTGAGAGACAGAAGAAAAACGTTTTGAGAGAAACACATTTTTTCACACTGGTAGCAAAAAATATATATATATATTTTTTCCACTCAAATGATTTTAAAAATTTCAAATTTATATTTAAACCTTTTTTAGTCTCAGATATTATTATTTTTTGCCATTGGTATAAAAACTTTTTTTCTCAAATATTTTTTTCTCTCATTTAATGCTTTTTTGCTATCAGTGTGATAACTTTTCTCACCATTTTTTTTCCTCTAAGATCATTTATGCAATAAAGAAACAAATCTAGCTCCATAAAGATGCTGCAAATGTTGGTATAATATGAAAATGGATTTAAGACAAAAAATAACAATTTAGTGAATGAATCAAATTTGAACATGTCTG
>NC_045753.1:20544952-20545375 GCF_008692095.1 Etheostoma spectabile
GTGGCTTGTTGATCTTTACATTGTTAGTTCATTTCCTATCCTGACCTGGGCTGGGACACATTCATACGGTTTCCTGAAGTAGGCCTACTTATTGGACTTATAATAACGAGCGTAGCTGTCATCAATTTCGGTCATCCTGTACGTCTAATCTTCGTTTTTTCCGGCATCCACCGTGTGTGTTTGTGTGTGTGTGTGTGTGTGTGTGTGTGTGTGTGCGAAATGCTGGAGGGACTGACTTATATTGAAAGGACTGTGTATTCTATAATCTTCTTCCAGCTCCTGTGGAATGTGAATAATTTGACCATGTTGACTCAAAATGAGAGCAGTATAACTCTGATGTGGGACAAGGTTAACAGCATCTCGACATACTTCCTACAATATTAAATTAGATTAGATTCAATTTTATTGTCATTACACATGTAC
>NC_045753.1:20545385-20545493 GCF_008692095.1 Etheostoma spectabile
CAACGAAATGCAGCTTGGGTCTAACCAGAAGTGCAATAGCCGTAAGTGCAGGATATACAATGGTTTCAAAAGTGCAGGATGGATATGTACTGAATAAATATAGAAATG
>NC_045753.1:20545503-20545585 GCF_008692095.1 Etheostoma spectabile
ATAAACAGAATTTTACAGATAGATTTGTCCTATGAATATGATATATAGATAACAATTATTGTGAACAAGATTTACAGGTGAA
>NC_045753.1:20545595-20545861 GCF_008692095.1 Etheostoma spectabile
ACTATGAATATATATACAGATGGCTATTACTATAAACTGATTTTTTACATATATATATAATAAGTTAGACTAAAATGACTAAAATGAGGTAGTACAAATAAAGTTTGGGCAGAAGCTATCCAAATTAAAGTGCAGTGGAAAGTATTTGCATATTACAGTTAAAGTACAGTAATGCAGATGCATATGCAAACAGTTGTTACTATAATAATAGTCAGCAGTGCAAGTAAACGTTATAGTATTGCAGATAACAAAATGGAGGCAGGTGT
>NC_045753.1:20545871-20561686 GCF_008692095.1 Etheostoma spectabile
GAGGAGAGTCTATCAGTAAATGAGGGGAGTGGGATCAGTAAATGATAACAAGAGAAGTTCAATTGAGGTCAAGAGCAACGCATCAATTTCCCATGTGGTCTCTTTGCTTAATGCTGGGACAAAATATAATTTCACTCTTATGACTTGCTTTGAGAAACTCAACAGCACTGGATTCTCATTTGATATTGATTTGAAATGCAAATCATACAAAAATTGCTTAAAAAAACAACTTTAACAAATAGTCACCCATCGTTTATCTAAGATGAAACTCCCAAAAGATATAGGATTTAGAGGAACTAATGCTCATTGACGTTGCATTGTACTACCTTTCATATTCCATTATGTATTACATAGGCCCATCCTCAGGTGAGTGTATGTTTTTGAAATCCATTCAGTATTTTTGTGTGTGTTTTCAGTTCCCTCAATGGTGGCTTTGGTCAACGTGACTGAACGCTCTGTGAACAGCATAACCCTGATGTGGACAAAAGGGAAAAAAGACTGGGCCTACTTTGTCCAAATTAATGAAGAAAATTCCAAACTTCTCCCAAATACAGCTATAAATGATGTGTTCTATCCAATCACATCTCTTAAGCCTGGAACAGAGTATACATTCAGCGTGATCACGACGTTCTCTGATCTCAACAGCACTGCTTACAAAGGCTTTACAGTAACAGGTATACACGACTTCTTTCTGACAAAGTCAAAAAAGTTTTGTCAATGGATATCTTTTAATATGAATAATAACATGTTATTCTATATTTAAATGAACAAAGTCCTCATTTTGGAAAAGTATTATTTTGGTTAAATTATGTGCTAACTTTGCCAAATCAAAGCTTTTCTGTCTGCAATTATTTTCTCATTTATTTCAGCCCTAAACTGTACCCATGTAGCCTGGCGTGTTACTAACTCATCGATCCAAGGACTGATTAAAGGCTTGTTCTCGAAGGCCACAGCCACCTACCAATCACAAACTCACGTCAGTCTTGGGGGTGAAAATGTGTCATTTAGCGGCCTTTACCCTGGTGCGACCTATGAAGTGTCTCTTGCGTACGAAAGAGATTCAACATTCTTTCTGCAGTGTAGCCACAACCTGACAATCTGTAAGTATTCATCTGTCAATTCTATATCTTTACTAACACAATCTTTCTTAATCTATATTTTAGGGCTAAATATTTCAAAGCATTTTAACCGTAATGGTAATCCGTGTATCATTAATTTACTGTATTAGTCTTTTCAAAATAAATGCAGAAAGCAATATTGGTTTCCAAAACCAAAATGAAAAAAACTAATAATAACTTGTTTTTCCAATTTCCGATGTTGTGCTCAAATGAAAAATGAAAAAAGAGCTTTTCATCTAATTTCAATATTTTCAAGGGTTATATTTAATGTCAAATTATTGGCAATTGTTTAGCCGCCAAAAGGTCTAAAGGACTGTGAGCCAGGGACAGACAGATGATGCTGCTGTCGGGGGGGGCCATTATAGTTGAGATAACCAGAAAAAAGGAGCGTCTTGCGGCATCAACAGTTCAGTTTTAGGCACCAAAATGACTAGTTAAGTTTAGGGAAAAAATTGTGGTTAAAACACACAGAAAGTACTATTATGTTTTTGCCGCAAAGTGAACTCCACTCTCCGCGTTGTTTTTATGTGTACACCACGTTACAATATTCCTTTTGAGATTATTATCTATTGAAATCTGAGGTTCATAAATAGCTTAAGTGTTTTGGCATGGCTGGCCAACTGGAAGGGGGATTCAATTCTTACATGTTTTTATGTGCAAGATCAGATATGTATTTATAAGCTATTTAATCACAACATTTGATGATACGCATGTTATCCATTGTTTTCCATTTTTCATTTGAGCACCAAATTGGAAATTGGAAAAACAAGTTGTTATTCAACGATTGAATGAATGATACACGGATTGAAGGTGTCCTGTACCCTGGATCTCCAGAGTTCTTGCAAGAGCGCAGAGTGAATTTGTTCAGCGAGTCACTCTGGTATTCAGTAATGCTGCTCATTAACTATGCCCTTGTAGCCAAGCTGCACCAATCACATCGGTGTATCTGATATAGGCGGGCCAGATGCGAGCTACACAGATGACATTTTAATCTACCAGTTAGCTCCTGTTGTTGTAATTGGGCCTAGTGTTGTTCAATTGCGTGCAGTGAGATTTTCAAATGCACGCTTTGTGCCATTTCTCGAGTTGGACCATATTTATTACTCAGTGCCAGACCCTTATGGTGTTTTTCCACTGCATGGTACCTTCTCGACTCGCCTCAACTTTACTCGCCTTTTATGGTTACGAAAAAAAGACCCTGGTACCTGCTAACAAGTACGTTTTTTAGTACTGCCTCAGTCAAGGTTCCAAGCTAGCTGAGGCAATACCAAAAGGTGACGTGAAAACCTGCCGGCTACTGATTGGTCAGAGAGAATCGTCGCTATTGACTGCGTCATCATTGCTAGCGACAGACGGGGGTGTCCTCAACAAACCCGCCGTGTTTAAATAATTTAACCAGCGTTTTCTTTTTCTTGCGGCCTTCAGCTCCTTTTGAAACTAAATTTGTCTTCTGGCTGTGGCAACAGCCACATGCCGAGAATAAAAAATAACACACCTCTGACGGTTCTGTGTGTGTGTGTGTGTGTATGTGTGTGTGTGTTTGTGTATCGTGTTAGGTCATGGCAGTTTCCCGCTATGACGACCAGCCACGGCTTGCCTCACACATGAGGCGGTACTAATCTGCAATGGAAAAACGCCATTAGTTTTTCAGATTTGGGTCTAGGTTTCCAGGCTAGGTGTCCTGTACCTCCATTTAATTAACTTAGTTTTTTGTGTGTGCTTAAAACCAAATAATAAATCTGAAAGAAAAGCTTTAGAGCACTGTGCAACAATATACCTTATAACAATATACCTAATAGCAGTTAATTTATTGATTGTTTCCTTAGTATAATTGATTAATTAATTTGGCTGTAAAAGGTTAAAACAAAATGAAATAGCGTAAGTACCCAACACAGAATCAACAGAAAAATACCCAACACAGTCTTGAAATTGCTTTTTTGCCCCAACCAATACTCAAAATCCCCCAAAATATTGAATCGAACCAACAAATGAAACAAAGAATAGCAGCAAAACCTTACTCTGGTACACCTGTAATAAATAGCAGAATGTGACTTAACCGACTAATTATCATTATAGTTTTTTAAGATAAGTTTCTGTATGGTTTCTTATTGTATTTTAAAGACATATTTCCACTTGTTTTACCCAGATCCTCCATATTTAAGGGGTCACTGTGAGTACTGGGCAGCTGGCTATTCTGTCTCGGTTGTCTGGGATAAACCGGAAGGTGTGTGGACTTCAGTGGAAGTGAGCGTGAGTGGGAAAACTCACATAGTGGCTGAATATGAAGAACGGCAGCTCACAATTTCTGGATTCCTACCGGCCAGAACATATGAGGTGTCTTTAGCTTCACTGTCTGGGACTGTAAGGAGTTTGGACCCATTCGTTTTTTCGTGTCTTACTGATCCAAGAGGTGAGTCAATATGACTGTTTTACTTTTTAGGAATACCATTTCAGAGTGATGTAACATTTTAACAAAATATTCTCACATGTTCCTGATTATTGTGGCATCAACAATATGAGTTGCTTGTTGTTTTTGGTGTCTACTGTGTCTAGTGCATGTTGGTATGTTACAAAGCATTTGATCTTGTTTTTACTCCCTGCAGGAGTCATTGCTGGGTCAGTATTTGCTGTGCTGCTTTTTGGTGTCCTGGTCTGTCTGGTTGTCTTCATTTTTTGGAAAAGACCAGATATCATCAGGTGGGTGGTGCCTGAGTGACTGTAGTTTCCCTGTATGTACTCAACTGGACTCAACCCCTTTTTTTGTCCTTTCCACAGCAGAAAAAAGGCATTCATTGGTGGTTCCAGACAATCCAATAAAAAGTTCAAGTAAGTATCCGTTTCACAGTATACGTTTCATAGTCACCAAACCACTGTTGATCTACGATGTAGTGAAAAGAGAAAATTGGGTCTTGTATAATTACAGAAATTTACTAGGTTAACCATATGTGAAAATATACTGTGTATACAATGAACTTCGATATTTGTGTATGTCCATTGTCTTACATATTGTCTTACATTAATTCTACATTTTATTTGCCAGAGCTATTTCTGTGGCAAAGTTTCCAGACCACTTCTACCAATTAAGTGTGGACGAGAACAGAGGTTTCAGCCAGGACTATGAGGTGCATTGAATAATCAAATTATATTTTGTTCTTCCTCTTCTATCTTTCTGTTTGTTTGTACATGACCATACAAGTGTGCATGTATACTGCAGTGGTGTTTTCTTTAATTGGCTTTCTATTGACCTTTGTCTCAGTCACGTCATGTCATCTGCCAACTTCCTTTCAGAGCCTTGTTCCTGTTGGCACAGAGCAAACACAAAAGGCAGCTATTTCACCTGAGAACAAACCGAAGAATCGTTTCAACAATGTCCAGCCATGTAAGCCTGTCCTCTGACATTCTATCAGGAGCAATGGAGACTCACAAAATATTCCAAATCTACTGACTCATCTTAACCAATGTCTACTTTGTTGTGGTGCTTGGCAGTTACACCCTCTTTGGTTTTCTAATCCTAGATGACTGGTGTCGGGTGAAGCTAACTACATCCAGTCCCAATAAAACCTCAGACTACATTAATGCCAGTTACATGCCAGTAGGTATTACTTGGTAACAGTCAAAGGGCAGATTTGATAAGCTTCATTCATTAGCTTGTGAAGTTTCCACATTTTCAAGTAAATGGTTGCAAAAACACCTGCACATGAACATAGATTTTAAGTCCAACATTGCTGACTTTGTGTGATTTCATGAGAACAAAATGGTGTTTTATTTCATTCTAAGCAATATAGGACATCTGCAATATAGATATGTACAAACGCTAACTCTGACAATCGCTTCTCAGGGCTACAACAGCAAAATAGAGTACATTGCAAGTCAGGGTCCTCTGCCCTCCACAGTCAACGATTTCTGGAGGATGATCTGGGAACAAAAGGTGAAAGGCATCGTCATGGTAACCAACTGCACTGAGGGAGGACGGGTGAGTCAGCATTAGGAAGATTTGAGAATGTTTTATTTTCAGATTGTATGGGGATGTACAAACTTAAATTGGTCAGTTAATGTGAATCATTTGCTCTTGTAGCTAGTGTCGTCAAATGGTGACAGTTTACGTGTCCTATTGTGGACCCAATTATTATTTGTGAATTTTTTGGTTCCCACAAAGAACTGATATAGATCTTGGGCTGATGTTCTATGACACTTATTGCATTACATTAAAACGACTTCAATAACCTATTTTCTTTTTTCCTAGACTAAGTGTGAACGATACTGGCCTGCAGACAGTAACCCTTGCCCTTACGGAGAGCTGACGGTCACCATCAGATCTGAGCAGCAGGAGCCTGACTGGACACTGAGGGAATTCAGGGTGAAACATGTAAGAAACATTTCTAAAATGTTGATGGTTTAACCAAATAGAATGGCTATTCATATTTGTCAAAGTCACAAAGCTCAATGTCACGTATCATAAGAGAATCTTGTTTGAATTGGTAAACATTTTTAAAGAGGATAACCCTCAATGACTTTGTCTACTATATTGGTTCAAAACACAGAATTACTGTATTTGAATTCCTCTAATCGTCTTTACAGATGAACCGCTTAGAGGAGCGCACAGTGAAACATTTTCACTTCACTGCCTGGCCTGACCATGGAGTCCCACAAGGCACAGATGTCCTGATCCAGTTCAGAGGACTGGTGAGACAGCACATAGAGAGAGAAGGGGATGGAGCACCAACTGTGGTTCACTGCAGGTACAGAAGGAGTGCTTATTTAAAGTCTGGAGTGAGGTCAAAAAAGTGTGGTCAACTGAGTAGCTTACGGTTATTATATATGCATGAACTTTAAAGGAAATGTCATCTATTATAACTTTCACTGACTTTGCAAGTAACAAAATGTTCAGGAGGGGGAAAAAATATAACTTTACTAGTGAATGATATTTATGTAAAGTTAAAAATCAACTTTAAAACCGTCAGGACTACCTGATGATGACCATCATACCTGGACACTAACTGCTCTCCTTTTGCTGTGTCTCGCCTGTAGTGCTGGAGTGGGGAGGACAGGCACCATCATTGCCCTGGATGTGCTGCTTCAGCAGCTAGAGAAAGAAAGAGCAGTGGGCATCCACGGCTTTGTGCACAAGATGAGACTGAGCCGACCATACATGGTGCAAACAGAGGTAAAACTGATCACATGACATCACTTCAGGCTGAGTTACCACTTCCTTAGTTAGGTACTCCGTGTAGTGTGGTCTTTTGATTTTTAGACACAGGTTGTGATATAGTACAAGCACTGATGTTATAGCATATGTATGCACTCTCTGCTTAGATTTCCATGTAGTTTCCATCCTTATTAAACATGGGTCTGAATTTTTTCTACTTTTCTATCATCCCATTTAAACTTTTACAAGTCGAATCTTTTACAAAATATTTATAAAAGAAATACTAATTTCACATTAATGTAGGTCTCACTGCACTAAGGTGTGTTATATGCACATTATACATTGTATATGTACATTCTTTGTGACGCTGAATTGCAAGTTCAAACACAAAAGCTTAGTCTACATTATTAGGAAACTGAGGTTTGTAATCATACAAGGAAGTGTCAGCCTTAATATAGCGTGATCGTTAATACTCTACGCACAGTTCTGCTTTTGAAATGACCAGGACATTTGTTTTTAGTCCCAGTACGTTTTTCTGCACCAATGCATCCTGGACTGTCTGCAGCCCGATGAGAAGACTGAAGAGCACATATATGAGAATACAGACATGATCTACGCCAATGCCACTGCACTCCGAGAACTTCGTCAAACAAATTCCTAAACTAAACAGGTTTGCTAGTACTGAAATCTTTTATGCACTTAATGAAAAACATTTTAAATTATACATGTGGTATTTTGTTATATAAATCATAAATATGAAAACCTTTTATATATTTACTGTACAGGCATAGCTCTCTTCATTTTATTTAACTTGTAAATTTCTGTTCCTTGAATCTATAGTGTATTATATTTATGTGACAGAAACACTCCAGATGACGAATTACATTTATTAAAAATAAGAAATGTAGGTAGAAAACAATAATGTTCCATTTGTTTAAGAAATAAATTGTTTTATAAACAAAAATACCTGAATGTTTTTACAAAGTTTGCAAACGAGATGAAAAACCCAGTATGCTGCCACAATTACAAATGTGTGTCAAACTGACAGAACAGCAACAAACGCATCTAAAATCTTGCATAATAACATGGGTTTTCAGGTCCAACATTCGTTCATGATGTACATTGCCTATCTGTTGCATCCTAGTGTTGAAATCATACCAACTGCTTAAATGTCCTCTTTGGTGCCATCTATACTCGGCGGGTCCTTGCTACTGGGGGCAACAGAGAAGATACTATTCATGAGTTCCTGTCTGGCTTTTATGGCCTCTGGGTTGATGTTGTCTGGCACAGCACGCTGCTTGCCTGGATGTAGGGGCTCAATCTTACCAGCTACAGGCGGGGGAGGGACCGAGAACTTCTTAGCAATGTTGTGCAGGACACTGCACGTCTTGATAATGTTGGACTTCTTGTCCAGAGAGTCTTCCTGTGCAAAACCAAGTTGCATCAGGCACCTGAAACGCCTCTTCATGGAGCCGAGCGTTGTCCGCATGACGTCGTGGATCTTCATGTGGGCGTCATTGAAGCGGATCTCAATGTCATTAGCAGGTTCTGACACGGGAGTCAACACATGTTTACTTAAGTGGTAGCCTTTCCCACCTTTGGAGGAAGACAGGAGAGAATGGGATTAATAAAAACTAAGCATGTAGTACGTATTGTGAAGGGTCCAAACCAGCCTTGCAGTGTCTAGTCTGCAAGGAATTCATTACACAAAACTGAAAAACTGTAAATCTGCTCTAACGAAATTGCATGATTAAAACAGAAGTTGTGTGCTTTTACTCAGAATATAAGGAAGACGTATTTAAAACTAAAAGGATTGTTTATAATCAAATGAACATATATAAGTGATTCTAATATGACTGCATTGCATGAATTGTTACAAAATGCTAGTGGCAATCCATCAGTGGTGTATGGTGCAGTGATGGAGTATGTAGAGTAGATGGCCTCCAGTCTCTATTCTCTGGACTCAGGACTTGGACTACAGGATATATAAAATCGGACTTTAGCATTCATGAAATGGACTCAGACGTTGGATAAGTTTCTAACTAAATAGGCTATACATTTTTTTTCCTGTTTCGGGCTCCAAGACCTGTCGGGAAGCAGCTGGGGAGGCGTTCCATCCAGGGCTGATGTTCTTTAGGGGGTAACACCTTTTACTTCACCGACAGTATTAACAAAAAGGTGAACCCACCATTTCTTAAGAACATTCTTGTTAACTCGCTTCACATCGTCTGTGGGATGGTTTTCCTCAGCCACACATACGCTTCATGCTTCTGTCTCCGTCACTCTCAGCGCTGCATTCTCGCTCTTACGTTCACTACTCTCGTAACAAAGCAATTTATATCAATATCTGCAACTAGTGCATGATTCACGGGCTTCCTACTACTATTTAGAAAATGCAGAGAAATGTTCCCCGGATCGTGAATTTTGCCAACACTGATTTTACACCAAATGCTAGAGAGGGCACCGCTTAATGTTTAGGAAAAAAGTCAATAAATAAACTCCCTTTGCAATCGTGCATGTGGTGTCATTTTGTTTAATGTAAACCCTCCACCAGGAGAAATGTAGGCAGTCCTGGAATTCTACACAGACTCACTCCACCTTGATGACTCGACTAAATCGCTGGTATGGTGTAATTATGACAATATTAATTATAGATTATGAAAGTTTATTCTTCACCTTGTAAACAGTAATTTGGGAAAATCTGCTTTAGCTTTATCCAGACATTTCAACCACATATTCTTGTGATACGCAGTTGAAAGGTCTGGAAGAAGCTAAAAGTGGACCTTGAGTTTAGAAGTCAAAACTGAGTATTATACTAAAAAAAATATATATTTCTGTATGACTTCACAAGGCGCTAAAGGTGTGTGTGCTAATTATACTGAAATGTAGACATGCGATAGTCTTTTAAATTGCAGCGGTCAGAATACGAATTATAACATCCAAACAGGATGTCTCCATTCTTGCTTTCCCCCATTTTTTGTATAGCTTACCAATAACCCAATAGGGTCCGTGCAGGTCCTCCTCCATTTCCCTTCCTTTGAACGACGTCTCCCACATTTCCTGCTCGATCGTGCTGCCCACACAACACTTTTCAACACTCAGTATGTTTCCGTCGGAGTCGCATATGATCTGGCTCACCACAGATGTGTAACCGAAGGTGTTGACAAAAGACCTGAACGAGTCCTTCTCGTATGGAGAAGCTCTGATCTTGAAGTGAGCAGGCGCCAGGACGCCCAGCACCTTAGGGATCCCGCATAACTTCTCAATCCTGCGGGCGACATTGGCTCTGGCTTCCTGGATTTGGGGGAATGAGATGAACGTCTCGTACATCCCCGCAATGATCCTGGAGACATCGGAAATGATCACGAGGCATTCCGTCTGGCTTTGTCCGAATCTCTGTGCGATGTCGGCGGAGAAAACTCCGTGTGCGTAATAGTTGAGCGCCACCATGACCGTCGCGTCCACGGACAGGGCGGGTTTCTTCAGAGCGACGCTCTTCATGCGGACGCGGACGGTGTCTGTGATGAAAGCGATGCAGGGTCTGGTGAGGTGAAACATCTTGAACAAAGCTGCATCGTCCAACTCGTCGAAACAGGTCGGGGCCGCGCAGTCCGCTTCTTCATGTCCGAGGAGCTCCTCCTGGACCGCGAGCCACACCGGCAGAGCGAAGGCCATTCGTTCACGGTTACTGCAGCAGTACGTTTAAATAAATACACGTGGAACTCCGGCATTAAAGTTCCTACGAAAGGTTCCAGGATAAATGATAAACCGTAGCAATCGGTATCATGCAGAACCATGGAAGCACGCTCTTCTTCTGGTTGTTGAGGCAGTCTGCAAACCTGTTCTTTATCGCCCCCCAGTGGACAGGAACGGTTTTGCACAAGACAAGCTAGGAGAAGTGTTATTTGCCCTCAGTAAAATGACATGATATTCTTCAGATTATCACAAGTGGGAACCCTATAATATAGTGAATGAATAGTATCTATAAAATGAGTGACCTATGAGGGAAGGCAGGTACCGTGCTATAATAAATTAAAAAAAACAAAACATACTTGGGCCCTTAATTGCAGATTGGTGTTACAGGTTGTGATTTAGACCAATCAGATAAATGTATTTTACAATAAAATAGTGCTATGCAGGTTAATAGCCAACTGTAAACAGTTATTAACACACAAAGGACAACATTTTGTGTGTAAATCAGAAAGAAAAGTACACTCTTTGAGTGCATCTTCACCCAATGTTCCATTGTTCCCGGATAAATAAATAGAATTTTTCCTTTATAAACCAAATGTAAAAGAATACACCCCAAAAAATCTCCTGCTTCTCCACCTCTACTCTGCATCCATCTAAAATCAGTTCCTGTTTGTTATAGCTTGGGCGACAAATAGAACATTTTGTTGACTTCACTGATGGAGACATCTTTCAGTCTGGGTATTCCCCTCTTGTGGCAGTCTGTTGTCCTCTGGCCTTGAGCGTACACATCTGTGACAGAAAGTAAATATTCAGGTGTTAGGGTTCCTCTAAACATTTGAGTGTTTTCTCATGTCATATGGCCTGATAATAGCAATTATCTACAGCTTTTCTTGTTTTGGTGGACAAGTACATTCAAAAGTTGTGTTAGTCGTGTAACAGAAAACTCAGATTGGACAGATAGCTGCCTGGGTTGATCCGAGGAGCAGTTAAATCGACCAGAGTTTAGAACACCAACACAAAGAAAGCAGAATGCCATGGACATCCGCCGAAAAAGAAGGACATCCAGAGGTATTTTCTAGCAGCACCTGAACAATCCCAGAAGTGGATTATAGGTATATATAGACTAGGTATATTATAATCTAATTGTAGCACTAATTACTGAATAAGGGGCCGGTAATGTTGCTACACTGGTGCATTGTCACCTAACCAGTAGTAGTACGGCAACATCCTCACCTGTGATGATGTCAATGGAGTCAAGTGGAGCTGTGTTGTTCATGTTCACTCCAAACAGCAACACTGCAGTGATCACTATTGCAACCAGCAGATAGATTGGCACAGCGAGGGCCCAATATCTGCACAACAAAGAAAACATTTTCAGTTAACGGGTCATTAAACTTGTAATGTGGTATGTGTATTTCTTGAGGTACACTATTTTATTTAAAAGTCAAGAGAGGGGACTCGTTTTTAGATAACTACAATCTGGTCAAAGGTTTCTACTTACTTTTGAGGCCAGTAAGTGAGCCCTATTGAATGAAGCCACTCCTCTGGTATATATGCCCATAGGCAAAACAGAACTGAAGAAAATAAAGCAAAGTAAATGTCATATTGCAGTCAATGACGCACACGTGCACGCGCTTGTCATCTTTAACATACGCTGACTGTATTTTATTTAAAAGGAAAGATGGCTTACTTTCCACAGTATGTCACAGATAAAAAGTAAATCAAATTGTTGTTCTATTTGAAGCTGTTTCTGAATTGATCTCAAGCAAAAAAAACACTCAAAATGTCAGAAACATGCAACAATGGCCACAAATTAAGAGGCTTAACCTCATTTCTTTTTAAATTCTGTTCTGATGGCAATTGTTCGAAGCCCACTGGAATCGTTTTTTTCTTGTTTGTTTGTATTTATTTATTTAACAGGGACAAAGCTCAATCAACAGCAAAGCAACTGTAAATGAGCCAGATTTAGCTCAGCAGGCTTATTTAAATCGGTTGTCCTTGGCCAGTTTGAAAATGGCAACCTAAAATAAATTAAATACAATAAAATGACAACACAGTCAACATATAAAGACCAACATAAAAAACAGACAAGGTACAACAAGTAATACATCATACAACAAGCAACATAAAACAAATCTTCAGACAGCAAAAGTCAACATTCAGTCTAATGTGCACATATCTGGTTATGACTTCCTCAGCTAATCAGTAAAAGAATACGTAGTTTGTGTTTAATGTTTTTACATTTAAAAAAAATGCCATTGTATCATGTGACTGTCACTCTGTTGGATTTTCCATTTTAATTAGACATGTTTAACACTTTAATACTGGAAGAGTGAAATGACAATACTTACAGAAGCCAAACTGTGAGCCCAGGAAAAGGACGAAGCCATAAATGGCCCTCTCAGGGACAGGAGAGGGAGAGGTGGCCCCCATTTTATAAATACCTATATTTTGGTTTATCTAGCTAGCAGCTAACATTAGTAACTTTAGCTAGCTTACGTTAGTAACTTTAGCTAGCTTACGTTAGTAACTTTAGCTAGCTTACGTTAGTAACTTTAGCTAGCTTACGTTAGTAACTTTAGCTAGCTTACGTTAGTAACTTCAGCTAGCTAACGTTAGTAGCCCGAGAACATCTCTCTGAGCATGTTCCTGTCAACATATACTGAGAGCTTTGGTTATTTACCAAGATGTCCTCGACAAATACGGCACTAAGTAGGTGTCCAAAATGTGACTAAAGAGTAAATAATAACCCGTTAAACTCAAAATTGCAATCAAAACAGTTTTTCCTTTTTACTCCAATTTGTTCATGCTGTTGAACATCGTCGATCAATTATAGGCGTACATTTGGTCCCAAATGATTTTCGGTCCGATGTGAAACGTTGGACACAAAACGAGTTTCCGCGTTTGGAATAAGAAGCAAAAGCAAAGCAACTTTTTAATGTATTAACATATAAATCGGAGTTAATTTTAGTTGAAAACGGCTAAATGGTCGTTATGATTTTTTAGTTTATTTACTTTCCGTTACGATTTGTTTTACTGTTTTAACCGGACACATTTGGCCGCTGCACATCTCGGAAATATACATTTCAGCATGGTTTCGCAGCACCTGAAGTCGACTGATCAATTTCCTCAGCAGTCAAGGAAAACTTCCTAACAAATTATCTGCGTCGGTGCGACCACACGGTGAACTTACTTAATTGTTGGTGAGAAGGCGGAACTTCCTTTTTTTTTTAACGTTACCTGGCAACTAAATGTCGAAGCTTTGACGGTCCAGCGTGGCTGAGTACGGTTAGCAGAGTTTAACCAAAGAATGCAAAATATTTCACCGAATGTGGCCATAATGTCAAAGGCGAAGGCAAAGAAAACAGACTTCACCGCTAAAACAAAACAACCCGCGTCCACAGAGAAAATATGCACATCGAAAAAGAAAAGGAAACGGTGGATGGAAGAGAAGTTTAAAAAGATAAAGCCACCACCCAAGGCCCCCAAGACCCCCAAAAAAGCTCAAGCTCAGCAAGCCGTCCCTCCGAAAGATAGCCTGCAGTTCTCTGCTAACTGGAAGGCATTACAAGAGGTTTGTCTTTAAAAGAGTTTTGTCTGTTTCTGCAGCTTGTCGACATGTCACATTCTGTGCTTTTGTTCAAACCCTTGCTCATCTTTCCCCAGGTGTTGAAGGCCAGTCAACCAGAGAAGAAGGAGCCTGCGGCACCAAACCCTCCCAATGTTGCTCTGCAAAAACACCAGCCTGAAGAAAAAGCTTCTAAAAGTATTCCCAAGAACAATGTGTCTCCCAGACGTACAGTGTCTCTCCCAGACAAAAAAGTGCAGCACAAAATTGTTCCCCCAAAAAGTATTGCCCCTCAGGGCTCACCAGTGAACTCAAAGGTTCCAGCTGTCCCGGAGACGAAACAGTCTGCTGCTCCAAAAAGGAAAAAGGACAGTGGAAAGTCAAGCAGTGAGCAAGCAGCCAAGAGAAAGAAATCTGAGGTCGAAGAGAGGAAACCTACGGAGTAAGTATACTCAGAACTAAATTCTGCTGTTGATGAATTGTGGCTGCTAACTTCATCCTGTTGTGCTATTGCAGAGCAGACCTTTGGTTTGATGATGTAGACCCTGACGACATTGAGGCAACAGTGGGAGCAGAGGCAGCAGAGATCATGAGGAAGAAGCAGGGCATTCACAAAAACCAGGACACAGAGAGCGCCCTGGTCAAGGAGAAAGCCTTTGATGGGTGAGTGAGGACAAAGTCAGCGTCATTTTGTAGCCACATTAATGTTCATGTCATACTGGCAGAGTTTAATGACTGGTTATTAACTGAGAAATCTTATCAGTTACAAGTTGCAACCTGAATGCAGCATTGCTACCAGTCTAGCTGCAGTGTTGTCCTTGCATTTTTTTTTTTAAAAGGACCATTCTGCTGTTTTTATATATTTTAGTGCATAACATTGCCAGCAAAGATAAATGTCACAGTATAGACAGGAACAAAATGTTTTACTAGAGTCTAATTCTTTGTATGTGTACACATACTATTCCAATAAAGCTGATTCTGAGTGACAAAAACAGAGACAACAGTTTTTCCTCAGGCAGGTTGACGTAATAGTGACAACTGTCCTCTCTTATCGCCCTGTTTGCCATTGGCCAACTCTCAGCCTCACCAAAGCCGTGGCCATTGATTGCGAGATGGTGGGAGTCGGTCCTGATGGAGAGGACAGCATCTTGGCTCGCGTGTCCCTCGTGAACCACTTTGGGAAATGCATCTATGACAAATACGTGAAACCCACAGAGAAGGTGACAGACTACAGGACAGCTGTCAGTGGCATCCGACCAGAGGACATCAGAGAGGGTGAGTCTCGGGGGTAGTTTTAACCCTATGTGTTGTCTTCCGTCAATATTGAAAATAAACACTATTGCTTTCATAACTTTTGATGCTTTTGTTCAATGTCTGTCACACTTTAGTTTTACAGTTATTTTTTATTGGATAATCAGACTGGAATATGTAAACTTGTCAAAACCATTTCATTTTTTTTCAAATGCTATAAAATTGAATGAGACACCCCAAAATTAATGAAAGAGATTTGTTATTGCCAAAGAGCATTGTGTAGAATAAATCATGTTATTTTGGGTAGTTAAAAAGAACATTAATATATTAAAATGGGTCAGTTTGACCCGAGGACAACATGAGGGTTAATGAACAGTAAACTATGATGTGAGAATTTGAAACAAATAATTGCTTAAAAAATATTCATGTATTGTTAGACCATAACTCATTATCCATGCTTGCCTCACTGCAGGAGAGGATTTACAGACTGTGCAGAGAGAGGTTGCCGAGATCCTGCAAGGCAGACTTGTGGTTGGACATGCCATACACAATGACCTAAAGGTAGCCCGGATGTCAGATCTGAGAGGGAACTAAACATTTTCAAAATAAATTCAAGCAATTGTAAACCAAACTTAAACTCCCATTTCAGATTTTACTCTTGGATCATCCAAAAAAGAAAATCCGGGACACTCAGAAGTACAAACCTTTTAAGAAAGCTGTTAAGGTATTTCTATCACTTTAAAGTTGACATACCATGTGCCAACACAGTTCTCAGAATCTGTTAGTGATTTATTTTATATATTTTTTTTATTGTATTTTAGAGTGGTCGACCCTCCCTGAAACTCCTCTGTAGAGAAATACTCAACGTGAAGGTCCAACAGGGTGAACATTCATCTGTAAGTCATCAACAGGAACATCTCAACTTAACGTTTTCAAACTGACACATTCACACCCACCTCGAAAACAATTACATAATGATGCAAAGCCTTTCAATGACACTAACTATTGGAAAACAAAATTACAAAGAATACCTATAACA
>NC_045753.1:20561696-20566117 GCF_008692095.1 Etheostoma spectabile
AGCATCTGGGACTGATTTCCCCCCCGCCCCCCCTTCACTGTCCACCAGGTCCAAGACGCTCAGGCCACCATGAGGCTCTACACAATGGTGAAAAAGCAGTGGGAAGCAGAGATTAAAGCCAGTCGCAACAACAAAGACTCACCCAAGAAGAGTGTGAGAAAGCCCAAGTTTCCCAAGAACAAGAATCTCATGGGTCTATGAATTTAGAACACATCTTCAAAAGAACAGGTTGTCTCTGGATTAGAGCAGCCCTGACTCCATGAGGTTAGGAAAGATATCCAATAAAAGTGTTTGACAGGTGGCTCGCCAGTCAACACATTCCAGGAAGGGAAAGACTCGATTGTTCTTGCCAACATTCACATAAAGCCAAGAGTGTTCTGCTCGAGTATCCCAGACTGTGCCTCACACATGGATTGCAACATCTAAGAGGTCACGGAGCTTTTATTTGCACTGATCCTTAAAGCCATTTCTTCAAATATTCCCACAACATCATTTCCCCAACAGTCGGAGGCAGGTGTTTAAATCAGAGTTTAATCTCCGGAGTGCTCATGGGAACTCAAAGTCGTTTGTCCATTAGCACGCAGTGTTATTTTAGCAAGACGGTTCCATATAAATTGTTTTAGATCTTTGGTTTCTCATGACCTGGTTTGTAGTAATGCGATTCCTGGTTGCCTTACAGTTTTTTTTAAAGTAATAACATATTTCTGTGTAACTATATTGCAATTATTGTACATAGGCTACATCTCCTTTTTTGGTTTTGACTCAACATGGCAACAATTCTTTTTAACGGCTTTATGGAGTAATATAAAGACATCCAAAATTCCTTCTGTGAAAATATTTGACTGTGATGTGGCAACAACATAAAACATGTTAGTTGAGTGTGCCTCACTTGCATACTCAAACATTACAATTTCAGAAAATGTGTAATACCAAAAAAATTCTTAATGTAGGTGATCAGTTGGGAATTTCTTTGGTGATATCTACTAGTTAAACCTTCAACCCTTGTTTACTCTTAATAGACCATAATGTCAGAATTCACCAGGTAGATCAGATGATCATGATCATCTTTACAATGAACATGGCTATCAAATAAAATGGAATAAACTACTCACTCAGGAACAAAGGCCAAAACCTTGATTGTCCTCAATTGAAGTGCAAACTGAACCAACTGGAACTCCCAATGCACCTGTGTCAGCTGGCCAATTAGGCCTGCAATCAGCACACCTGTGCCTGTGCTCTGCTCTACTTTAGAAGCATCCACTGTGTTTCCTGCTTCAAGTGCTAGTGTACTTTGTTGCATTTCTTCTCAGAAGGAAAACATACCCTGTCCAGGCTGTTTGAATATACTTTTAATATCATAAAGACTTCGTCAAACATGTTTTAATCATCATTTTAATTGAATCCAGTATTGTTTTAGACAATCTCATCCATACCGTAATTGTTGTGGTTTTACTTTGGTGATAAGATAGTGTTGCGACAGAATAGCAGTCATTGTGGTTAAACATTTAAAGACAAGAGGAAGAGTCAGAAGAAGATAAGACGATACAGAGTAGATTTGTTAGATTATAGCATATTGCTAAATACAGTTGATTATTCTTAAATCTAGGTTATCTTAACTTTACGATTTCTTTCAATAGAGTGCACGTGTGTTGTTATGCTCAACAAAAATAGACTGCAAAACAGACAGCTTACTGCAATTTTGAAAATGTATACTGAATATGCAAGTTTCATGCTATTGCCACGTTTACAAAGGCTCACACGGGTTGCAATTTTGTTGTACACTTTTTAAGTTCACTGTAACATCCCTGCCACAAACTAAAGCCTCCAAAATTAAGTAATCTGAAGTAAAGTTGAATCCAAACCTCTCTAAATCACTTTCAACAAAAACTAAACACAACTTTCATTAAGTTAGGGTATAGGCTGATGCAGACGTCCGTATTAGACTGCCTAAGTTTTCGCTAGGTGTATGTAATAAACGACTACTGAGTGTATTATAAAAGGTTTTTCTCCATGGACAACATGTAAAACCTAGATGCTCTTGAGAGATTAATCACTCATCTATTTATGACTGCATAATACAGTTTAACATCTGGTTATAGAGACTAACTATGAGAAGACGATTGGGCCAGGGTTCATACTGCAAAGGAATACATTATATGATTGCTGTTATTCATTATACATCTGCCAAGCGATTATTTACAGGAAATCTGGATACAGCACACAGTATTCAAACACTTAAGATTAAGACCACTACTCAAGAGAACTTAAAAAACTTTTTTTTATTGTGAAGACATCTCTTAGCTATTGCTACATCCTTCTTTTTGCTGCCTTGCTGAAAACATCAAACATAAAAACATCCCTTCATCTCATCTAGCAATACCCTTCCTAATAGGTGCATTTCGGAATGATTATCATCTTCTGTATGTTATGATTGAATGTGATAGCAGCCAATAGAGGCTGGAAGAATGTGTGTCAAATCTGCACAACACCCCAAACATCCTGTTTAATCAATGTTAAACACAGTGGAATGTACTATACTCCTACAACTATGGTATCAGTAAGGTTTAGGTTACACGTTCATAATGATAATTCAATTTTATTTATAGTGTCAAATCCTAACAGAACACACAATTCCCCCAAGAGCAATTACACTATTATAAGACAATGCATTATTTATATCTTTTAATTCTTAAATTAGTCAGGTAATTAATACTGCTCAATAGTGCATAACACAATGAAGCTGTAGCACACCGCTCTGGAGAACTGCAGAGTCTTTTTGTATTGTCCTCATAAGAACTGCAGTGCTGGAAATACACGGTAACAGGACTGCATTTAACAAATCTCATGATGGGTTTGGAAGCATTACTGCTGTTGCGCACATGGCATTTGATTCATAATTCAATAGCTCACAGTTTTCCATTCTACTGCACATTGTCTCAAGTGATTACAATCAATTTTAAAATTTGTTGTGCGGTCTGTTTTTTGTTTTTAACACGCAGCAACCAAAATCTTGTACCTTGTACCAAAATCTATTTTATATCCCTGACCTTTGCAACCAGATTCCACGGAGCGTAAAAAAACATATTACAGAGCTAAAGATCATGTGAAGTTTTTTTTCTCTAAGCGAGGGGAACACAGAGTGAACACTGTTTTGCGGTATAGTGATGGACAAGATCAATAGGTCAATTGTCAATTAGTGATTACATCCTCAAGGCCAGCAATGCTTTCTGTTTACCCCACAGTACTGTCCCCACCTGTGCAACTTTATTAAACATGGGAGATGAACTGCAACTACAGTCTATAGTAGACGCTGTTTGATGTTCCATGCAACCCTTTTTCATTTGCATTACATCTACCCATACAATAATAACAATAACATTGTCATTTTGAACCGAGAGGCTGAGGGCATCCTCACAGATCTGCGTTTTACTCCATCAGCGCTTGAGAATCTTCTCTTCTCGACACAATGTCTCCTCAGGTCTGCTGCTCACTGCTTCCATATGCATGGGCTGCGCCGTGCTGGCGCCGAGAGACTGATTGTGGATGTGTCTGCGTTGGCTTAGGACGAACAACGTTGAGCATTCAGTATTTATGCAGGTTGATGAAGAAACACTGTCAGCTACTTGCTGTGGATGACTTCTTGTTACATCTGTTCTGGTCTGGTGACCGCTGAGGGTGAATTCCCTTTTCCTTTGATGCTGAGAATGTTGCCTTTGAACAGGCAAATGTTGTACGTTAATTGCCCGGCAATCTTGTTCCAGAGGTTCCCAACTAGCTTTGCTTCTAGCGCCACCAGCAGGTTGTAATTGGTTCAGAGTGAAACCTCTTAGCAACTAGTGGATGGATTGCATTGAAACTTGCTACCGATTTTCAAGGCCCCCGGTTAGTGAATTCTAATTATTAAACGACCAGTGTGTAGACTTAGCGGCATCTAGTTGTGAGGTTGCAGATTGAAACCAGCTGAATACCCTTCCCCTCACCCCTCGCCTTTCCAAGTGTGTTGGAAAAACTACGGTGGCCTTCAGGAAACGTAAAAGCATAAAAGGCTCTCTCGACGATGAGGGCGTGTGTGGTTTCTCCGTTCTGGGCTATAGAAACATGGCGGTGCAACGTGTTGAGTGCTAACATGCTAAACTAAGAACGTGATCCTGTTACAGTAAATGTTACCTGGCTAACACATTGTCACAGTGAGCATGCTGCTAATAAGGGATGGGAATCACCAGACGCCCCCCGATACGAAATCATCAAAATACTTATGCCACAATACGATATTATTGCAATGTTAAACATATTGCAATATTCTGCGATATATTGCAATTTATTACCTTTTTTTTTCCAACTTCTAATTTTTCCTAATTTCAAATGTCCCCAAAAGGAAACTTTGTCAACAACTGTTTCATCTAAAAAGATACATTTCTCTG
>NC_045753.1:20566127-20572890 GCF_008692095.1 Etheostoma spectabile
TCACTTCAGTTTTAT
This sequence comes from Etheostoma spectabile, assembly GCF_008692095.1. Classification (NCBI taxonomy): domain Eukaryota; kingdom Metazoa; phylum Chordata; class Actinopteri; order Perciformes; family Percidae; genus Etheostoma; species Etheostoma spectabile. The sequence goes on from NC_045753.1 coordinate 20,566,143, forward strand.
TGCTGCAAAATGGGATTGTCAAACAGACAAACTAACCAACACATATATAATAAAAGATTGATACTTGGCGCCTGTGTATCAATGCAATATTGCCACTGAAAATATTGCGATACTATGCTGTATCGATTTTTTCCCCCCACCCCTACTGCTAATAGCTTTTCAGCACCACGGTGCACACATACAGCCTTATAAAGCAGCTTGCATGGCTGTAGACTCTTAGTCTCGTTATTGTATTACTTTCAACATACTGTATGCGAGATATTGTATAAAAAAACTCCTACAGACTCTGCTGGGAGGGCTCTGGCTGCCTGGCTGTTTTACCAGTTTGATTTGAGTTATGGAGCACAACACCTGTATAAATCACGTGAATGACCGATGCTGCAGGGATTTGAAGGGCTGTAAATGAACAATAAGTGATATAGTGCAGACTAGAGTTTCCTGAGGGTGCAGAATAAAGCGCTAAACCTCACACTTAGTAGAGGTGTTGGTTGGGATCCACATAAGGTGTGACTATTCAATATACAATACACATATAGAGATAAAGAAGCTTTAAAAATACTGTCATATTTACATATCAAGAGATCATTTATAAAGTGACTTACAAAGAACAGGTCTTGCTCAGAGACTCCTTAGCCAGACATGTAGCTTCTGGAGGGATACAATCTGAAAAGAAAACAGGCTCCCACAAAAGGTCACTAACAATACAAAGTAAAAAAACAGAGGATCATTTATTCAAGAAAACAAAAGAGGGGGCAACCTCTAGCTCCCACAGTAGAGTGTGCGCCCCTTGCTGAGTCCTTGGCAGTGGCCCTGGTTCCTAGCCTTTGCTGCGTGTCACCTCCTCTCTCTCCCCTTTCCTGTCTTCAAGCTATCGTGTCAGTTAAAGGTCATAAAACCCTCCAGAAATAAAACAAAAAAGGCTTAAATCTGCAATCCAGAATATCCAGAATCCAAGCCCGTTTTGGGTTCTGCATGCTATAAATTGCCTGTTTTTTTTGCACATATTAAACTATTTTCACTTTTCGGCATTAAAAAGCTCCTTTCCTTTGTATGATCTACCACCACACGCTCTCTGCCAGCTGACGCAATTCCCAACGTTTGTTCGTCAAAATGGTTGAAAGATGTATGGTTCACTATAGAAATGAAGTGCTTTATGAGTTATAAAAGTGTCTCTGTGTTTAGCACTGTAGCCCTACAGCAGAGAGAAGCCTGGTCTTTATCTAGGTACAGTTTATTCACGTGGTTTCCTCCCGTCTCAACACATGCAACTTCAACGGCTTGTATGCGCCTTATGCATAAGCCCTTTTGCATTTTTAAATAGTAAATTAACCAGTTATATAATCTCATCTGCGCTAACTTTAAATGCACTTTAAATACCTTGCATTTCTCCTACTCATCCTTTTCCATCCACACTTTGCTCATACATGAACATTTGGTCAACGAATTATGCTACAAGCACCAAAGCAAAAGCCTTTTGGCCTATGTTGTAATTTTTATGAGATGGCATGCACTCGACCCCGAGTTTCCTGTCAATAAGTGCATCATCGTACTTCCACTGGAGGAGCCAACAACTCTGTAGGCCTCCTGCAAGAAAAGAAGAAAAAACAGTGTTAGTTTTTTATGGTAATGCAGCTTGTCACATTTGAACAATTCAAATATATTAAATAAAAATGCCAACATTTTTTACAGATATCTTTGTCAGACAGTGCCTTCTGAGCAAACAGTGTGCGTTCCTTTTTTTCTTCTTCTTCTTCTTCTTCTTATTATTATAATTATTGAACATATTACTCCACACTGTGCTAGAACCCTGGTCACTCCTCTGCTACCACATGACTTCTGATGTCAGCTAGAGTGAAGGAACCTGTAGACAAAATGGTGTTTGTGCGTGCGTCCAGCAGGGTAAGCATGTGTGGACTGTGGAAGTGGGCAAGGAGGAAGGGGGGGGGGGGAACACAACCAATTAAACAGATGATAACACATCAACACAGCCTTTCCTCTTATAGCCGTGGTGTGTATATTTAGTCCTGTGTGTTTGTATTTATTTATTTTTTTACAGCATATGTATTTATGAAGTTCAGCAGCCATATGAGTAATTAGCCTCTGTATTCACCGGGGTCCTCCCACCCCTCTGTCTTGTTCTCTAATCCGCCCACATGTATCGTCTGAAGGGAAAAAATAGTCCAGAAGGTGACGCTCCCCCAGAGGAACACAGAGAGGGAAAGGCAAAGAGAGAGCTGTCTACAGGCTGCATCTCCATTGAAACATTTGCCAGGGGGAGACAGAGGAAGAGCTGAATGGTAGCTACACCCTGCGCCTGGAAGCGTAGAGACACTGTAACAAGGGCTGGTCATTTTTTTTTGTGGCAATAACAAAGAGGTGGGAGTGACAGGGGCTCTGAAATCGAGGGAAATAGCATAAAAAAAGACAGTTTTTAGGGGGACTCCTGCTTCATATCATTCGAAAGACTCATCCCGTTGCCATCATCAGCATGACCATAAGCTAGTGTACCATTCGGCAATAACGGTGTCAAAAGGAGATTTTCAGCAACAGACGCGCGCAATCCTATTTTCATTTTATTATAATCAGGGGAGAGAAAGAAAAAAAACAGATCAACCGCCTGCGAGACACTGGATACTCTCTGAAATCATAAGAAAGGGCGTTCTAACAAAGAAAACTACATTTTGATTGATCTTTTAAGCTTGATGTGCGTGTTTCTGCACGCACTCGAAACGAACCTGAACCAAAAGCAAGTGAGTATTAACCGTGTCTGTGTATATGTCTGTATTTTGGTGGCTTTATTCTGCGGCTACACGTCTAATAACAGATCATACATCGGCCAGCTCGAAAAGAAAGAAAAGCAAAGCGTCTAGCCTACATTCAACAAGTATCGTTATATCCACAATAACTGCGATTTTTTTTTTTTTTTTTTTTTTTTTTTTACTGGCAGCCGCTGTTTTGATCAGTATTCGGAGGAATCAGAATGGGTGCAAAATGTTCAAGTTGATTCATAAACCTCTTTAGGCTACTATGTTTTATTATTTCTAGCTGCTGTGACACAAAGAGAGCTGTACTTTGGCACAGTCAGATTTGATTAAAAAACCTTTTCTAAACCCTACATTCCTCATTGCACAAATGGTGGTGTTTTCCCCATCTACAACTAGATCAGAGCAGTTTCAGGTGTGTGTGTGTGTGTAGAGAGAGAGAGAGAGAGAGAGTGGTGTGTGTGTGTGTGTGTGTGTGTGTGTGTGTGTGTGTGTGTGTGTGTGTGTGTGTGTGTGTGTGTGTAGAGAGTGTGTGTGTGCGTGTGCATGCATGTGCATGCCTCTCAGCATTACTGTGTGTCTTTCTGCATGAGCAACTGTTCCCATGTTTGTATTACTTGGTGCATTTGTTTTACTAGCATGTGCCTTCAGTGTGTGTGTTTGTTTGTCTGTTAGTGTGTGTGAGTGTATTTGTGCAATGTGGCTAGCACTGTGGGAAGTGTCAAGGCCTGAAAATGGAGGTTTTGATAAAGGAACCATAGGAGAAGGGTTAGAGGGCTAACACACAAACACATGAGCGAGGGACGGGAGAAGGTGGTGTAAGGAAGAGATGAGCATAGCAGCAGAACTACAGGAAGGACACTGAGATCCAGGAAGTCTGTAGGGCCAGTTAAATGTCTAGACGTAGTCTTTTCCCCCCTATGACCTCCACCATCACATCACCTACACTCTGTCAACGTGCTCCATTTCCATTCCACAAAAAGTCTCTAGTTTCATAACGCCTCTTCCTCCGTCACTTTCAAGAGCATGCCTTGCTTTTTTTCTGACAACTTGCTTCGGCGTGCTCTTCCCCTAATGGGTACTCTCTTCCTCCATTTGCTCTCTCCCTGCTTCCCCCCCCCCCCCCCCCCTCAATCCTGCATTATAAATCTACAGCTGGCGCTATTTTTAGATTAGGGTAACCCAGAAACACCCCTTGGATTTAAGCAACAAAAAGCCTCCCCACCAGAGAGCGTGACATGCTGTCAGTGGATGTGATTGGCAGAGTAGCGATGGGGCTCGAAAGGAGGACGCTGCTGTTTAAGCAACGGGGGGGGGGGGGAATACATCTATTTTGAGGCTGTACTTTTTTATTACGCATCTGTCGTGTCCTGGGTTTGTGTGTGCCTCTGACCCTTCGTCTCTCCTTGGCCGTCTCATCTCACAGTGAACTTTCCCTCTGTCCTTCAACTAATTAATTTCCCTGATTCCCATTTTAAATTCTCTGCGTTATAAATCCTTAACCTTGAGGCTCACCTTCCACCTCCCTCTTTGTTCTCCTGTCCTATTTGATTCTGCACGTTCAAACCTAACTCCTCTCCCTACTCCCGCCGGCTATTGAGAGTCTAATCTGTGACTTCCCTACCCCTCCTTTATGTCTAATTGCAGACTAGAGTTCACAGGTCAGGAGACAGTGCAGTAATACTTTTTTCCTCGTCCCGTTTGTGTGTCTGGCCCTGTGAACCACATCATTGCTGCTGGATCATAATGGTCCTAATCATGCAGGAAGGCCAGTGTCATTAATTAGGAGCAGACAGGTTTAAATGACCTAATAGAGAGTTAAGAAGGTGCGGAGGTTAAAGCTATTTGCTCCTGATGCAAATTCTCCAAACACCAGATTTGAAATATGGAGGGATATTAGCTCAGATTTATCCTGGTCCAAAAATAGAGTTCTTTCCCGACATGACACCCTATCCCAGGGCTTTTCTTTTTTTTGCCAGTACTAAGTGCTGTTTCACCTACACCAATCATTGCTCCTTGAAGGGAGCTTTGGTACCTTTCCTTCCATCACTCCCTTCACCCTGCCTTGTCCTGTCACTAGTGAATTCTCACCCAGTGGGCATATCTATCCAAACAATCTCAATGTTTACATATCCTCCAGTGTGCAGAACGGATTTTAGTCATGGACAGTGGCTGAGCTTTCAGAGCTCTATTACAGGCTTCATTTCAGCTGGCCTATTCCTGAAAATGGCCTTATGTATTAATCATCACCAGCCAGCTAAAAGGAGCAAACCAGGAGTGCATGATTCTTTTTTTCTATCATAAAAAAGGTGAAAAGGTGGCTGGAAGGGATCATATCATAGCAAGAGCTTCTGGGGGGTGGGGGTGATTGACCAATATGCACAAAGCTCCCAAGGGGGGGTAGTATGTGTGGATTGGTCATCTCCTAGAGATCTCCATGTTAGTGTTGCTGAGTAAAGGAATTGCCATTTCCTTTCTGCTTGCTAAATTGATTGCCTATTTAATTCACATTCTGGGAATTGGCCACTGGTGAGCTTTATTATGGTGTGAAATGCCTTGGTGTTTTTGTTCTCTGTCTGCGTGTATTAGCTGTCTCAGAGCAACTGGCTCATGCGTGGCCTCGTGCTCAGTTTTTCTCTGCATATGCATGCTGTTTTTTTTTGGCACCATCCATTCATGATATTCCACTCATTTTCATTCTTATTCATTTGGTTCAAACCTCTCACCACTATCCTCACACACGCATGCACCTTTTGGGCTTCTTTTCTCCTGCCAGAAACAGAGCTATACACCATGAGGTGCAATGACAATTAGAGGGGGGAAGAGGACACTATGTGGTGTGACACCGCACTAAAAGGGGAGGTGACCGCAGTGCTTTCACCGCACTGCAATGCCTCACTTTCTCCTGTTGGGGTCTCCTCAACACTGGGGAGTGTGGGAGCGAGGGAGAAGAGGGAGATAAGGTAGAGATGAGGAGGAGAGGAATGAGGAAAGGAGGGAGGTGATATGGGTGGAACAGCGTGAAGCCTTGTGGTTACATCCTTTGATGAGGTAGCGGGTGGGAGAAAAAAAATGGCTGCACACCAGAAACACATTCGTAATTCTTGCCATCTCTTTCTCTCACCCTCTCTCTCGCACTCACACGCATTACACACTTGCCTGCAAAGCCCTGTTTCCACAGTGGTTCGTTTGCCACTCAGCTCAGCTGCATATATGTTTTAGATCCCCACACGTGTTTTCCTTCTCCTTTTCCTTTTCCTTCTATTCTCCTATCTATCCACTGTTTCCATTTCTCTTATTAGTATTGCAGACCGTTTCCAACCCCCCACCCCTCCTCCTACACCTTTACAGACATTCAGGTACTATCCTCAACCGCTGCAAGGTCTTTTTTGTCCTCTCTGTCTCCTCCCCCACCCTTTTCCCCCCTCCTCTTTCATTTTCCCCAAGATTGCTCAGTCTCTGTTACCCCCCACTCTATCCTTTTCTCTCCTTCTCTGTTCAGCATACCTCCTTCCCTATTTCATCTCCCTATGTCTCCCTCTGTGATTGGTAAAGGTTTTTGCTTTTTCGGCCAACAGTTGGGTCTGTTTCGCATAGTCAGCACTCCTCCAAATTCCTCCCTTGCCTTCTCTCTCTGTCTCTCACTCTCACTCTCTAGCATGCGCTCTCCTCATCCCCCCGGTTACTGCTGCTTCTACCTCACAGTCAATGCATCCCATAATCCCATGCTCCCTCCCCCTCTTGCTGCAGTGTTTCTGCTAATATATATCAGCGTCAGTGCAGCCTTGGCGCACCAGCCGTGTGCACTTTCTCTTCCTCAGAGCTACTCTCCCTATCTATCTGTCCCCTGCAGAAATCATTTCTTCTCCCTAAAGGTTCATATTGGTTTAACATAATTTTGCCCTCAAAAGGCTGTTCTTAGCTTGTTTGTTGCAGCCAGGTGAGTGTGTGTGTGTGTGTGTGTGTGTGTGTGTGTGTGTGTGTGT
>NC_045753.1:20572900-20573755 GCF_008692095.1 Etheostoma spectabile
GTGTGTGTGTGTGTGTGTGTGTGTGTGTGTGTGTGTGTGTGTGTATATATGCATCTCCCTTCCTCGCTATATTTCCCCTTGTGAGTGTGCAGTGGTGAGGCAGGAGGAGCAGGGTGGCGCAGGACATGGTGGCCAAGGCAGGAAATGCTGCAGGAGAAAGCAAGGTGGTGGTGGTGATTGTTCCTCTATTCTGCCCCCCCCTCTTCCCACTTCAGTTTTTAGCCTCTTTCTCATACTTTCTCCCTTTCTGCCTTTCTCTGCACTTTTTTCATCTCCACTGAATCTCGACTTCCTTCCTCCATTTTATACCGGCTGTTCACCTTCATTAGCTGCAGCCCGGCACCCATACCTTTCCTCATAATTTCCCCCCTCTGCTCTCTGCTGTTAAGTGCTGAGGCCGGCTCTTAAAGAGATGCGCTTAATTCCCCTGTTTTAAGCTGAAACCCTCAAACTGCGCACATTCTCCTAAAATGCAGCTAGAAAGCACCAAGACCAGTTTTCTAACAGTGAGTAGTTCTGAGGTCAGGTAGGAGCAGCACCATGTCCCAATTAACCCCCAACCTCCAGTTTTTAACACATAAAAGCATATTAAAGTACATTTTATAAAACCAAAAAGCTCACCACACATGGCTCAGAGGGAAGAAAAAGGCATTTAACCACAGTTACAGACTTGTGGCTGTTGGTGTATAAAATATTCAGCAGTTCATCAATAAGCTACAGCTGCCTATGAAGTAGAAGCAAGGGGAGTGGGGGAGTTACAAAGTGAAGCCAAAACTAAAGTCAACCAAGGGATAAAAGTTCCACTATTGAGATCATAGAAGCTGCTTCTGGAAAGTTTAGTATCCCGTTAGAGGG
>NC_045753.1:20573765-20601652 GCF_008692095.1 Etheostoma spectabile
GTCTGTTCCAGGGAGAGAGCGAGAGAGAGAGAGAGCGCGCTGCTGTCCATGGTGCTGAAATATAATTCATTCCCACAACACAAGCGGTCCCTGCTGAAATGCCCCACAGGACAGAGATGTTTTTACTCTCTGCCTGCCTGACCTCACTTCCAAATTGTTCACTCATTACAATTTATTGTTCCCTTATTAAATAAAATTAGTCTTAACTTCACTTATTTCTATAGTTTTTGGTTGCTAAGATGCAGACTAAATTACTTCTGCAGAATGATGCAGTACAACTCATCAGTGCAGATTTTTTTTTGTCAAGCAAGCAGATTTCATACTCCTGCGGTAAATGTGGCAAATAATTTGGATATTTGAGGAAAGAGTAGAAATGTAAGACTCTTAGAATTTTTGGGTTCCGTGCACATTCTATACATCCATTTGAGTTTTAGTCGGCTGCGCACAGTACTTTCCAAAGTTGGTCTGCATACCCATGCAAAAGCATTGGTCTTAGTAGACCTTACCTGAGTGTTGTCAAGTCCAGGGTCATCAAAAATGAACAAAAAAAGAGAACATTTTCGTTAAAAAAATACGACAACATAAATCTGAAAAACCAAACAAACTCTATGTAAATATAATATCAGATAAAAAAGAGCGACAGCAAACTTTTCCGTGAGCAAAAAGTTCCTTCAAAACAACAGAATAAACACTAATAACAAGTAAGAATGAAAGACTGCAGTGTCTGCAAAGTCTGAGGGGTAAGAGGAGGAGAGTTGACCCAAAGTGAAGAGAGGCTTATTGGGATGGGGAAAGAATGGGACAGGAGGATGAGTGAAACAAAAGAGGGGAAAAATTGAAGATGCATCAGAGTAAAATGCAGTGGACAAAATGGGGGGGGGGGGGGGGGGGAGAGAAAGATCAGAAGTGAAGAAAAGATGAGAGAGGGGCCTGGATGGGAAATAAGACAGTTTTGAGAGGAGGAAGAGGAAGAAATGAAGCCTCGATTCTCCTCCTTCAATGAAATGTGATTCCTTAATGCGGAATATGAGAGTGAGCGAGGAAGTGAGAGAGAGAGAGTAGTAGGAGGGAGAGGGGGAGGGCCAGTGAAAGCTCACAGGAGAGAAGGGGGAGAGTGGTGCATTTCTTTGAATAGGGAAAAAGGTTAACAACATAGATGTGACGAATGTATGGGCTTTTTGTTGTTGCTGTGCGCGTGGATGGCAACGCATAACCTCGCTGGGAGGGAGAGAGAGAGAGCAAATAACTCTGGCTTTTTACTGCAGCAGAATTCATTCACTGTTAAAGTGCACTCTCCTTTTCAATGCTCTTCCTTCCCCCCTACACTCTCTCTTCAACCCTCTTCCTCCATTAATAGGGAAGAGACAATATTACACTAGCTGTTCACTGTAGTGCATGTGCTGCATTCACTTTCTTTCCTTCCAAATCTCCCTCTTTCTGTTTTTCGTCCCCATTTTCAGGTCGTTGTCCAGACTGCCTTGTTTTTCTGATTGTCCTGTCCTTTTCAATCATTACATTAAAAATCTGATTTATGGCCTCCTCCCCCCCCCCCCCCCCCCCCCCCCCAATCTCCCTGTCTCACTCCTTTTTCTCTATCTCTACATGTACACCACACACACACCACACACACACACACACACACCACACACACACACACACACACACACCCACACACACACAACAGTGCATACGAGAACGGCAGAATGCATTGACATAATTGTGCCTCGCATGAATCTTAGTGCGGTCGGAGGGGCTGCAGCAGTGTGTGTAGCACGCACATAGGCTGATTGAGGAGATCTAACATTAGTACGGACACCGCACTCTCGGGAGGCAATTAACACACACAAACACACACACTCGCATATGCTCATACACAAAAACAAACGCGGTGCTGTGCCACCTTATGTCAGAGAGACATTACTGGGGAAGGGGAGATGGTTCCCCATCTTTCCTCCTCCACAGTCTTGGGTTCAAGGCAAAGAGCAGCTTTGTTGCAAGTGGGAGGGGGGGGGGGTCATCTTCAAGTCTCACAGTGGCCTAATTAGGGAGAGGATTTGAATGAACACTGACATGAGCATCAGCCAGATCAATTTAGAGATTGGCTGAATAACATTTCAGTGAGGGAATGAGGGATGGTAACAGTGTGGGGACCCCACATCACATCACAATAGCTAAATACATCTTCTCATCTTTGGGGTGTCAACAATCAGCCTGTGAGGATGCTTACTCATGAATGTGCTCACCTGTTTCCATGTGATGCACTAAGCTGAAGGCATCTTTCTGCTCAGGGTGTTAAAAACATCTTTGCCCCCGTTCAACCCCCCCCCACCACTGCACCTGCACAAGGTCGTTTTGTGCCCTTCCATCAGCTGATTATCAAGTGAATAATTGCACAAACAGCTGGTATTAGCGCGTGGTTCATAATTTGTATTGCAATGCTGATAATCCACATCTATTTCTCCCTTCTGCTAAAATTCTGCCCTTTTTCTCTCCCCGCAGACTCCTCAGAATCCTCCCTCCTCCTCCCTTCGGTTTCTCTCATCCTCTCCCTCCCCCCCCGGTTCTCTATGCTCAGTTCGGTGTGTGTATCCTCTTTTAAAGGGCGCAAGGGTGGGAACAAGTCGTCCAACAAAGCATGTTACAGCGCAGACATGACTTGTCCGTCGGAAAGCGAGAAAATCGTGATAAACTGCGGGGGGGTGCGGCATGAAACCTACCGGAGCACCCTAAAAACGTTGCCGGGAACCCGCTTATCGTGGCTTACAGAGCCGGACGCTTTCACCAACTTCGACTACGACCACAAATTAGACGAGTTCTTCTTCGACCGCCACCCGTCAGTGTTTTCCTTCATCCTCAACTATTACCGCACCGGGAAGTTGCACTGTCCAAACGATGTGTGCGGTCCCCTGTTCGAAGAGGAGCTGGCTTTCTGGGGCATCGATGAGACGGACGTGGAGGCGTGTTGCTGGATGAATTACCGGCAGCACCGGGATGCGGAAGAGGCACTGGACAGCTTCGAGAATCCAGAACCGGACGCGCCGGACGACGAACCGGCGCTGGGCGGTGCGGATGGGGACTTGAAAAGACTGTGCATGCAGGAGGACGCGAGGAAAGCTGGCTGGTGGAAAACCTGGCAGCCCCGAATATGGGCACTGTTTGAAGACCCGTATTCCTCCAAATATGCCCGGGTGAGTTACCCCTGTCTCTCCTAGAGGGACCAACTTGTTTCTGTACTGTTGCATAGTCTGTCTCCAGATGTCTCAGAGCACTGCTTGAGTCACGTTAAGTTTTTTAAACTTTGTTGTTCTGTCCACATCATTTAAATCAGTCCCTCTTCATTATCTGCAGTATGACTGTGTCATCCCTAACAGGATAGCTTGTATTAAATGGCAGGATATAGACTCACTGATATTGAATAATTAATGCTGATAGCATAAGGAAAATGGAAATTGGTATGGCAGCTATATCTATTGATGGATAGCCTACTAGTTGATATAACAACCAAGGTTTTTGTCCAACACATAACCTAACAAAGTATACTTGAGACAACGTCTTTCAACCGAGCTGGATTCACACTGAATGCGGTTGTTATTGGTATCATAATTCATATCGCCGTATTCCGCTACCTGAGCAGGTTTAATACATATCTCACTCTAAACGCGGCATCCGCTGCACCTCCTCCATCCAAACGCCTCCATTAGGTCACATTTGTCCGTTTACGATGCACATCAATGCGCCGTATTTCATGGCAGTCTTATTTATTGTAGCACCGCACTGATTACGCTCATATGACGCCAATTCGCCAATATTGAAGTACATGTCTTTCCCCACATACGTCCTTGGTCCTCAGTCTGCTGGATTGTTTTTTTTGTCTGCCCTGCCCCCTGTCCCAGATGAATGCTACATGGCTTTTACGCACGGGTGCTGTTGCTTTTACGCACACCTTCCTCCTAATTTGAAATACCCATCATTGTTTTAATGTAAGCAGTTAATGATTTCCCTCTTACAAGCAAACGTTAGATGGCATTTGATCAAACAGGTGTAAGAGTAACAAGTGCCCATGACTATGTTTTTGATGCATGTTTTTTTTTTATGAAAACAGTTACAGTAGGGTTACAGACAAATCCAGCTGCTTGATCACAGCTGCTTTGATTTGTGTTTTAGTGATATGGTTTGATCATCCTTGTCTTGCACCCTGTCTATGCTTTTGTTGGTGCTACTTTCACTGTTATGAGGGTGTGTGAAGACTCATGGTTACCGTGAATGTATGCACACTGTTGGTGCACATGCAAAATCCAGACAGCAGACACTGCAGTGGCCAGTTCACACCACCACTCTGAAAATTGCTCACTGTCTGTGAAAAAAGAGAAATTTTAAACATATATTACGGATCAATCAGCAATACATACTGAATCTACAATCACAGATAAATACAATAGCTGCACACAAAGGCTCAGACTTTCTATTTCTAAACACACCTTCCCTGGCACGAGGTATAGATCTGCATTCCTGGATTCAGTTCCCTCCAAAGGAAGGTAAAGTGTTGGGCTGTGACAGACAGACAGTCTGGTTTAGGCCATCTGATCCGCCTCGCTGGACTTGGGATCAGGCAGGAAATGCTTCCCTAAGTGTCACTCTCATCCCAATTGGATTGATTTCTCACTATCCAACCCATCTCTACCCCTACTCCATGCAACAAAACAGCTCATAGTGGGGTAGTCATTTGTAGAATGTGCAAATGTTGAATGAAAGGGAGACAGCTTTAGGGTTTAGATTTTCTAATCACATTGTATATATAATGGTAGGAGCAAGGCCAAAAAAGATGCATGTTTATGTAAAGAAAAGTGGATTTGGTGCTGAATTCTGAATGATCATACAGCAAGAGGAGGCAGCATTTGCAGCACTCACATACCTTGGATGTCAGCTACAGTACACCTGCCGCCTGACAACTAGAATGCTGTATATTATGTAATGTTCCGTTTTACACCACATCCACTGGTTACAGTGGGCAAGATTTCATGAATCATACAACATTCATTGAGTTTAATGGTTGCAGATAGTGGTGTTTGTGATGGCACTTTGGGGTTATGCAGAGTACAGAGCAGGTAGTAGGTTGATTCATTTCTGCAAAACACCAGCTCTATTTGTGGGTGAACGCAGCCCCGTTTCTCTCTGTAGGTCTAACAGCCAGCGCTATACGTCAAACAGCGTTGTGACCCAGATCACTCGTTTTATTCCCACCCCCGCTCTTTCTAAAAGTATTCTGTCCAACGCGGCAGAGCCTTTTGGTCTTTACGGTCCTGAGAGATGCAAATTATATGTGAAGAGAAAAGAGAAATGGAGAGAGGCTAGGACAGGGAAAAAAAATGAGAGGCTGTTGTGGAAATACAATGAGACAGATGAGAGAGAAAGAGAGACAGAGGGAGGAAGCGGGAGACGAGAGGAAATACAAGGAGAAAGGAGGAGAGACATTGCTCTAATGATTTAGGGGTTTTTGTTTGCATGGCTGTGATGTAACGCATCAGCAATCAATGTTTTGATCAGAGCGTTGGACACACACACATGCAAGGCTCTTTTTTTCCCACCTCCTTCTCAGCTCATGATCGCGCAAAGCTTGCTTGTAGATCTACCGGAGCAGCACACACATGTATAAACACACACATGCTGGTGTCTGTGCTGGCTTTTCTGCTGCAGTAGATACGGGAGAGAGGAGGGGGAGCACTGGAGGAAGAGAAAAGAGGTGGAGTGGGGTGGGATTGAAAGGGATAGACGGGGCGAGGGAAATGGAGAAGGGCTGCGATAGTGGAGGGAATCGGGACTGAAGGGGAGCCTGAGAGCGACACGGGGAGAAGGTGGAAGAGGGGTATTGAGATAAGCAGGGAGGAGGTGACAATCACAGGGAGAAAGACATTGCATGATGGGGGTGGGGACCCTCGTCTTAGCATCTTCGATTGTCTGTGAAGGGTTGAGCCTTCCTACCCCGGCCCTCCTGCCTGCCTAATGATTGATAATCAATTGATTATCTCCTCTTTTGTCTGTTTTAAAGCCATTCTCTCTCTCTCTCTCTCTCACCTTTTCAAATCTGAGAATGCTTACAAGGACTAATGCTTATTCTACTCTGTTGGTTGGCAACTGACCACCGACTACATTTATGGACATATATGTTTCTGATTGATGAAGTGTTATTTAATACGATTTGCATCTGATTTCTTTATTGATCCGCGCCTGGTTGATATAGATGTTGTAGTGCAGCTAAGACAACATGGAGCTGTTCTATCATGTTTGACAGTATTTGTTCTTGACCCACTTTATCTAATTTGTTAAAGATTTTTACTGTTTTAAACTCTAATCTGCTTGAATGACAATTATCCTAATTTAATTTCCAACGATGCACCAGAAGCGATGAACAGTGGTTATTGTTTTGTATGTTGATTTGTTATTGAACCTGAGGTAATCTTATCTAATGACACTCAAGTTGAAAAAATGGTGTTAAACTAAAATAAAGAATATATTCTTTAATGGTCAAAGTTAGAAAACAGCCCTTAAGATAAGGGATAATTGGAAAAAATGAATGGTAAAATTACTGAAAGGAATATTGAAATGTTATCAGGTGTTATGCAAATATGGGAAAAAAGAGCTTTAAGTGGGCATAAAGCAGTCAATTTTGGATGCTGAAAGTTGGAATTAAAGAGATTAAGTGGAGTGAATGTAACATACTGTACATTACTACAGTGTACATTTGTGCATAAATACAAATCTGAGATGCACAATTTTCTATAACTGTCTTTGTAAATGTATTGTATACTTTGCCATATGGAATCCACTGCTGACTATCTGTATGGTGGCCAATAATATTGTTCCACTGGTTTAGTTGGGTTTTGGTCACTTCTAGTTTTGCACCAGAAGGGCACAGTTGTCTTTGTCAGCAATCTCCTGACAAAGCACCATTTGTAGCTCAGCATGTACAAGATGCCCCTTTCGGCCCTTTCCAAATCGGACTTTGTGTGCTTGTATTTGGTTCATTTCAGGGGAGCAGTTACTGTGTCCAGAGCCCACCGCCTTCTCTCCCTGAAGGTCATGTCCTGTGTTTCATTGTTTGCTGTCCTTCTTCCACAGTATTCGGTGTTGGAGCGCACAATGCTGTCATAAACAACAAATGTGACCTGCCGCTGTGCTGAACGGCCTCAGAACAGGTTGTCTCCAGGCAGAAATGGACAAGATGAGTCTGTGTGGGTTTAGAAAAACAAAAAGGTTTTTACTTCTCCAACTGGCCACTTAAAACTCCTGCGTTGTTTTGGATTTTGACAGCATCAGATTTTGACAGTATCAGACACCCATTCATACCATATACATTTTTATTGCACAAGTTTTGTTTGCCCCAGAGCCACATCGTTTCACCCAGTACCTCCTAACTCTGGTCGGGAGCTTAACGGGAACTGTGGTGAAGGTTAATCGTTGGTGCAGGACAGCAAACCTTGGACTCTACGTTGCCTTATTCCTCCATTACTTATTGAGTTTACCCATCACACTCCAGGAAGAGTTAACATCACAGCTGTCACCTGTATCTTAAAAAAGGTGAAGGTCACCCTTAAACTGCAACAGAGACGTCCTCATTAGTGTAAAAACATCTTCTGTTGGCGATGATGTGAAACAGAAATAATGGTGCTCTTTTGTGAACGAAAAGGTCTTGAGCGTGTTGCAATAAACCTTTACTTTCAGCAGTGGGGTTTGGTATTCATACTCCCAAGTAGTTTCCATTCAAACCCCGACCCCGCTGAAAGGCGCATTTCCCACTTCCATTCTTGTGCCTCTCCCTGTGGGCTGCATCTGAAAATAGCAAAGAGAGGAAAGGGAGGCCTTAATTCATTCGCTGTTGGCAAATCTAATCCTCCATTACTGGTGAGAGGATGTACCTGTATAACCATTCAGCACATAAGCAATACTTTTAATACAAAAATATGAAAATAGCTGAAGCACCAAACCTGTCTTGAAAAAAAAAAAGGATGGAGGGTGATATTGTTAAGTGCTCACCAAGTTTATTAAGGTAAACTGTTCTCCTCGAGTGCTAGCTGCTGGCACAGGCGTGATAATTAGTCAACCTGCCTCTCCTGTGCCTGCAGTAGGTAAATGTATTGTGTTCTGTTTCAATTTTCCCTGACAATGTTTTGTACCGCAGGCCGTCTCATGTTGTCTTTGCATCCTCTGAAGTCACAGTCCCTCTGTTTGCTGCCTTGTAACTTGAGCAATGACTGTTGACGATACTTTACTGTATAAATGCTTGTGGTCTCATAATAAGGGCAGAGACATAATCTCTGTTTTTAATACATAAGAAGCAATTTAAATGTCTAAAAATAGCAGTTGGAGCAGTTGGATTTAGAGTAGTATTACTACAAAACTACATGTATTTATTGTAAATACATTTTATATCTTCTGGGTGTTATTGAATTTCTGTCGTGGTTCATTTTAACTCTATGGTGGATCAAAAAAAAAAGCTGATCTATTATTACTATTAAATGGATAGTTTTTAATACCATTTTGGGAAATGTAATTCCCTTTCTTGAGTTAGATGAGAGGATGGATACCACTTATATGTCTATACGTTACGTGTCATTTAGCTGACGCTTTTATCCAAAGCAACTTACAATGGCTGATGTATTACAGTGGGAATCAATCCCCGATCTCCCACGCCAAAGGCATTTGTTTTATCCACTGCTCCGTCACCTCGCGGTCAATATGGAGCTACAGCCAGCAGCAGGTTAGCTTAGCACAAAAACTAGAAACAGCTAGCCAGGCTCCTTAGAACAAATTAAGTGAATTTGCAACTTTCATGTGTCCCACTATGTTTTTGGGTGGGACCTAACTTCCTGGAGTCTCCTGGTTGCCTGGCAACTGCACAGAGGCAAGAAATAGTTTGGCACATAACCCAAAGAAAAGTGTAATTTTTTACACTCAAGTCTTTTCTACAGATGCAAGAAATGAGATATAAAGTGTTAATGAAAGAGTGTAAAAGGTGCTGGTAGACAAATTGTTTACCTTTGGACAGAGCTAAGCTAAGCAACTTCTTGCTCCAGCTACATATTTACCGTATGGACATGAGAGTTGTATTGATCTTTTCATCTTACTGTTGGCATAATAACAAATAAGCGTATTTTCCAAAATGTCAACATATCGCATTACATTTCAGACAGAAGCATTTAACGCTCCAAGTCTGTTTCTTCTTCCTTCTTGGTCCATTTAGCCATGCTGGTTAAGTGCTGAATCAGCGCTCCACATCACTGTACTGACAATTAGTTGGACCTTGTGGTAAACCCTGGACATTTTGTTCTTATGTACTGGAACCGAAGGGATTCAGGACACTGGCATGGTGGAGAACTCACACAGTGCCAGAGCCGATTACAGTGGTGGTGTCCGAATTCTCTAAATGGGGCAAATCTTGTCAAATCACATGAGAGAGCAGTGTATTGTGTGTATTATAGTTGTACAGACTACCACACGCACATGTACAGTATATGTAAACAAACCAGTACACAGTGTGCTTATACTCACAAAGAATAAGGAGCTTTAATTGTGTAAAAGTCCTTTCACTGCATCAAGCTATTCAATTATTCATGAGCAATATCCAGCACATACTGTAACTAAAGAGAGACTTAATGTGGTATAGAAACACATTCACCCATTTTCATGGGTGACATGCATGAATCTTACACTTGACCCCCTCCAACACCTGGCTAAACATAAATCACTCTCAGTACACTCACCTTTACACACTGGCCCATTCTCTGTAAGCGTAGCTGCCCATAAACCCTTCCACTGAGTGTTCTCACTTGCAACTCACTGATAAATCACTTCATCTACCACACCTCCCCATGTAACCCCGCAGATCACTCTCACACATGCCAATGTCCCAAATACATTAACAAAGACATAGACCAACAAACTGAATGTTGATTAGCTGAGAGATTATATTACAAACAAGCTTGCCAATCAGGCATCACTTTTAGGGCTGAAAACTAATACACATTTTATTAAATACTTATTAGTTTAATGTTCAGTAAATAAAAGTTAGAAAAGTTTTTTTTAATTTGCACACACTAGGTCTGGGCAATATATATTGTTAAAACGGTGTATATATATCGGATATATTTTCCTATGTCGTTTCTATTGGGATATTGAAAAACCTGCAACGGAACTGTGTTAATGCAAAAATTACATAATTTGGACAACGCTTTACATTCTGATCCTAGCACGTTCATTTTGCACTAAAGTTCCTAATAACCTGAGAAATGCTCAGTATATTTAATTTCTTAAGTATTTAATTCACACAGGAGTATTCAAAAACAGGCATGGAGCTTGCTTCATGGCCCTGCGCAGGCTCCACGCAGAGCTTTCGCCATAGCCTACGTAAGTGGCCTGAAGTTTATAGTTGTGCGTTGGTGTGTGCATCGATCTCTTAGCAGAGCGTGCGTCGCCACTATGTGGAGTTACATTTTTTTGAGAGGTGCACGTCTGGCTAGGGCGTAGGTCATTTCATATAGACCATTTATGTAATTACCAGAAAACGTGCTATATGATATATATATTTTATTATGATATAAATAAAAGAATTATTATCGAGATATGAAATTAGCTATATTGGAATAGAAGATTTTGGCCATATCCCACAGCCCTGTTCCACAGAAGAGAAGTTAGAACCAGCAAATAATACTGGAGTTTGATTGATTTGATTAAATATCACAAACCATAATTTGTTTTCTGTCAATTAACTAATGATGTCACAATCATGCAATTAAATAATGTTACAGAATAATGCTGGCTGATTATAAAGTATGCAGTTCCCTTTCACATAATACAAAGAAAAGCAGCAAATCCTCATAATTAAAAAATAATCTTCATCCAAGGAATTTTGGCATTTATGTTTAAAAAAGGACTACTTTAGCTCTGCATGATGCTTTTCGTCATGTAGTCTATAGTCGGCCACTTGTTGTTAACCCTGTGGCACTTAAACAGTCAAACTCTATCCCTGCTCAATCCCTTGGAAAATGACATCGGAGGACGTCACTTGGACAATTCCTGTGTGACCATCTGCTTCCTTGTGATTGTCCCTCCTGTCCAAGTGGCAGCGGAGTAGAGGCAGAGCGAATATCTACTTAAAATAGAAACCTGATCTCAAAAAGTGTGGAATGGTCTGATTCAGGAGTGAATTTGCATGGAAATGTATCAGAATGTTCTGTAGGGGTTTGTTGGGCTCATCCTCTGAAATTCAGGCATTTCATGACTTAATATCTTTTTGTTTGTCTTCATGAGCAGTTTTAATACGTGTAGTCCTCCTGTTTACCAAAAAGTCCTTTATGCACATCCCATTTCATTTTCTGTTTAAGGAGCTATGAGGTAGATTACGTATAGTTACCAAAGCACAGAGGGACAAAGACAGATGGAGAAAGGACAGAGGGGACATGAAGGCAGTCAGTCATCACTGCTATTAGAACAGGGCCAGCTTTTGCAAACTCGCTTTAAGTGTCTCGAACAATGTGAGGATGGGCGGTGGTTGCAAGGACAAATGCACATATTATGCTGCAGTAATCCGGACCGAATACTAAACAGACGTGAGGGAACGAACACATGTACAGTTTACTCACCTCCACACAGTATTTGTTTGTCTTCCAAAAGGTTTGAAAGGACTGCAGTAATGGAGGGTACCTGAACGCTGCAGAACAGATACGACACTGAGAGCAGCGTGTGTGTGTGTGTGCGCGTGTGTGTAGGAGAGCTTACAGATTCAACTGTAGCATGTCAAGGAGTTGAGTCATTCAGGGAATGTCTGAAACAGAAGTCTGTGTTGTGATTGAAATTTTACTAGGATCACTTCCAAGAGCACTGACCTCGGGGAGTCAGTGTTTCTAGCGCTCAGAAAATAAGGTGTGCACGAGGATTACCCCGAGTAGAAGCTAATTATATTGCTAAGTTCAGTGTCACCTCCCAACCTCGGCCGGTCCGTCTTCTCATCTCCTCCTGCATTACGGTGTTTGATGAGCCTTATGCACACGCCTTTTGCACATATGCAATCATGCAACCATCCCGTCACGTCCCTCCTCTCTGCCCATCTGCTCCTACCAGTCCCACCCTTTTCCACGCTTCGCCTCTTCTGCCCTTCATTATCCCGCAGTGTCCCGTGTTGTGTGCTGGCTGGGTGACCCCTGCTTTAACTGCCTGCCCTGGCTCAGACACAGACGACATCCACCCATGTCGATTGCATTCCCCTTGAGGTGAGACAAGGGTGCAGTTCCTCTGGGACAGGAAGAGGAGAAGAAAGGCTCACAAGAATTTGATATCTCCTCTGATATTGCCTTCTGTCTATTGTCAGTCAGTTATCTGCTGTATCAGGTAGTTAAAGCAACGTAGTTACAGGAATAGTCCACTTCTAAACAGTTCTGACTCTCCCCCAAAACTGATTTTTCCCATTTGCATTTGCACTGGTCAAGTGGCCATAGTCTGGCAAGAGGGACTAAGGAAGTCACGCAAGCACAGCGACAGTCTTTATAGCGTTAAAATCAGAAAACAAATACACCAAAAAAATATGACCTAAACACTAAATCTAATGTACTGTATATAGCCTGTGTCATAATTTCAAAAAGTCTCCCGAAGAGAAACTGGTATCTCTCTCTCCCCAGCCTGCTGCGCTGTGGCCGTGTGTGTGTGTGTGTGTGTGTGTGTGTGTGTGTGTGTGTGTGTGTGTGTGTGTGTGCGTGCGTGTGCGTGTGCGTGACGGCCAGCCAGCTTTTGGAGTTTAACTCAGAAAAGACAGTTAACTACATGTTGTCATGTGTTGTGATATTTAACCAAACAATCCATATAATCCAAATAAAAGCCTTTTATTTACGAGCCCAATCTGAGAGACCTCCATTTTACAGCGAGGTCTCCGAGCACGACTGGCTGAGCGAAGAGCTAGCGGCCCCGGCAGGTTGTCGCATCACTTTATGGAGCTTCTCAACTCAAATTTTATATTTATAAACGATTTTCCCCAATACTGCCTATATTCAAAATCTCAACAGTTAATTTCTCAGCAAAAACATTCTCAGAAGTGAATTTAATGATCAATAAGGAAAAGAAATTCCAGTACCTGAAACCTGACTCTCATTGACCTAGATTCTTATGTGGAAAAGGGAACAGCGAAAAGACCTTGCCCTGAAAGTAGGAGCTGAAAGAGGAAATGCCGTCAGAGGAACTTAAAAATCCCCAAATTGGTCCAGTCGGAACACGAGAGAAAAAAAGGATTCTAGGAATGTTAAGATTTTATGTTCCAGCTACTCACTAACATTGTCTGTGTGCCGTTAGGTGCTGAGCAGGTAACATACAGTGGGTTTATACATATATACAGTATATATATATATACACACAGTATATATATATATATATATATATACACATATATATATACAGTGTATACATATATACAGTATATATATATACACACAGTATATATATATACACACAGTATATATATATATATATATATATATATATATATATATATATACATATATATATACAGTGTATATATATATACAGTATATATATATAAACACACATATATATATATATATATACATATATGCACACATATACATACATACATACACACACACATACACAGTGTATTTCATTAATGCTATGAGAGCTGTGAAAATAAAAGTAAATAAAAAGTTGCGGGTAATAAAACCAAACAAACAATCAGCTGGAAGAAGCTAAACCGCTCCTTCGAGCTGAGGGGAACGGAGTCAGGAAATAGCGTTTATCACTATAAGCAAACCCCCTAGTGGCCTTGTGATCCATTGAGAGAGAGAAAAAAATAAAAATAAAAATCGCCAACTAACTTTAATAATTGATTAAAAGTCATTTTTTCTGCAAAAATGGCAGATAATGCAACTTTCAGTCTCTCAAATATTTTAATTTTTTTTTCATATCGTATTCAACTGAATATCTTTGGGATTTGGACTGAAAACAATTATCAAACAAACAAATAAAGACATTCAAACACATCACCTTGGACTTTGAGAAAGTGAGATGAACATTTGTCATTATTTTCTGACATTTTACAGACCAAATGATTAATTGAGAAAATCAACAAATTAATAAATAATAAAAATAATCGCTAAAGGCAGTCCTTGATCCATTGTTAATAAAAAAATTATTGGTTATATCGGCTTTGACTCAATAACTTATGATGGTCCTTTAACATTTGACAGAATGATTATCCAGATATATTAGAAGAATAGATAAGTGCAGCGAGTTGCTTTCCTAATGATATTAACTGTATTTAATAACTTAATGCAACATGACGGTGTGAATACTAACTGTGGGAAACATTCTTAGACACGTTTCATGGACCATGCTAGCATAACTTAAACTCACACGAGGAGGAAACCTTGAAGTTGAGGGTCATAAACAGCCAAAAGCCACTAAAGCAATTCATAATTTAACACGTAAGAAAAAAAGGCAACATGAAAAAAAAATGAAAGACAGCTTTTCTGTACTGCTCTCTCTCTCTGCCTTTCCACTTGGTTTTGCTGCTTGTCCATTTCACATGCCAAGTCCCTAAAGGAAACTCTCTCTCTCTCTCTCTCTCTCTCTCTCTCTGGACATTTTAGTTGTTCTCTTTGTCTTGTTCAAGAGTGTTTGACTGTTAGGTTTACTTTTATTTCATTTTTTCTTATCTCAGTCTAAAGTAGCAAAACCTTTGACTACTCTGCAGTTTTTATATAACGGCGATGATGACAACAGTGATGATGATGGTAAAAGTGAAGGCTATTCCTGTAAACCCACTCAAGGTTATGCTCACACTGCACGCTAAGTGGCTGCTTTGGAAGTCTCTGAGTGATGGCCACAGCCATTCACCTAAGATAATAGATAAATCCCCCAATACAAGTCAGACCCATTGGTCGGATTGCCCTTCAGGAAAACGTTCTGTATTTCACATTGTTTAAATGTTCATTTTTCATGCCTCATTCATGTGCAGATTTCACATTATCCTTCAATGTCTTCTTATCATTGCTGACTATGCAGCAGTGGTCGCCCACTTGCTTTGCCCTCTGGGAAAGACTCCACATGTTCAGTCTTACCGGGCGACGTTTGTCATACTAATGCTGATCAAACATCACCGTCTATGTACATGGAACAAAAGCAAAAGGTATTATTTATTTATCTCTGTATCTCTGTCATGGTCACTCACCCTTGACTTCACAAGTGTTAATCTTTCATCCAACAATCAGAAGCCGGATTGAATGATCACAGTTCGCCTCTTGCTTCTCTACATTCAGCCCTTTATGCCAGCTGTAGGAGCAACATTTGGCTTAGTCCTGTCCTTGGTGCCTGAAAGTAGAGGCTAACGCAGTGGGTGGTTGTCATGGTGACAGAGAGCCAGGCAGGGCTGTGGTAATACTGTAATGATAAAGCTCTTCTGGATGGCGCTGCAGTAAACACAGCGCCGCTAGGGCCCCGTTAAGGAAGAGCACAGCACACCGCCGTGCATGCAAAATGCCCATAGGGCTAATATCAGCTCCTTCAATCTCTCCTCGATTATATCACTTACATTCCTGCTCTCCCAACACCTCCTCCTTTCTTCTTCTCGCTCTTTATTGCACTCTTACTCTCCGATGCCCTGCTCTCTCCCCTTGATTGGCGAGATTGGAGATTGTCTTCTCCCTCTCTTCTTCATTCAACCATTGAAACACAATCAACTCTCTCTCTCTCTCTGACTCCAGTTCTCTTAAATTTATGTTGATTATCTTTCCAAATCTAATTTCAGAATCTAGAGAGCGAGGGAGACTCTATTGGGCCTTGAAGGTCATTGCGCTGCAGGTGTCACATATGGCAGCTTTACTGTAGGGGGTTCAACGCATTAAGCATCGCACACATACTACAGTGTGCCTCTGAATCAGACATTCAAGGCATTTACATAGCCGTCCAAACATGAACACATGTACTGTACCGTCATGTTGCAGAGAGAAGAGGGATGGAGAGAGAGAACAGACACAAAGTGCCCAAGGAGATAAATAAGTGTGAAGTGACAGACTGCTACTCCACCTTTTATCATCTTCCTTTCTTTCCGTCTCTCCACTCATCCCTCTCCATCACCTCAATGCAGTGGCCATGTAGTGACCAATCCCTATCTGCGATCAGCCAGTGTGCACACACACCTCCTGTGCCCATAGGCCGTTTGTCTCGCTCACATTGTGAGTCACGTCCACACACACACACACACACACACACACACACACACACACACACACACACACACACACACACACACACACACACACACACACACACACACACACACACACACAAGCTTTAGGTACATTTTAAGCAGTGGGGGGGCTTCTCTATCACACAGCAGATCTCTGCTTGACAGACGGACTGCTGTGATGGATTGATCAATATTGATTTGATGTGTAATCCAACCACTGTAGCATTTAATTACTAAAACCATGAATGAATCTTTGTTTTGTTGCAAGCAATATTGTATTGTGGCTTTTACAGCTGGTGTAGACACTTTATTTTTGCCGTTGTTGGGCAGAAATTCCATAATAATCTTTCAGCATATTGTAATTCAAGTGGTCTAAGACAAAAGTAGGACTTCTGCATCTCCTCCTTGGCTCTGTATTCAGGCTTTAGTAAGTCTAGCCGTGGTGGGAGACTCACAAGTCATTTCAGCGAGAGAGTCCATTCCTATTAACTGTTCTGAAAAAGCAGATATACATATTGAAAAGAGGGGGAGCTGCGGGAGGAGGTCTCCCTCTACTTCAAATTCTGGCATTTTTTCAAACTATATAATGGTCAGACTAATTACACTACAGCCCTATAGGTTAAAGGTGCACGTAGCACCTGTTAATCTGCACCCTTCTCAGATCTTCATGCATTTTGGGTTTTCATTGAGTGTCAAGTTTTCCTTACTGCTGTTAAGGAACAAGTTTAGTATTTCAGTTTCAGGCTGTGAAATGGAAATACGGATGTGTTAGTTCCTGTGTGTATAAGAATTCCCACCAGAGTACCCCCACACCAAAGTTTAATTTAGAGAACAAGGGGGACTCTGCAAATCAGGAGAGGCTTTGTAGTTGCATCACAAATCTCTGATGTCTTCGCTATCCTCACACTGTATCAGCCAGACCAAAAAAAAAAAGAATGTTTATAAAATATTGTTTCGGTGTGGGAGTATGTTAATTCAGGAATGTCTGAGTAAAGAAACACTAGTTCAGGGCTAATTGTTTGATACTATGCTCTGGATAAAATCTGATCAACACGATAGTTGACCCATTTATTATGTATGGTCTCTTTTCATTTTGAGCAGATTTGTGTTTTCTCTTTAACTTGTTTCAGTTGCTTTGTAACACATGGAGCTGTCTTGGGTTGCAAGATGACCCCACAAAGTATTTTCTAGCAGCAGGAAACACCTTTGGGATTCATGCATGGTACATAGTTTAAACAGACCTGCTAAGTATTTTTCAGAGGATGACGGGCCTTATGAATACTATGCGGTGCTTGGTTAAACGTGAACATTATTTTTGACAGTATTTGTTTTATGTCAATGTTTTTCAGCAGGCAAATTTAGCAAAGCAATACATTGTCTCTTAAATCAGGTTAGGTTGAATATTTTGAAATGGTTCCCTTCACTGTGGCTGAGTCCATCACATCACCTCAAACCTCTTCTGTGATGGAACCTCATATCAGGGTTAAGTGTCATTAGATGGGTGTATTTGATATTACTGGAGATCTTGCCTAATGCAGATATGAGTCAAATTCCTGAATTTTGATGTCCTGTGGACATTTTATGATATGTAAGAAAAATACATATAGAACACCATCTGTCAGTCATGGTTGCTTTTCTGACTAAAGCCTGTCATTTACTTTTAGCCTTCAACCTCCTGACAGCTTTCCTTCTTTTTCTTTATATCTCTATCATTTCTCTTGCACTTCCAAGTCCTCTCTGCATGACACATCACTTTAAGATCACCAGAACAATGAGCTACCTTAGTAAAACCTAGCTCAGGATACTTTCCTCTGTCTGTGTTTTATGTTAGTGAATTATGCTCACTTTCTACTACATTCTGTAGTCAACTTCTCTCACTTGTATCATGCGCTATCCTTTCTGATGGATTGCTTTAACTTTCTTTTGTGCTTCTCTACACATGGACCAGCATCGCCTGGTCTCCCTACCACCTGTCCACCACCTCCTGTGTCTCCACCTGTGTAGCCTACATAGAAGTTATGATGCTACTGCAGTTTTGCCATTTGTGCATGTGTAATGACGGCATTCTTCAGGTCTTAAAAACATTGCAGCATGACAAAACTCACTTTGAGGAGATAAGATAACCGTTATTACACATCATCAATACCATCATAAGGAATAATGACAAAAGTAACATTGAAAAATAAGTGAGAAACATACAAAACTCTCGTCGTTGCCATGATTTCTACATGTGTAGGTTTCCTGGTGTTTAGCCAATTAGGGGGCATCCTAAGCAGGTCCCGCTGGTGCTATCATGCTTTGTTAGACGGGGGCTGGTATAGGGGTAGATATAGGAGAGTGATTGAGAATCTCAGTGTGTGTGTGTGTGTGTGTGTGTGTGTGTGTGTGTATTTTCATGATACAGAGGGGGAGAGCACTGCAGCAATCTGAGAAAGTAGGTCAGACACCGACTAGCAAGAAACATAGCTGAGGAGAAAAGAGGTACTGTAGGGAGAGGAGATGGAGAGGAAAAAGGCGGGAGAGATTGGGTGTGGGGGTAGAGGGTTGTGAGAAGATAGAAATCCAGACAACCTGGAACAAACCTGATAGTTTAACTGTCAAACTTCTTTTAGGATACAACAAGATCCTCCTTAAAAGCAATGTCTTGATTTAATTGAACTAACTATATATAAAAATAAATATGGAGGGGGGGCCCCCCTTCTTTGGCTAAATGTTTTTCAGCTAATCTCCTAAATAAATATGGCGGCTCAGAGTCTCAAGTCTTCTGCTTTGTCGGTTTCTGTCATGAAGGCACCTAGAGAAAATATGTATAAGCTCTTATCCAATTTCCAAATAAAAGCTGGGAGAGGGAAGCAAGACCTTTTTTAAGAAAAACAACCAAAACTGGTTCCCTCCATTTGCTTAGTTATAAGGCTTCCTCTTTTAAGAATGTTGCTTCTGATATTACATAAGTGCATAACGTTGAAAAAACACGGTGACACGCACAATACACTGAAGGCACTCAGGCTTCTTATGAATGTATATATATATATAAAAAAATATATATTTATAGCTCCACTCAAGTATGAATTACCTCTCTTTTGCTCTTCAGGCCATGTCTGTTTTATTATTTATTTGATAAAGCCTGAAGTATTCTGCATCTATAAATAAACTGCAGGGCTTGTAGGAATGGACCACAATGGGGAAAGATTTTGCAGTAGCCACGCACACACTAGTGTTGTTGATTCAGTGCCGATTGAATGGGCTACAGTAGGGCAATAAGCTTGGGTACATATAGAAAGTTGCAGATCACACAGATGCTAAGAAAATTGCCTCTGAGCTATGAAAAAGCAAGCAAACCTGAAAAATACATTCATTGAGAATACAACAGCTTATTTTCTTTGCTTTCTGTCTAGGACATTTACCCTGAGGACAAAGTTTTGGAAGTAAACAAGCAAACATGGAGCCGTAAGACATTGTTGTATAGAAAGGATGCCACTTGTAGAAAGAGTGCTAATACAACACTCTTAAGATGTGGAGGGGGTAAGAGGCAAACGGCAATAAAAACATTTTAATTTGAAACAGGGACTTATAGGGAATATTACAGGTCTCCTGTTTTCCGGTTACAAATACAACCGTAATTAGGCGAAAGCAGCTTAAGGCTCAAGTTAATTTCAAAGACAAGATATTTAATGTTTCTGACACTAAATTAATAATGTCTTAACTCAGACTCATCTAATCTTGCGAACATGTAGGCGGATAGACATTTTGTATTTGTGCAGTTCAGTTTGCAGGGCTATGGCATACACATTATTTGTTATTACAAGTTTGTTTCCCCTTGTCATCCCTCCATCCTCTCCCGTGTCCTCCCTAGCAGAATACCACAAACATGGTATCATTTTTATTAATTTTCCGCCCTGGATTCAGGATTACATGATTGCGTTGTAATTATCTCCTTTTCTCATGCACTATTCTCCTTATTTCATGTTTTAAGAGGTCTTCCCAGACTAAAAAAATCTACCTGCAGGTTTTGACTGTTTTCTTGGGGTAGGGGTCGGGTCTGATTTGTTTTAAGTTAATTTTTTAAATCCAATCATAGGTTATTATAAATGTTAAACAAAAAAGATAATATTAAAAAATTTAACGTCATTTCCTGATGGCACACGATATGACAGGATACTGACACCCCATTTTTATGGCTTCATCCTTCATCACAATCATTTTTGACTGTCAGATATAATTTTATCAGGACTAATGATTCAGATTATCCTTGGACTTTGGTCAAAATGGGTCAAATTGGACAAGTTCCACTTGCCCTCTTGTCCGTTACAAAACTTTTTTTTTTTCTTTTTTGAAAATTAACTTAAATCAGATTTGGGTGAAAAAAGTCAATTTCAGAATGGAAACATCATTTTAGATGTGAAGACCTAAACGCAGATGACCATTAAAGAGTGAGACGTCGTTTTCTGTGCATGGCATAGTATTTAGCACTTGTGTATGTAGGTGGGTCACACATACACCAGTTGTTTTTTTTCTTTATGCTTTTCTATGTTCTCTTTGCCCTGCTGAATTTTTTTAATTTCCAACTGACTTTTTCTCCTTCCCTTGCTCTCTTTCTTTCTTTCTTTCTTTCTTTCTTTCTTTCTTTCTTTCTTTCTTTCTTTCTTCCAGTATGTGGCATTTGGCTCCCTGTTCTTCATCCTCATCTCCATCTCCACTTTCTGCATGGAGACACATGAGGCCTTCAACACCATCCTTAACAAGACAGAGAACGTCACGGTGGGCAACACGACCCGTGAGGAGATTGTATACGAGGTGGTGACTGACAGCTGGTTGACATACGTGGAGGGCGTGTGCGTCATTTGGTTTACCATTGAGGTGCTACTCAGAGTCACCTTCTGCCCAGACAAGCTTGAATTCTTCAAAAGCAGCCTCAACATCATCGACTTCGTCGCCATCCTGCCCTTCTATCTGGAGGTGGGCCTGAGTGGTCTGTCCTCCAAAGCTGCCAAGGATGTCCTGGGTTTTCTCCGTGTTGTCCGGTTCGTCCGTATACTCCGAATCTTTAAGCTGACCCGCCACTTTGTGGGTCTCCGTGTCCTGGGTCACACCCTGCGTGCCAGCACCAATGAATTCCTTCTGCTTATCATCTTCTTAGCCCTTGGTGTACTCATCTTTGCCACTATGATCTACTATGCTGAACGAATTGGCGCAGACCCAGATGACCCAACAGCCAGCGCCCACACCAACTTCAAGAACATTCCCATTGGATTTTGGTGGGCCGTTGTAACCATGACCACACTGGGCTATGGAGATATGTATCCAGAGACGTGGTCAGGGATGCTGGTAGGTGCTCTCTGTGCCTTGGCTGGTGTGCTGACCATTGCTATGCCTGTACCTGTAATTGTCAACAACTTCGGCATGTACTACTCTCTGGCCATGGCCAAACAAAAGCTGCCCAAAAAGAAGAACAAACATATTCCCCGGGCACCCCAGCCAGGGTCCCCGAACTACTGCAAGCCAGATGCCTTGGCTATGGCTACTGCATCACCACAAAGGCTCTTGGGAAATGTCCTAGGTGGAGTGATAGGGTCTGGAGGGCTTGGGGGTGACTGTCCTCTCGCCCAAGAAGAAATTATAGAGATTAACAGAGGTAAGATAATTTGTTTTTTCATGTTAACTACATTCATTTTGTCTTTATATTGTCTTCTACAATCACAACTGACTAGCATGAAGGGAGAGTACTACCAAGAATTGATGCATAGTTGATTCTGGATCCACTGTGGAGAAATTACTGGCCCATCAGAATTCATGTGTAATTTATGGTATCAACTTGTAGGTCCACAGTTGCCTTAAGGCACCCATCTGTCAGTGAAGAACAAACACTATGGAAGGAAAATGAACTCAATTATCTATTAAAACAGCTTAATGCATCTCAATTTGGGCTGACTGCACATATTGTCTCTTTGGCATTAGCAGTAAAATGAAAAGGAGAGGTAATTTGGCTCTTTGTTTGCTCTTTACATGCTGCAGCATTAGGCGTCAGTCACATGCAACAATAATGCACCTTTAATGCATTACTTTACTGCCTTAGTCATCAGTGAGCCAGAAAATATTGGTTTCATCAGTGCTTTTACTACATCTCGTCTGCTTGGCTTCCTTCCAGACTAAAAAGGTTTCCTGTAGGTTGTGTCAGTAGAGTTTCTGGCAGGAAGTTCTATTAGTCAAAATTTAGACAACTGGCTCCAAGACTGCTCTGCAGTCTCATCACCACCTGATGGTAACATATTTCATCATAATGCCCTTTGTAAGCATGTGGGTGAACACTACAGCTGTCATTCCCAATCATTAATGAACATAATTTACCACTAAACATGTTTGACAGTTTATTAATGTCCAGACCTACTGTTCATACAGTATGTTTACACATACAGTACATGTACTGATTACTCTCTTAACTGTGTTGTGTATGTGTAAAATCTAAAACATTATGCCAAGTTACCGGAGCCTAAAGTGAAAAAGACAATGTTTTTGTTTAATTAAGAGCAAATGTTAACATTTAGGATGATGTAATCAGCAACGATTTGGTAGTTTACCTAATAAATTACCTTAAACGACATTGATAACATTTATTTTCCCGCACTTGATCAACAATATAGACTAAAATTAGCATTTTTGATAAATAAGACACACAATGTACTCTTCTCTATGCTCTTCTCATAAGTCTCACAAGTATGTGGTTCTCCTCCACCTTTCATCTAGATTCCAAGCAGAACGGTGATGCAGCCTCGGCTGCCCTGGCTAATGAGGACTGTCCCACCATCGACCAGGTGCTGAGCCCGGACGAGAGGAGCCCTATTGGGCGAGGACCTACCCGGGAACGCTACCAGCAGGACCGCGCCTGCTTCCTGCTAAACACCAGGGAATTCCGTGCCACAGATGGAAATGTGCGGAAAGGTACGTTTCGCACCAGGAGACGGATACAAAAACATGAACATCTTAGGGAAACAGATCCACAAAGCAAGATGCCAGGCACAACATAATGTAAACATGTACATTATATATGTCCTGTGTGCAGCCAATGCAGATAAGTACACACAGATTACTGTATATATATATATATATTATATATATACATACAGTATATATACATATATACAGTATATATATATATATATATATATATATACACACATACATACATACATAAATACATATACACACATATATATGTGACATCAGATCCAAAAATTTAGAAAAAAAGGGTTTGATGGAAGAGCACACATGAACATTTGGAAGCCTCAGCCTCATCTACAGATAGAAGGCTCCAATAACAGCTAGCAGCAAAACGTAGACATAAACAGTCATGCAGTTACAACATATTCATATACACTTAGCTCTTCTGCTCTGCTTCTACTCTTTCCACCTCTTCATATTCATGTTGTCTGTGTTTCCATCACTGCTTGGTATTATATTTTATTTCTTCTTTTAGAAAAGATTTTCTGTCCCTCTACTTTTTCCTTTCTCTTCTTCTCCTGAGTCATGTCTTCCATCTTTCCATGGTTTCTGTGAATTTTGTTCTGTGTCCCATAAAGTCACATTCATTTATGCTCATAAACGATCTCTTTCTTTCTCTGTCTTCTGGACTCAGACAGTTGACCATGCATTAATTTACTTCTCGTCACTTCTGTTTCTCCTTCTCTGTTTCTCTCTCCTGCCTTGCATGTCCTTTTTATTTTTTCCTGCCCCCCCGATGACGTTTCCTCCCTAACCTGCTGCACATTTTCCCTCC
Source organism: Etheostoma spectabile (assembly GCF_008692095.1). NCBI lineage: Eukaryota > Metazoa > Chordata > Actinopteri > Perciformes > Percidae > Etheostoma > Etheostoma spectabile. The sequence continues at coordinate 20,597,780 of NC_045753.1, forward strand.
TGACCCCTTTATCCTCTGCCCCATCTTTAAACCCATGCCTTCGTTTCCCCGCTTTTTCCTTTGTGCTGTACCATACCCCCCCCCCCCCCCCCCCCCCCCCCTTTTTTACCCCATGTGCATTACCTTCATGCTCATAAAAACCTTTATTCATTTACTACTGCAATCCAACCACCCCCACTGCTGCCAACCTGCACCAAAACACCCCCTCACACTCCCTCCAAACTTTCAACACCCCCTGTTGACAACAAACTAGAGGCAGCAGCCCTGGCACCGAGCCCAGACTCCCCTCTGACTGACGATTGGTATAAGATGGAAGGGTCTCTGTTACAGCAGGACCTCAATGCAAACTCCACCTCCTCCTGGATCAAACCATAGACCAGAGGTAACACTGACAAAAGGTTACAAAATAAAAGAGCCTGCAGCCTAGTCAATGTTTGACGGAAAACATACTGAAATTTTGATCTGGCTCTCCATCATGTAGCATGTTTTTGCAGTTGCACAAACAGCACTCCACCAGTACAGCACCCACTTTAACAAAGACGCAGATGCACACACTATGCATGACTTTAGATCACAGATACACCACCATTTCCACAATGTGTCTACATTATCAATGGAGTTTGAAGTGTCACCTGTAAAAAGTCTTTTCTGTGACTGAAAGTGTGGAATGTGTGCTGTCAGTTTATATATAGTATATATATATATATAGTGCTTAAATATGAATATCAAGATTTGGGTGGCATTTAAGGGCTCATTGTTTGATTTGTGAGGTATTTTATCCAATGAAACCTAACCTGCCCAATATCCTACCTGCATACAAATTTTGTAAACCCAGCAACAATCTCAATATACAATGCATATTGTAAGATGTAAAGAAAAAAAAATTAGGAAAGAAAAATGGGATTGCTTTGTGATATACACCCACAATGAGAAGTGTGCACTATAATGTGTACACTTGTGTGTATGTGTCTGTGTGAGAGGTTAAAACTTGCATACAGTCAAAAGTGCAAGAGCACGGCATGTGAGTGCAAGAGCACGTCCTGTGGGACGTGCACATGTGCAAATACTTTCAGCAGCTCAAATGAAAATAATAATTTGTCGTGTCCTGTGTCAATAACTTATAAAAAATAACACTGAAGAAGATTGAAAGGGAACAGGGGATCACGTTTTGTCTGATGTGCCTCTGTGTTGTTGTTGTTGTCTCTCTCTTCAGGTTGTGTCATATCACGCGTGTGTATGTGGGCTTTTTCATTCTTACGTGTTATACACTGTGTCTTTGTTCTCTCAATGCCGTCTGAGTGTTGTGATCGTGTTGTCATGTGTGGCTTAATTTAGTTTTTCCCTTCTGTGTTATTTGTGTTACTCCCGACCCCATGGACCTCCACCTTGGCTCACAACAGCACTCACTGCAATTTATAAAGATTTTGCCTTGAAAAATACAACCTTTTTACAATTTGATATCTGTATATGTATATGTATGCACAGGTTAAATGGCAATGGCACCCATTCCTTATATGCTAGAATTCTTTTTAGCCTCAATGATGTGCATATTTACATGTACATATGCCCTATTTTATGTAAAAATCAGTTGTCCAGCCCTAGCTTCACACACTTGTGACAATGAGTGCAGTGATGTACAACAATTATCTTTCCAAGGCCTAAGATCACTGGGGTCTGCGGAGCTATAGGTCAAGGGATAGTACCTCTTGAAACATGCCACGCTGAAAACAAGCACATTTTTATCATGCAGTGTCATACTTCAGCCTTGTAAACAAAACCAGTTATCACGATACTTCTTTACCAAAACACTGTGTTGTAAGCGTGTAATGTATCTGAAATACTATTTCCTAGACCATGTATCTGTGCTTTCAGTGCCTAGGATAGTCCAAAGTTCAAGACCTTTTGTATTTATACTGTAAAGATCTGGATAGATGTCAAAAGAGTTATGAGCTGGACTCTGTGACTGAAACACTTACTGACCGGACGGACGGACGGACGAAGCTTTCAGACAGACAGACAGACAGACAGACAGACGCTATGACAGATTTTATTGAAAAGTGGCTAGATGCTGTCTAAGGTAAGCAAGCCTCAAGCTGTACAAGCCCTTCACTTACAGTTCCCTTACATTGCTTCAGTTTCAATGGTTCTTGCGTATAGACTGCAATTTAAGTGCAACAAAAATCCCTCTTTAAAGCAAGCGCTGAAGTCATTAGAAAGAAGCTTCGGGGTTTGGTCTTCTTACAGTAAAGTTATGCAATGTAGGCTTTCATATATTTAGGTTGGTGATTTGAAAAAAAGAGATTGTATTTGGTGCTTACAGTGAATACCAGAGAAATTTGATCTGTTTCTCTCCATCTCAGGAACCTGATTGTCTAGCATTTGATAACCATGTCATGTGTGTAACCTATCCTATCTTGCGCCCAGTGCATGTGTAAAAAGATCTTTGGCTACATATAGAAAGTTGTATGTATGGCTGATCCAACTCACGTAATGATCAGGTAAAAACAATCTGTGATTTAAGGGAGAACAAACAATACTAACTATCTAAACAAAGAGCAAAAACCCCAACTGTTCATGTTAGTTAACGCCCCAGATAAATCTTCTCCTTGTTTTTAAAGAGGGATTCTGACACTGTCTGAAACTCATTCTAGTGTGCTTCAGTTGTGATTTATTTTGTAGATACATGCATTTGATGTCTTTGCGAACTTATTTTATCAGCTTTTCAGTTTCTGTATCGTTCTTTTAAGCCCCTTTCACATAGCCTGTTTAAGACAGGACTTTTGCACCTTTAAGCTGCCTCGCTGTCTGTGTGAATGTTATGAGTCTGATTCGTGAGTCAACCCAGATGCAGGTGAAAAACTGAAAAGGCAGCGTTCTGAGTAGCCAAAGTTATGAACTTATATAAACACACACCGGGGAGGCATTATGCCGCCTTTGCTTGGTTCTGCATGGATAAACAGAGCCGGAAAAACGGCAGACGTTCATTGCGGCGCTATCGCGGAATCTCTGTGTGAAATGGGCTTTTGTTGGCCATTTGACTTCCTGCGCACCCCATGCAAAATTTATGTCTGACTAAGGTCAAATGGTCAATCACCGCTTTGAGTGCCCACTCCTAATCACTCCTGTAGATATTCTTTAAGGATCTTGTTCATTTCTGTCTCTCTCCTACTCTACACTCTCCTTTCCTCATCAAATGTGTATGAGTTTTCTTCTTGGTTTTTTTTGCTTATTTATGTCCTGTGTTTCTAACATGGTGTGTACATCTTTTATTAAGTATTTTTGTGGAGTATGTGTTGTGATTTTGTAGAGCTTTGTGTTGTTGTGTTGTTGAATGCTTTATCTTTTTAACGTGTATAGGATTAAGTTATATTTATTTTGAATTAATATATTTTAATGTTGTGGTTATAGTCTGTTTTTTGCTAATGTTTGAGTTTTGTACAACTGTGTTTTGTTGTTTGAAGTTACGACTTACCCTATGTTCTTCCTGTGTTCTCCTTTGAGTTTTACCATCACCTACTATCGGTCTTCTATGAATTGAAATGATAAAATAAATTGCAACCAAACAGGGAAACTAATTCACATAAAAATGGCATGAATCTCACTGGTTCAGCGCATTTCCGAGGACTTATTTGACAAAACAAAACTCATTTTTCATTAAAAAATTCAACCAAACCCGTAATAGGAAGTTTTTTTAATAGCTTTTTGACATTAGAATAAGGATTATATCATTTATTTAATAACTCCCACCACTTGCAAGCCAACACAAATGTGCACTGCAATTTAAAACAATGTTCAGTTTAAACAAATACTAAATCTAAATAGTACATGCAGTGGAGCTCGAAAGTTTGGGCACCCCAGGTAAAAATTTGTATT
>NC_045753.1:20601662-20601740 GCF_008692095.1 Etheostoma spectabile
AAGAAGCCAAGAAAAGATGGAAAAAATCTCCAAAAAGCATCAAATGACAAATAATAATATGTCACAAAAAGTTAGATT
>NC_045753.1:20601750-20601912 GCF_008692095.1 Etheostoma spectabile
TTTCTATCATTTACACTTTCAAAATAACAGAAATTCAAAAATGCCGTCTGCAAAAGTTTGGGCACCCTGCAGAGTTTATAACATGCACCGCCCCTTTGGAAAGCTGAGACCTGACGGTGTCATGGATTGTTCAATCTTAAGGTTTGAAATGCCCAGACTCAT
>NC_045753.1:20601922-20601992 GCF_008692095.1 Etheostoma spectabile
CCCAACAATCAGCACCATGGGTTCTTCTAAGCAAGTGTCTAGAAAACTGAAACTAAAAATAGTTGACGCT
>NC_045753.1:20602002-20602841 GCF_008692095.1 Etheostoma spectabile
GAGAAGGCTATAAGAAGATAACAAAGCGTTTTCAGAGGACAATATCCTCTGTTCGGAATGTAATTAAGAAATGGCGGTCATCAGGAACAGTGAAAGTAAAAGCAAGATCTGGAAGACCAAGAAAAATATCAGACAGAACAGCTCGCAGGATTGTGAGAAAAGCAAGTCCAAACCCACGTTTGACTGCACGATCCATCCAGAAAGACCTGGCAGACACTGGAGTTGTGGTACACCATTCCATTTTAAAGAGATACTCGTACAAATATGGTCTTTATGGAAGAGTCATCAGAAGAAAACCTCTTCTACGTCCTCACCACAAAAATTAGCATTTGAAGTTTACAAATGAACATATAGACAAGCCTGATGCACTGTGGAAATAAGTTCTGTGGACCAATGAGGTTAAAATAGAACTTTTTGGCCGAAATGACCGAAGGTACGTTTGGAGAAGAAAGGGCACAGAATTTAATGAAAAGAACCTCTGTCCAACTGTTAAGCATGGGGGGGGGGGGATCAGTCATGTTTTGGGGTTGTATTGCAGCCAGTGGCACAGGGAACATTTCACAAGTAGAAGGAAAAATGGATTCAATAAACTTTCAGCAAATTTTGGACGCTAACTTGATGCCATCTGTGAAAAAGCTAAAGTTAAAGAGAGGATGGCTTCTACAAATGGATAATGATCCTAAGCACACCTCAAAATCCACGGTGGATTACATCAAGAGGCGTAAACTGAAGGTTTTGCCATGGCCTTCACAATCTCCTGACCTCAACATAATTGAAAATCTGTAGATAGACCTTAAAAGAGCAGTGCGTGACGGACAGCCCAGAAATCTCAAAGAACT
>NC_045753.1:20602851-20630483 GCF_008692095.1 Etheostoma spectabile
TGTAAGGAAGAATGGGCGAAGATACCTCAAACAAGAATTGAAAGACTCGTGAAAGCGTTTCCAAGCTGGGATACTTGCCAAATGAGGCAGTACAAGGTATTAACTCTGCAGGGTGCCCAAACTTTTGCAGATGCCATTTTTTTGTTTTCTGTTATTTTGAAAGTGTAAATGATGGAAATCTAACTTTTTGTGACATATTATACAAATGTCTAATCTGTCATTTGATGCATTTTGGAGATTTGTCCATCTTTTCTTGGCTTCTTTATGCACATTAATACAATTTTTTACCTGGGGTTCCCAAACTTTCAAGTCCCACTGTATAGTTTCATTATTATATTTATTAGGATTGATGGAATTATTTTTATAAAAGGCCAAAGGTTTTATAATATGCACTTGGCCACCACAAGATATTTATTTTTTTCTAAATTTAACTAATTAACTGTTAGAAAACATGTCACTGTCCTCCTCTATGTCATTGTACATTCACAAGTATGTAAAACTTGTCCTACATTTTATTGCATGTTATGTGTGCATCAATACCACTGTGTTTCTTACAATGTTGCCTCATCACAACAATCTGCAAATATTCTTTTATCTGAGCCAGATTTTTACTTTACTAAAGAAAGACTATATATGTATACATATACAGTATATTATTTCTAAAGCTCAAAATAATACTAAATAAATTAGATCTTTATGATAACCGCTGATGCATATAGGTCTGTAGGACCTACATACAGCTAACTAGAGAAAAAAGTATACAGTTGCATGTTATCTAGTTCCCTCAAAAGACACCCCAGGTACTGTATGTACTCATTGTGGCTTCAGTAACGGCCATAAAGAGATCAATACATCTAATAATGGGTAATAGGAGATCACACCATCTTTATCAAGCAATTGATCCCATGTAAGAATGATACAGTATGGGGCGGTGTCAAGAATAGCATCTGAAGAGTCACCAAATCATGTGTCCTCCACAGCAACCACATGCTCATGAAATTAAAGGAAATATGTGAATTACTTAATAGCGCTCTGCTTTCTACAAACATACATACATACAAACATAAGTCTATTATTTCGGTCCAATCTGTTTAACTTGAATGATATTTTCATTGGTATACAGTCTAAATGAATATTTGCAGTTTTTCCTCTCTATTCCTCTGTGTCTTCCCTCTCCATTACCTTCTCTTTCTGTGATTAACACTCATTATCCATCCCATCCCTAGGCCGCCACTGCAGCGCAAGTGTAACTAAAGTCTGAATGTAGGTACGTACTGTACTCCCTCCATAGTGTAAATTAAGTGTGACTTTGGGACAGAGCACAAAACCCCTGGTTTAAATACAGTACTTTGCACTGCAAGGAGGAGGCTAGGCGACTGTAGAATTTTTATTGTCATTTCTGTCAATTTTCAATTTTACCAAGCATTACTTTTATCAGAACCACGTTAATTCCCCATCTATATTACTTTCTATAGTTTCACCTTCATCTATCAACGGATGGGAACAATTCTTTTCACTTATCCATATAGTTACTGTATATCACACTCAACAAATGTTTTAAGTCCTCTGATTATACGTTTAGTTAAAGATAATAATTTACTGTATATGAATCACAGTTTCTGTCTGTTGATTGCAGGAGCAGTGTGTATTCTTCCTTTCATTCTGTCTCTCTCCACTCTGCATGTTGATTTTAGAAAAGAATAGATCCAAAAGATTTTCCCAGCAGAATCAAAACAGGCTTCCCAACTTTATTTTTGTGAATGTGTAGGTCACTCGTCATAATAATATAATAATAATGTAAGGTAGAACCCAAGTAAAGCATATTTGCTTAATATTTAGCCTAATACAACTTGTAGTATGATACCAGCTGAATAAAAAACTCTCAAAAGAGCTCTTGTGGCATCACTATAAAAGTTAAATTAATAAACATGTTAATGCTACTACATTGTAAATTATCGGAAACAAGACGTATCTGCAACAAGACTTTTAATGTGAAACAGCAGCAGTTGGTTTGCATTAGCAGAAACGTAATGTAGCTCTGACACAATGTCAAAAACGAACAGTGTACTGCAAGGCTGAAATAAATTAGATAATATTATTTAGAATTACATGTATACATTGTTTCCTGTGTGGGTTGAGGCAATGTGAATCCAGCACAGGAATGGCAGAGTAGGCCACTTACAATTAAAATTACAAGATAAAGTAAATAGGTAATAACAGAATGCACGCAAAAAAATGCAATGGCAATTCAAGAATAAATTGCAGACCATAAAATCCCAAAACATGGTTTGATGTAGTATATCAGATAATGATAGCCACCTCTTTCTTGAAGCAAATTTTGTCCAGCATTATTGTAGTTCTACTATAAAAAAAAGGGTTGTTTTTTTTATTCCTTTTTCACCGTTTCACCTAAATTCTGATTCAGCATCACAAAATGGCTGCCATTTGATCTAACCTGACAATTTGTCTAAATACATTTGGGTGGTATGAACAAAATACGTTTCGAACTGAACATGAGATTGAAGCATCACCACAGATTGGCCAGACATCTTTTCAGACATCTTTGTGGGACATGCAGCCTAAGAAACCCAGTGAAAATGCATCATCAATATTTTACTGAGTTGCCATCCAACTAATGTGCCTGAGCTAGGCAGAGTAAAAAAAGGACTTATTTATGGTTTGCTCAAATGATGCGTAGCCTAGAGTGGTGCAGCGGTGGCCACCGTGCACCACAATATGCTTTTCCATTTCAGCAGGAAGGCACAAAGGGCGTCACACTGTGGGTGTTCTTTGTTTGACTGTGGCCTAGTGATGGTTGGGGTTTGACAAAACTATACACTAACCTGATAATTTTTTAGCTTAATAGTTTAAATTTAAATTTCAACTAATGCAACACATTATTAATAAAACTCCATCCATTACGGGACAGTTAGCCATTGTTAGGGCAGATTAATTGCTACCTACCAATGGTGTTTTTTCACTTCACCTGATGCAACTACACTTTGTCAACACAGCACTTTATACAATAACACACCTCTAGCTGCTTCCTACCGTAGGAATTCAACATCTGCATGCTTTGTTACACACCAAAAATACAGCGGGAAAGGACACAAAGGTCATTGTGTTATTTCTTAGATAAATTGCTTTTGTAACGTTCAGCAGTTACATGTATTATGTATTATATGTCACTTGCACAAGTGGACTGTGTGTCATTTTCCACTGTAAACAAAATGCAAGCTGAGATCCGTTACAGCAGTAATTCCCAACCAGGGGTACTTGTACTCCAGGGGGTACTTCTGCAGTTGCCATGCTGTAAGAGGAAAGATATTGATGATATTAACATTAGGTCAACACCTGAACACTACATGTTGCAGTTGTTTAAGAGTGTGTGAAAACTAGTTAGCAAGCCAGCGTAATTAAAGGTAGAAATAACTAAACAGTTCAAATTATTAGCTGAAAGTAATAGAGAAAGGGTTAAAATAGCTAAAAGTTGAAATAGTTAGCTAACGGTTGAAATAGTTATTTCAAAAGTAATGGATAAAGGGTTGAAACATTCGGCTTCACAAATAATAGTAGCCTAGTAGCATGATTGCCGACAAAAAACAACCTTAATATTGACAGTTCATTTGTGTGAAAAAATTAACAAAATCCACTATGAATAGTGTTATATATTTGGAACATAGATTGGGAAATCAATGAAGGGGTACGCAAGTTCATCTGACAAGGCTGGGGGGGTACCTCAGACCAAAAAGGTTGGGAACCACTGCATTACAGGATGCTATTACCGGGGGATAGGAAGTGTTTCTTAAAGTTGCAAGGACAACATGTTTGTGTTGACCATTTGAAGTTTACAGGGACCAAAATTAAAAGTTAAGTGGGCTTGGGTTCATAAAGTGCAATGTAAGGCAATTACTTATTCTACATAACTTCATTAGTGCTAAAATCTCTAATCTTTTCTTCTAAAACTTCATGTGGTCAACGCCTACACTGTATCAGTAATATTTGAGTATTTACTACTTGTGTTTGTGTTAAACTGTATAGTTGTGGCCAAAAAAATGTCTAAAACACCTGAACATGGAACATCACACATGATAAAATGTTGGGTGCTTTATTCAAATGGCCTTTTATAGGTGTTAAATCTCTTAACGTAAGAAAATATTTTGCTTTTCTGTTTTGAAGAAAAAAAAAAAAAAAGATATATCATAACTCGCATTTTCTTGTTTTGTCTTGTCCTTGTCTGTGTCTGTCCTTTATATGTCTTCATAATTTGATAACATTTTCAATTTCTTACCCTTATTTTTCTCTTTCTTTCTTTCCAATTTTTCTTACAACATGTTAAAACGAATGTTCATGTTTCAAATCTACAAAACCTTTACAACAAACATCCTGAATATGGAACATTTATCATAACATGCCATAACATTTCAACTACGACTTCCTTTTGTTAATTTGCATATGACATCAAAACTAATAACTAACTCTTATGAATTGATCAATGGTTAAAATTATTTGCTTAAAGCAACGGGCTACGAGAAATCTCACAGTCTCAATAACATATCGGGAATGGCTGGGTCATCACTGCGGCTTGCTCCTATTACTAGCCCACCCTTTGAAACCTATGAGGCTCCAGGACCACTGCGGCGCTGTCGCTCCCCCATTCCCTCCATTTTGTAACAAAAAAGGATGTTAATGATTGGATGATAAGAGATGCAGTGGATTAGCTGTGGACTGATCGCATTGAAGCCTCCATTTGGATTGGACACTGTGCAAAAACAATAGCAATAACATGAAATGAACTTGAATGTAGAAAGAATGACCCCCTGTCTTGTGAATCTAATGGTTTATGATGCATGCATCAGGTTAGCTGATAGGGTAAATAACAAATTCTAGCTTTCAATGTACACTGTTATTTTAAATTAGATAAAATGTAAAAAAAAATTGGATTTGTTAAATAAAATAGTATCAGAGATTAAAAAACATTATGAAAACGTGCAACGTTACATTTTAAAATGTAGGATTAAGTGTGTAGATGGACATTCCTTCTTAAGTGTTCTGGACCAAACAAAACTGAGTTGACAAGAATGTCCAGAGAATTGACTATGAAACAAAAGACTTCAGTTCATTTAGCCAAAGAAAAAAAATACATTTATAGATTAGATTGATGGTAAAAAAAAAAAGTTTATACTTTCTTTGTCTTTTGTGAAATATTGATGTATGTACAGCATAGACATCATTTTGGTAATTCTCTCTAAAAGACAGACTCAGCTTCTATAAGTCTCAGTATTATCACATACTTTTCTATCTCATCATTGAGAAATAATTAGACACTTTATGTTGACAGTTTACACAACAAAGCTAAGATGTCAAAAAATGAAGAAAAAAACTTAGCTAAAATGAAAATAATAAAAGTACTGTACCATAAGAGCTATCGCAATTGTGCAGCCTAACACAACTCTACAAATCATTGTTTATTTTACTACATGACATTGCTGTTAGGAATGCTACCTTCTAATGTACAGTTAAATGTCTATTCACTCCCTTTCTTTTATTAGCATATTGTCCAATATATTTCTATATATTTGTCATCATCTCATGCAAAATATGCAAGTATAACAATCATATTCCAAAACAATAATATTAATTAAATATATGCCCCACAAATATAAAAAAGAAACTAAAAATAACTAAAACGTATTAATTTGTCTCAAAACTATGTAGGCTGCCAGACATGCAAGTAATGTACCTGAGTGGACCTTTGAAGAAATGCTATTCAAGATGTCATGTAAATGAAATGTACATGTAGACCCACATTTTTTTTAAATAAATCTTAATACAATGTATTAAGAAAACTATTTATAAATTACATGAATCTAAGTACAACACATACTTATAAAGTCAGAAATGGATGGCTACATAATTAATTATATATTTAAAACAAATACAAGCACTTTACTACCACTCAATACTAATGTAATAACCTTTAAATGATTGCATGCTGGGATAAGACCCAGACCATATAACGACAAAATAATAGATTGAACATCCCGTTTGATGGGATAGTTCAGCTTTTCTGGGATGGGATGTTCAGCTTTTCAAAATAAATGTTTTGCTTCTTCTTCAATTTAAAAAACAATATATATATATATATATATATATATATATATATATATATATATATATATATATATATATATTCTTTTATTCTTTCACATTCTTGTTTATTGTTTTGATGCTTGTCTGAAACAGTTTAAAAAGTAAAAAATATGACCGTGAATACAACATAACATCCTTAACAATATCTTTTTGGGCAATTTAAAGCTTATTCAGTAACTGAGGTCTTTCTTAGATTGCCATCCTCACATGAAAATAGATTGTATGTTAAAAGTTGAGAAAAAGACTTACATATGCAATAAACATGCAATATTATTTTAATATTGAAAAACATGATTTGCACATACATTTGTAAATATGCAGATATCTTTTTATTCTTAAAAATGCACAGACTTTGCAGGCAGTCTACTCATTATCTTTGATTTAGCTGTTCCAATAAGTATTACAATAACATCATGAGCCATTTGTATTTTTTTTTTCCTTCAAGTCAATATGGTCTTGCTGGTCCTTTAAACTTTTTGGATGTTGTGGCTGCCATCTTTAATTGTTTGAGTTTTGTAACAGTTTTATATGTTTCACTTGTACTGGTAATGTGTATTTCATTGTAAGGAATTGCTTTTCTGTACCACTGTCTAAAAAAACATTTGTCAAAAAAATACAATGTTGTATTTCCCTGTCCTTAAACAGAAACGTAGTTAAGAGTGAAATCATATAGAGATAAAACTGTAAGTGCTTTAGATCGGGTTTAAAGGGAGAGTATTTACTTGTTTAGAGAGCCAGGTCCAGATATTTTAACTGTTATAATCTATGGTCCCGATTGCCATTTTGTATAAAAATCAGTGTTCTTCCAGACCCCTCCACTTTGAGAACTTAGATATGCAGTATTCAGGGTGAAAGCTGAATGTTTGTTTGAATCTGTTGTTGACTTAAGATGGAAAGGGTTTAAAAAAGTTCTGTCTCATTTAAGATATATCCTACAATACAGTCACTGCAAGAAGTAATGCTTGCTTGGCTTTGTCTGATACAGGTTTTTAAAGGCTGTTGCACATATTTTTGGATCAACGTTGCTAATAGTTGCGCTTACACTCCACCATTATTATGTCAAAATATTATAACAGTTTAATGTTGTCTGAAAATATCTGAAACAGCATGCAGAGCTTTGTTGCTCCAGTGAATCCAAACATTTTTTGACAGCAGCTTGTTAACGGATGTCAACCTGAGCTTAGGGAAGGTAGGGAAACTCTGGGATACTACATCAACAACCCTGAATGTTGGTCTGTAGTTTTTGCGAGCATCACTTCTCTCAGTGCACAAAAACTCATTCAACATTGTGAGCGCACGTGCATACTGTATAATCTTAAAATGAATCCACAATGTGGATGTTACAATTTGAAATACTTTGAATTATACTGGTATGCAACTTTATTAGGAATGTATATTTTCTGTAAAGGAAAATGTCCATTACAATTTGAAATACTTTGAATTATACTGGTATGCCACTTTATTAGAAATGTATATTTTCTGAAAAGGAAAATGTCCATCGATATTATATATATATCTGCAGTGAAATGCTTTTCTTTAATGCTACAATTGACTAGATATGGATGATAGGAATAACAATCTCATGCACCACCACTTTAATTTTACAATTTATGATTATAGTAGTGATTAAAGGATTTGTTCATAATTTGCTTTTTATTGTATCAAAATTAATCTGAAGAATGTCATAATTGTGGTTCTGCTGATCTTAAATGAGTCATATCGCATAGTTGTGGCCAATGCAAATCATGTAGGACACTCTGATGTCACATTGATAAGTAAACAAAACAGGCAGATGTTGTAAGTGCCTCTATGAGGCCCCCGAGGCTCTAATGTCAATTTAGGAGTTCATGCAAACTAGCTAGATTTAACTAACTAAACCTTTAAAGATATGCTTAATAGGTCAGTGGTTATTATTGAACATGTACATATCTGTATCTACACATGTGAATACATTAAAGTCATATGCAATTAATATATCTATGTAAACTTTGTGAGTATAGGGACACAATGTTTCATAAAAATCAATTCTACTGGATTTTATATGTATGTCATCAAAAAGGTTTTTTACTGCAATCTTTACTGAAGTCTCAGACTAACCTGACTACACTGCTTAACCGGACGTTCTGGTTATATACATATAAGGTCTGTATTTCCAAAAGAAATTACGTACGTTTTATAATTTTACAGAACTGTAAGCCTAATTCAGCTGTAATGACAAAGGAAAATTCTGAGTGTTTTCTTGGTTGTGTATTTGCTCTGACAACAGTGGGTCCTACATGGGGTAAATGCACTGTATTATAATGAATATGACTGTACAGAACATGTAAATATTTCAATGGTTGCTGCTAATGCACCCTGTAAGGCCTGTTTTTGGACTGTTTCACTATTATATTTGGATTTAGTAAGCATAGGAATACTAAAAGCTTTTGTACTGTAAGTACAGTCGTTTAATTTTGAAAGAAAGAGTCAAAAAAATTATGTTTGATCAACTTTGAACTGTGCAATGAGAAGATTGACACCAGTTAAACCTCTGTGTCTGTTATGATTTACAACACCAGTGCATAATAGCTGTGCCTAGCAACACAAAGCTGCTTTGGCACTGACTCAGGATGTTACTGGTGCCAAAACAAAGACAGAAAAAGACGGAAAAGTCTGGTTTATGTCCAAACAAACAGTGGTGTGCTAGTATCTAATTATGAATAATGTCTTAACTGTACATGTACACATATGCAGGAATTTATAAATGTGGCACTAAGATTCTATTAACTTACTTCTGATTTTGTGCAGACATATTTGGGAAATTACACAGATTTATGCATCTGACACCAGGAGAAGTTCCTGTTTCTCTTAATAAGATCTGCATGACGAGGCATGGCATTGCCTCTGCATTTAAATTTACATCAAAATACTATTTAATACAATTATAAAGTCTCTGCTCAATGGGTCCATTGAGGCTGAGGTTAATAGCTGCTGACTTTTCCTTATCATGTAAGCCGAGGTTGCTTGTAGGATGTACGAGGACCTTTACTCTTATTCGACTAAATCCCTAACATTAAAAATATTAACTGTCTAGCTAACAGCTTTTCTGTAGAGAAAACTGCAACTATACAGTGGAAATTGAAAGAGGAAGAGGGTGAAAAGAAGAGCAAAGTGGAAGAGCTAATGCGAGTGCAATAAAGGATAATGTTTGTACTGGGTTGATGTTTGCTTGTGAGACCACAACAGAGACCACAGCAGAAGTGTTTAATCTCCTGTTAGACAATGCATGACTCCCGCACATGTTACACAAGAATTGTTTGCCATAACTGTAGGCAAAGAATTAAAAAATGATATGTGATAACGTTGACAAACATTTTCTTAAAGCTGAAGTTGGGGGATAAGCCCCCTGAAATGGTATCAGACAAATGTGTAATTCCACTACTTCTTTTAAATGTGAAAACTTTCATGAATAGTATTGGGTAGGTTTGTATGTCTCCATCTGTCAAAAAAATTGTTTTTCCATGACGTGTACTTTTCATTCAAATCAAAAACACACACACACACACACACACACGCACACGCACACGCACACGCACACACACGCACTCCCTGTTGCCTAATCTTGTGTAAAATGATCTGTACATAATTCACTCCTGTAAAGATGGTGATTTGCTGAGATTTGACAGAGTGGAGAGCATGGTGCTGGTCAGTTGGCTGGCAGCTTGTTTCATTCAGTCTACTGTTTGTCTAATATTGTCAGTCACAAGTTTTATTGTCTCCATTTCTTGATATTGTAATTCAGGAATAACTTGTGTGCCAATTTTCTGTCTGTACGTTGGAGATAGACTGTTGGTAGAGTTGTCTTTTCAGTTTAAATTTGTGCACTTCATTCTGACATGCACAGTTAACCAGCAGTTTACAGGTAATAGTAATCCCTGATTACTTTTCTATTGCACATAATGTTAGTGACACTATGAAACTGTTATTGATAACAATGTAATTGGCAAATTCCAAATATGAGAACCAGATTGGTTTATATAAGTTGAGTACCTCTATAAACCAATCAAGATGCAAGTGCTTACTCTTAAAAGTCAAAAGTTTCAGTCAATTTCAGTTTAACATGATTTCTTACAAATTCTGTTAATTCTCTATGAACTTAATATTAATGGCTTTCTGTTCTTGTCTTCACAGTGTTAAGTTTCTAGCATTCACCTCCTCTCTAATGTGGAGTCAGTAACTGGTAAACACAAATTTGCGGCGGGAGCCACGTAAGCAACAAGTGTGACACGGATGGACAGTTTAAAGGAGATCTTTGGGGTGACAAGACAGAGACCAGGGGTTAATCATGAATTAAAAAATGTTATGGTCTGCTCCTCATGTTGTTACCAAAGCCACCTCTTGGAACTCCAACCACATTTTTGACAACTGTCTGACAGACCTTTTTTCCTTTTTCGGCAAATTGACTGAGCATTGCACTGACACACTTTTGGGAGAGAAAAGGACTCCAGATTAAACATTCCAGATGACATCTCTCTGACAACATTAAACTTGTCATCTTGTGTGATGACAACTCAGTACCATCTACAGTGCTGAACAACTGAGCAACTTCACATGTTTCTGAAATACACTTGTCTTCACAAAAGGACTGAATGAACAATGTAGCATCTCTGCTAACATATTGTAGCATTTGTTGGCTTGGAAATAACTTGACTTTATCCATCAACAGTTGGAAGAGAAAGGAATTTATGCATTCAAGGGATCTTATAGATGTCATTTTCCTCTTAGGTTCCTTTCCAGTAAAGAAGAAAATAGATATAGTACATGAGAGACAAAGGATTGGTCTTACTCGTTAAAACACTTAACATTCCAAAAAAAGATGCACTAAATACAAACAGTGCTTACAAAATCCATTAGTATTTACCAACACCCATACTTTTGCCCCTTTTCAAGTTTAGCACTTGTATAGCATGTTTGCCACTGAACTTATGTCTTCCATTCACTTCTATCAGACTGAAACACTGCCCTACTCACAAGTACTAAGATAATCAAAAACAGCACTATGAAGTTGAACAAATGAAGCACATGTAGCATCAGATTAAACAGGTTGTGTACGGAATTTACTGTATATTTAGACTCACCTGAAACATTCACCATAAGGAAATCGTGGGAAAAAGACATCTTTATCTCTCATGTACTGACATGGGCTTGCCTGAAAGTCTATGTGGGATACCAAAGGTCCTGTAGCAAGCACTTGCTGAATGACCTTCTGTAATGTATAGTAGATTAGAAAGAATATTTAATTGGTTCCGTTTGGGACAAACACATTCCTCTAAAAGTACTTTAACTGCCACTAGCATCCCATGCCTATATAAATACCAACAATATAAAACAATGTCTGACTGACAGTGCTCAGTCATGAGGAGAAAAGTCTCATTACAACTAAAAGGACACCCCTGCCACCACTTTTTTTACATCACATAAAACATTAGCTGGAAATTCTGCATTATCATTTTGAAAGGGACCAATCAGATAAATGCTACTCCTAACACAAAGGCCAACACTGCCAATAGGCACAAGAATCTCCAGATGAATACTGCCCCATCTCTCTCTTGTCCCTCTTGCTGCCAACGACTGCTACTCAGGCAAGTCAATGTCAAGATAAGGAATCCCCTTAGGCAAAGGTGGAAGAAATGGACCAAGTGTAGAGCATGTGTGGAAGTGTACAAAGAGAACAAATCTATATTTTGATAAACAAATCAACTATCCATGACTTCGGAGGAAGTTGCTGAGCAGAATGGAAGGTCCAGAATGGAAGAAGAAGAAGAAAAAAAAAATCCAATGTCAATGTTAATAGAACATTTGGCATCAAGAAATGGAGTCAAAGTCCTGGGAAGAGCTGGGAAGTAAATATTTTGTTATGGGGAATGAAGTTATTTTCCCCACAAGCACTGGGAAAACGTTTTTTTTTTTTGGAAAGACAATGAGCAATGACAGACTCTTGCCTAGAAAGACATGGGGATGACAAAGGATGGACGCTGAGATAAACAAATGAAAAAAAAGATAATGCATTTTTGTAACTTTGTTTACCAGCATGACTAGTTTGCATGACTGTCTTTTCTGCAAGCCCTTAGTTGAAGACAAGGGTGCTAGAGATACAAAAAAAGTATATACAAAATAAATTAAAAAAATGTTATATGCAATTAATGTTTTAAAAAAAGATTATAATGAAAGAGAAAAGCTATATTTTGTTTTGAAAAGTAAAAAAATGTGAATATTGAAACATGTTTGTTTGCAAAGTACACCCTGAACTGTTTTGTTTGATGAAATCTCTCTGCTACTACTGCCCTACATTCCCCATTCCAGTGTTTTTGACCCGCTGCCATAGTTTTACTTTTTTATGCATTGAGCAGTACATTTTTTTTAAACATTCAATCAACAGAGATCATTCAAGACTTTGCCAAACTATAGCATTTGCGCAAAGGTTGTTTGTTGTTAATCACAAAGTCCATGTTTTCCTCAAATCGTTTGCAATGTTACTACCGTAACAGTAGCAGCAGCAACAGCAGCAGCAGTTCTAAAACAACAGCTCTCCATACCACAACCTTGACTGCTTGATTGGTACTCATAGTTTGCTTTTTTTCCTTTGGCAATAATACAAGAGTTGTCACACGATTGTAGCAGGGCAAATGGAGAACCTCGAGAGTATCTTCAATGCCTCAGTGTTAAAGAGATTCATAACGGCCTTGGATGTCCCATGGCAGGATTTTGCTGGGATAGGCAGTTCTGTTCCACTAGTCCTAGTAGTAGAAAAATGGGTGCACAAGTCCAGGTTATACAATAAAGACCAATAATAGACTATGAAAGATACTATACTGGCGAACAATCAAGATAGATTTCAGGTTTCCATGGAACCAACTGCCATTCCAAAGTTTGTGTGTGGTTTAAAGGACTCAGGTGTGTTGGTGTGTGGATGTAGGTGTTTTCTTTCTAACATAATAAATTCTAGTACGGTATATAGATAACGATAATGTGAACACCTCACCGTGATGTGTAAAAAAACGCATGCATTATGACTTGATAATCTCTCGAGGGGGAACCGAGTCTTGACATATCCCCTTAGCCTCCTACCATTGTTTGTCATGAATCTAGTCCTGATAACTATGAACACTGTGCCGTGTCGTAGAGCAGAAACGTCTTCCTTTGAGATGCAACTGAAAACTACTCACACTCACAGTGTCAGCATGAGTGTGTAGAGGTAGCTCGTCTTGTTTTTTTAGATGGTCAGGTCTTTGCATTCGTCGTTACCCATGGAGTTACCGTCATCCAGCTGGCTAGTTGGTCGCTCATTACAGCACACAACACAGCCATGTGAGCACCAATCAAAGAGACCCAGAGCTTCCAAAATGATGTCAGTGAAGTACTTTAAGTGTTGTGAGAAAGAGGATAAGAGATACCAGTATCCACCGGGGGAGATTGATGAAAAAATTAAAAAAGCTTAAAAGAGCATCTCAATGTTGATTAATCTCCAAGTCCTTCATCCTTGGTTTGGTATTTCAAGTGAGTTTCCGGCCCTGCAGGTCCAGGGCTCAGCTCAGGCAGCTGAATGGTCCTCTGTCCATTCCCAGTAAATTACAGTTGGAGGCTCACCAGAATATTGTGTGATGTAGACTACATAGACCATTCAAGGTTTTACAGGTTCTAGAGCTTTTGTCTATTTGCAAAATAGGTCCATGGGATTTTGTTTTGGTCTCTTAGCTTTTAAAAGCTCCCGGTTTCAGTTCCAGTATGGAAGTCATTAAGCAACTATGGCTTTGATGGTCACAAAGATGTTTATGAATATTTTAGAAGTAAACTTTGAGCAACGGTGTGCATACTTGCACACCACGAAAAACGTGCTTCACCCAGCTGTTTGTGTTTTCATGGCCGAGTACTGTCTTTTTTCTTTCCTTATTTTTCACTGTTACGTTAGTCATTTCTTAATTCTCTACATTGTGACTGCTATACCAATGCCAGGCTGAAAAAGATGTCTTTCCTTTTCTATTGCATAATACTGCCATTTGATTAAGTCATGTTGAACAGAAGGAGTTACAATGTTGAGAGTGCTAAGTCTGTTTTATTTTCTAAAGTTTGCTATCTGTTATACAATGTTTAAGAATTTCCTGTGTGACACTCTCATAACCAAAAGAAATGGCTAATATGTGTTGTAACAATATTATGACATGTCCTCTCCAGGTGTTTGGAAGGCGTTATGTGGTCATGGTTGACACATCCTCTACAATAGCCTTTTGATTTTCTTTATGTGCCTGTTTCTGTTGAGTATGTTGTTTTTTCTTTTTTAAATTGAGGACACTGTATGCAATCTGCACCAAGAATGCCGCTGATCGACACTTACTGTATGCTCCCTGAGACACAGATGTTCTGTCATCAGTTCAGATGATTGCAACCATATGTGTAGTGGCTTTATGGCTTGCCATAAAGTGACATAGCAATCACACTAACCTAAAATATGTTATTTTACAAAGTGATAAGACCAGAGTTGTTTTAGAGGAAATGTTATCATACTGAATAGTTTTCTAATATATTTAATATCTTATTTTAATTAGAAATAACGTGACTAACACCACACAAAAGTCATACCGATATACATGCATTTAATATTACAGGCTAAAATCATGCATTCCAAAGATTTAAGATGTATGTTCATTTTACATCATCACCATCAAATTGTATAAAACAGACTTATGTACTAGCCCATTGTACTGCAGTCTTAGTAGGAGAGTGAATGGGGGAACAGAGGTGGTCACTGGAGTATCTGGTTGTGATTTATGCCGGATTTTATTTTTTAAATGTTGGGACACAAAGAACAACTCATCAAGAACTGTATAAATTATATTTCAATGGAATGTTCATGATCTATCTTTTTATATTTTCAAGAAAAAATAGAAACATATCAATAAAGTGTCATAATTGAACATATTTCTACTATTGAGACTTAAAATGTATGAATGTCAATGCGATCTAATGTGAACCAATCTCCATAGCAGCTTGAATGAATAACTGAATTAACAGTCATGAGATGCTTTTTAAGAGACATTAAAATTGCTTAAAATCATTGAAATGAACTTAAAATAAATGAAAAAGTGACATCAATGTGTCAGTTTATTTAAGACTCTAACTGATGAACTGAGCGTGCTTCTGTGCATACGGACTTCTGTACTGACTGTCACTAGCTCTTTTCATCAGCCTGTCAGGAACAGGACACCACAATACACTGATTGATATAATCTGGCTTGAAGTGTAGACACAATGAAAATCCAAAGTCTTCCAAGAAACTGAAGGATGACATTACATTTGCGACTGAAAGTTTAAGGATATGGGGTATTATGATGCCAGCATTTCCAAGAAGGTCCAACTGTCAAGTTTCTTTTTTTCATTTATTAATTGATATTAATGCTATAATTTATGTTATTTTAATCATTAGTTTAGGGTAATATAAAAAATAATTGGTTAGAATGAGCGTTTCAAATTGTAAGCATCTAGACACATGATTTACTAATGCTTAAAGTAATTAATCAATGATTAGTAAAGCATAAAGTAACTATATTAATTTGTATTAATTTTGCTCCATTAAATCTTTTTTTAGTGATCTATAAAAGAGATGATTTTTTTGTGCACGGATACCATCTCAATAATATTTAAGAGAGATTAGATGCTTTATCTAAGTAAAAGTATTTATCAACCATTAATTAGGTATTTTAATCAAATTTAGAAAAGCCATCCAAATACATTTTTTAACGGTTTACAAATCATTTGGTAATCATTAACAAATAAACTGTTAAAATGACAAATTATAGCTGAACTAATAATGAATAAACATGACTTATCATTTCATTGGTTTTTTTAACCGATAGAAAACTCTATTAACATAAGTTTAATTTACTATCAATAATTTAAGTGTTACCAAATTATTAAATTGTTTGCTGTACAGTTACAAAAGCAGCTATTGTTCATAGGTGAGTCATCAACTAGAATGCCAGTTCGCAGTGTTAAAGTGGTCGAAGTTGTCTGACAGTCTTTTAGGACATATCACAGTAAATAACGGCAAAGGGAAAGGGTTTGACAATCAGAAACTTAGGTTAATCAAAGTAGAAAAGTTGACAATTAAGAACTCTTAATAGGACACCGGCACTTTGGAAAAAAAGATGATTAAATAATCTTAGCACTGCTGTTTGGAGAATGCTTATGTACCATAAGCTGGTGAGGGACCACATGGTAAGAAATAGCAATGTGGTCTGATGAGTCATCCATTTTCTAGTCATGGATACCCACTGTCTGTTTCAAATGGTTTCTACGTGCTGTTGAATCTGTGGTGGTATGTGCAGCCATCTCATGGGACTCTCATGATTGCTCTGCGTCGCTGAGTAGAAGCTAAAGAATTTAAAGCCATTTTACACCTACTTTGTCACAGTTTTCCATTATCCAAAATTATATTGACATTATACAAAGATATCAATCTTTGTTGCAATCTGTTGCACCCCAAAAAAACAAACAAAGAATTTCTTGCAATTTAAATTTACTTGATTTTCATTAAGATTGTATTGGTAATTTATTATGTCCACACTGTAGACCAGCTCATGCTTATTGCTTTCTAAGCACACTTACACAAAAGGTTGTCAGATTAAAAGGGAGCAATCTGAGTTTTATGATTTGATGACAAATGTGATCGAATGGGAATGTAATGTAGCAGCTGTGAGGAAATGTCGGCAGAGGCCTCCTTCAGTTTTTCCCCTTTGTGCCAAAACTTCACCTCCCTCTAGTGGTAATACACAGTAGTGTCTGGTTTGGTATACTGTATATTCAGAGGGATGAGGACGTATGAATAATAACAGTAAATTTGATTGATTGATTGGATTGATTTAGTCTTTACGTGTTTGGTGGTATTTGTCATTTATTTTACTGATTTAAAAACAGTCAAAATTAACTGAAGTACCAAAGACAGTATTACAATTTTTGCATTATAATAATAATACAATGTAATAATATGACAATCATAATAATCATCATAATAATTATTATGATTATTATCAGTATTATTGTTATTACTATTATTATTAAGAAAGTCCTATTTAATCTGACACAATCCCTTGATTCCATTTAATTTTTAAGACATTGCAAAAAAATGTTTTGGCCTTTTTGCACCTGTTTTTGTAATGTTTTTCACCCTTTTATAATCACAAACTCATGGTCAATAAGTAAAACTGAAGAAGACACTTGTGTTATTAAAGCTATAGTGAGTTGACTCTGCCGCCCCCATGAGGACTTTTAAGTAATGACAACAAAACTGTTTGCGCGTCCACATGATACAATATTTTAGAAGAATATTTCCTCTCTAGGCTTATGACCAGAATGTATGTACATGTTCCTGTACATGTTAACACACACTTAACTGACATGATACTATCTACTGTATATGACTAGTCCTCCAAAGTTCAGATGGAGGCTGTTTTTCCTGCTGAAGCATGTGTGACACACAACAATCCTGCGGGGATGAGCAACAGATTGAGAGATTGAGCTGATCATGATTTGGAACGGATGGTAAAGAGGAGGCAGACATGGGTCCAATCTTATTCAAACTCTAAGGGTCAAAACATTAAAAAAAATTGCATTAGCTAAATGACAATTATTGTGCTGTTCTACAAATAATAAAAAGTGGGCCAATTTACCCAATAAGACATTAATGTTATTTCTCCCATAGGGATTTATTTTCTACTTTGTGACAAAACTACCCACAAAGCCAAACTAAACCTTATTTTGCAGGTCTCTACTCCTCATTAGCCTTCTTACAATTTCCTGCCCAGCTGGCAAAGCAGTAATGCCAATGCTAAAGTAACAGCTAGAGTCTAGCTGTTAGACTATACAATGCTACAAACGACATGAAAACCCCCACAGTTTTACTACATACACATGACAAAGTTATTAAATAAAGTTAGTAGTTAACAGCGCTTTATGCTTTGTTTAAAACAAGTAAACACAAATTGACAGTGGTGTCAACAACTTTTCCTTTGTGCATTGTGATTGGCAACTTTTACCAAGTTGCTTGTTTGAGATTAGGGTTGTGTATCGTACTTGGTACTTTTTAGGGTATCAAATTATGTCGGTACTATAGAGTACCGATTTTTGTTAAATCAAACGGTGCCAAATTCAGGTACCTGAGAGTACATAAGGGCGAGCTTCTCTGTTCTCTCCTGTGCATGTCTGACAGAGTGGGGCTCAACTCCGACACATGCGCAGATCAAGCAAGACTAGGTTGGCTCTGCAGCTTGTTCACAAGACACCGTGAGCCACGGCAATGCCCATAAAGCAGTCACAGGTGGGGTTCCACTCCACAGACAGCGCTGGCGAGCCAAAAGCAGTCTCAATGCGGTTACACTTCCTCTGAGACAGGCAGCGTTTTCTCTGCCCTGGTGACAAGCTGGAGGTTGTAGGGCAAGGCAATTTAAAATGCTATACATAAAAACATTAAAGAGCATTTTTTTAGCAGTCATAAAAATGATATAGAAAATAAACACAGGCTAAACTAGAATGAGATAAAAATACAAGAATAAAAGTTGAAATGCAGTGTGAGAAATTAATAATTATTTGATTTAATAGGTTGGAGGGAGGGGTTTGGGAGAGGATTTTTTTTCATCTAGTGTGTAAAATGTTTATATAAATAACACAATGTTTAAAGTTTTTTTTCCGCTGTCATTACTCTGAAAGTAAAGGTACCGTTGGATATTGGCACTGAATTAAAGCTATAGTGCGTTGTTTCTGCCGCCCCCATGAGGAATTTTAAGTAGTGTACACAAAACTGTTAGCGCATCGATATGATACAATATTTTGATGTATCAGATTAATATTTCCTCTCTAGGGTTATGACCAGAACGTACATGTCCCTGTACATGTTAACACACACACTTAGCTTACATGATACTATTTACTGTATGTGATCTAAAGTAATCTATAGTACTTGAAATATAGTCCTCCAATGTTCAGGTAAAATGTGAACAGTACCCAACCCTCTTTAGATATATTAAAACAGGGCTGAATTGTATCTCGATCATGTACCTGGCTTAAAAATGAGGGTACAGTTGCAAATTATGATGTATTTTTTGGAATATGGTATATTTAGTATTCATTATATTGCTTAGCAGAAAGATAGTTTGATAACATAAAAAATCTGTCTTTTATAATTTTAAGAGGGCAAGCAGGTTAAAATGTCACATTTTTAGGGTTTTAAGGTGGGGTTCTAATTCATTCTAATAAATACATTTTTGGTGGTTAAAGAAAGCAACTTTATTTGAATTATATAATTGCTTTACATGTAGGCATATTGTACCTCTTTTAATCTTAAACTATATTAGGTTCTGCATTTGTCTTGGTCTAACATATAAATTATAGTTTGGGAAATAGAAAACGTGCAACACAAATTGACAGTGCAAAAGTGAAAAAGTTTAGGGCTTTTGCAAAATAAAAATAACTAACATACCCACAACAATCCTGTGGGGATGGGCAACAGATTGAGAGATTGACGGGAGCTGATCATGATTTGGAACTGATTGTAAAGGGGAGGCAGACATGGGTCCAATTTTATTATTATGGGATAAAAATCCCCCATAATAATGCAAAGCAATTTTAACTTATTCATACATAAGTCATTTAGCAAAACTTAAATATTTGCTGCTTATAAGGAAAATAGGCTATTTGTTATGTATGTTTTTGAACTATCAGTCCCACTATTTTTTGTTTTTAAATAACACATTAATATCAAATATGAGTGACAGTGAGGGACCTCTGCCATTCAGAGTACCATGCTTGTTAGAGTGCCACGCAGAGGTGACATTTGATAGGGAGGTTGAAGGTTGTCTTGCCTCATAGCTAATATAGAGGGAAAGAACAGGGTGGGGTTGGAGGGATCTAGCAGAGATTGAATTTCAACAGGACAGCATTCCCAAAAAGATTTCAAGACAGACAACGTGAGGCAGCAAGGGACAGGATAGGAACGTAGATGTTCCCTGAGCAAACAACTGGAAGCAGTTTTTGTAAAACCTGGTTAGAGAGACAGCCAAACAAGGACATTGTTTATATGACAGACGGATATGATGACAGAAAACCTGATGAGCCACAGGACCCAAACAATGTGATTTTTCATCCTGCCATTAGTCTCTGTCAGCAGCTGTTTTATACTTAGTGAGTAAACGCTTTCATCTTGCTAACTGGGTACTAACATTTGACTTTTATTCACAGTTCAGCTCTTAAATAAAATAAAATAAAATAATTAAGTAACATTTAAAAGAAATGTGCAACTGTGATGAAATCTTTCATGGGAAATGTTTACTAAACAGACACCGCTACAGTATCTCCCCTCAACCATTTGCTTGTAATGCCATCTGTAATGAAAACCAAATCCACTGATAGAACTATCACTTTGGTTTCAGACAGGGTTTGCTTTTAAGCCTATTTGGTCTGTGGTTTGGCCTGAGATACACACAGGAATGGACAGCAGTGACCCGCAAGACGACGAAAGAGGAGGCGGAAGGAAAGAGAGCGATGGAGAGAACGGTAAACAGCTGAAAAACCAACTCAACTGTGAGGAAAAAGGAGAGAAGGAGATCCAAGTGAACGAGAAGGAGAAGAAAGAGACCCGACATTCTGGGTCTCTATGGAGGAATGGATGGGCACCGAGTGAAAGACTGGCCATCAATGTCTCTGGGATGCGCTATGAAACTCAGCTTCGCACCTTAGCCCAATTCCCTGACACCTTGCTTGGTGACCCTAGGCGTAGGTTACGGTACTTTGACCCACTTCGAAACGAGCTCTTCCTAGACCGAAACCGTGCCTGCTTTGATGCCATTCTGTACTTCTACCAGTCAGGAGGAAGGCTTCGGAGGCCCGCGAACATACCCCTGGACATCTTTATGGATGAGCTGTTGTTCTACGAGCTGGGACAGGACATTATGAGTCGCTTCAAGGAGGACGAAGGTTTTGCAAAAGAGGAGGAGAGGCCGCTACCGTCCAACGAAATCCAGAAAAGACTATGGATGTTGTTTGAGCACCCCGAGTCCTCATCAGGCGCACGCATCATAGCCATCATCAGTGTCATGGTCATTGTGGTGTCCATCCTCATCTTCTGCCTGGAGACATTGCCTGACTTCAGGAATGAGAAAGAAGCACGAGAGGTAGGAATTGTGATTAAAAAGGTATGTTTGGCAGGCAGAAAAGTATGAAGAAGTGTCAAGGATGGTAGGTTGAGAAGTTTTTAGGGTTTTGAAATTTCTTGAATGTTAGGTGGATGGTATTTAGGGTAAGAATGATGGTAAGTATCGCCTATTTAAACAAATTATTTGGGTACCTTGAGGGCATTTATGTGGGTGACATCATCAGTATTAAAATAACTGGGAATGTGCATTGACAGGGGAAACTGCAAATAAATGTTTTACATTTGGCGTATAGATAGGGTAGGTCAAAAGGTAAAGCTTTTGACATGCAAAGGATATATTGTTGGTAGTCATTTTAAAAAGTCTTGACAAAATAGCCCTACCATCAAATCTTTTTAGATTTTAATGTCATGAGTTTGTGTTCAATATCACACCAATACATTTTATTCCACACGCTGAAACAGAGACACTAAAAGCCAAAATCAAACCACCTGGGTATAATGTCTTCAATGGGATGTGTGCGACTCCCTGGGGCAAACGGAAACCTGATATCAAGGGAAGCAGGTGTTTAGGTAAACACACACTTGATGCGTACTACAGTGTGTTAAAGAGGAAAATACTGACATGGGGACTATATGCTAACATGTCTGTCAGAGAGACAGAGAGACAGAGAGAGAGAGAGAGAGAGAGAGGGGCTTATGGTGTGATTATTTTAGTCAGCTGTTAAATTTGATACACTCAGATTCAGGAAGCGCTAAAGGGTACAGGGAGTAACAGGGGTGGCCTGAAATACAAATAAAAGGAGAGAAAGGAAAGACAGGGCGAGGAGACGGTTAGATGTGTTAATAAAAGGTCACACAAGTGACCAAACACATATGCCAAGGTGAGCCACAGCTTTCTGGCAGCTTAGAACCGGAGACTAAAAGGTCTCACAGGACAAGAAGCATACGTTGGGTCATGTTAACACATTCCTCCAGGACTGCTGTGCTAGGCCAAGCTGCCTTTGCAAAAGGGGCAGCTGCCAGGAAATTACTGTAACTTACTTCAGTCCAAGTCAGCGGCAGACCCACTGAACTGTATTGGCAATGTAACATGGCTGCAGGGGCCAGGGATCCAGGATAGCAACCAAGGTGGAGATGGACGAGGAGACGTTCTCGTGTTTCTCTTTGGAGATATCACAGGGTTATATTTAGTTTTAGGAGAGCCCTTGGAGCAGATCAACACATAGATGTCTACCTTTAGTAATGAACACTGTCACTAACCTGCTACTGAAAGTCATAAAGAATACGTTTATTTAAACTACCCTGAAACTGTCTATATTACACACAGCCCATTACATCATACTAAACTGATCCTTTTATGTCTGTGTCATCCACTTTCACGCGTTTAACTTGATGTGTAAGATGTTTTAAACAGCCACTATCCAGCGCTTGTATGTAATGCCAATAATGGACATGGAAGACTGAAAGACAGGTGGACTGAAAAAGAGATAGCTAAAGCTGTGCCTGAAATGTAAAGCCGCAGATGCCAAACGCTTTTATGATGGTGTCAAAAGTGAGAACCAGTGAGATGGTTGACAGTATACTGAAGTTCTATGTAGTTTATTAGAAAACCATAAAAACAGTATCTCAGTAGCAATTTGCAAAATGACACAAAAAGAATAGTTTGATATTTGGGGTATATTAGGTTTATCTGCTTTCTTGCTGATACTTAGATGATGAGATAGATACCACTCTAATGTCTATACCGTCAATATGTAGCTGGAGCCTCTAGCTGCTTAGCATAGACACTGGTAAGAGGGGGTAACAGCTAACTTGGTTTTATCTTAAAGGTAACAAAATCCACATACCTGCATTTATATGATCACTAATTAACAAGTTTTTTGTTTGGTTTTAAAATCTGTAAGTGTAAAAATGTCAATTTACGGAAGGTTATTTGCCAAACTATTTCTAGACAAGAAATGTATCAGTTTTTGTGTGTCAGTTTAAAAAATGTTCTGCATTATATGATACAACGGCGTATATCAGAAAACATAAAACAACATGGATATGTCTGTGATAGGTCAATATGGACCAAAAATATCGTCCAACCGATACATCGGTCTGGCTCTTGTATTTAATTCTTGTTAAAATGATAGACCTAGTACTACTTTACAAGTATGTTTATACCTTTCTTGTCTGTCCTCTTTACTTTAGGCATATTTTTACAAGTACCACTCCCAGGCAAAGAACATATCTGAGAACATGCCTCTTCCACACAGTGTTTTCCATGACCCCTTCTTCCTGGTAGAAACCGTCTGCATATGCTGGTTCTCCTTCGAGCTCCTCATGCGCTTTGCTTGTTCTCCCAGCAAGATGTACTTCTTCAAGGATGTCATGAACATCATCGATTTCAGTGCCATCCTACCCTTTTTTGTCACTCTGGGAACGGAGCTGGCCAAGGATAATGACGCCTCTCCAGCCACATCCTTGGCCATCATCAGAGTCATCAGGTTAGTGAGGGTGTTCAGGATCTTTAAGTTGTCTCGTCACTCTAAGGGCCTTCAGATTCTTGGTCAGACACTGAAGGCCAGCATGCGTGAACTGGGCCTGCTTATCTTCTTCCTGTTTATTGGCGTCATCATCTTCTCCAGTGCCATCTACTTTGCTGAGGCTGACCACACCGACACACACTTTATCAGCATACCACATGCCTTCTGGTGGGCAGTTGTCACCATGACCACAGTGGGCTATGGTGACATGTACCCAGCAACGGTGTGGGGTAAGCTAGTGGGCTCAATGTGCGCCATTGCTGGTGTTCTCACCATCTCGCTGCCAGTGCCCGTCATAGTGTCCAACTTTAGCTACTTCTACCATCGGGAGACTGAATGTGAGGATAATACCGAGTACACACACGTCCAGACGGGTCTGTGGGAGGACAAGGGTCCAGAAGGGGAGATAGAGGAAATAGAGGAAGGGGATAGAGATCCAGAGGGAGATTATTATGCCATTGAAGGCATATGCAACCCTTTGAATGGGACTTTGCTGGGTGGACTGTGTACAGGGCAGGGCACAGAGTTCAGAGGAGGAAACATGTATCTGAGGGAACCACTGGTTACTCAAGTGTAGAGAGGCGAGTGTTACAGTGTACCATTTGACAAAGACACACTAGGAAAAAATGATTTGAAGGGAATGAAAAAACAAAATGAATTCAATCAATGAAATTAGAAGAAAAAAAAACGGGAGAAATAAAAACCACACTAATATGCCACTAAATACTTTTTATTGCCTTTCTTTGTTCATTTATATGTATTTATTAAATCACTAGCCAGGCAAATGTTGCTGAAAGGCCACTATTGTATAATAAATAACAATAAAAGACGTTTTGCGTTTTACATTCTCAGGGTGTTTATATAAATATAATATGAGCCGTATTTATTAATGCTATCAGCTTGTGTTTGAAAATTACTTTCTGAATGTCTGTTCTGTGCCTTGAAACTATGATGTCTTAGTATTGTCATGTTTTGGTTTAATGTTTGAAGTGGAAGCAGATAGATTATTGGCAATACAGATGTCATGTCTCATCCAAAACTCAACCAAACACCAGCAAAGCCGTCGCTGCAGACAGAGTGAGATCTCCCGTAAACCAACCCCACATTCTCAACACTCTTCTGTGAGTAATGTACAAAGTTCACATTTGTGTAGTTTTGGCTTATGTGACCTGAAGTGACTGACATGACCTCCATCATGCTGTAATACAACCCTGTTGCATTACTTATTGACATTGATTGTTACCCATTTGTGTGTAAGAGGAAGGTTTTGATTGCTATAACAAAAGTTCTGTATTTACTTGCTTAAGTATGCACTCAGTGTTTTTAATAAAGATTATATTTTATTAATTTTTCTAAAAGAAGCAGTGTTATTTATGGTTGCCTGTGGTATTGAGCAATTATTTAGAGAAATCTTGCTGGTGCCACTGGAAAAAAAGCATGTGCCTATGTGACATAGCAGTGTTTAGGATATGAAATGAACTATAGAAACATAATTATACTTAATCCTTCACTGTTTAGCCTACTTTATCTAAGAACAACAATTAGTCACAGAGGTCTGCCAGATTGAATCTGTGTTTCACTGTTGTGTGACCGACCTTTTCCCCAGCTACTAAGCTGTTATAAGCAGTAGCTTCCAACAACGTTCTCAGTTTCACCGGAACACATAAGACTTTCCACGACATCACAGGGATGACTTATGAAAGGTATGTGTGATAACGTAACATTGCTAGAGTGAACAGCTTCAACGTGTTTTAGTTTGTGTTATTGATGTTAATTTAACAAGGGTAAATAAATTATGATAAACCATTTGTAGGACAACAAACCTAAAACCTTACCACCTGTACAGCCAGCCAAGCAGAACTGAGAATATACTGTGTACAGTATCTAAACATGACATAAAATTAGTAGGCTGTTTTAAATGTTTAGGCAAACTCTATATAATTTGTATAAAAGGGTTATGTATATAATAGTGGTATTATTGTTGTTTTCATAGAAAATTGGTCCTGAGGGCTCTTCTAAAAAACCTAGATAGCGGATTAAACCAGAATATCCCAGTTATCCTGGATGATTTAAAGCTTGACTTGGTTTCTCAAAAGCAGAAGCACCTAAATTACAATAATAATAATTAAATTATGGGCAGCTGTGGCTCAGTGGTTGCCTGCCAATCGGAAGGTTGGTGGTTCGATCCCCGCCCCTGCAGTCATTGTCAAAGTGTCCTTGGGCAAGACACTGAACCCTGAGTTGCCCCCGGTGCTGCGCATCGGAGTGTATGAATGTTTATCTGATGAGCAGGTGGCACCTTGTACGGCAGCCCCGGCCACAGTGTATGAATGGTGAATGTTTCCTGTAGATGTAAAAGCGCTTTGAGCAGTTGTTAAGACTGGAAAAGCGCTATATAAATACAGCACATTTACAATGGAGATATATTCTGTGCAGCTAACCTGCTCCTGACCAGGCGAACAGCCAGGCTTGGCCATCAAGCCTGGCATCAAGCCAAGATGCACAGTTTAGACTAAATCAAGCCTTGCTTTATCAGTTATCCTAGATTTATAAATTCTGTCTTTGTGAAACAGCCCCCTTATGGTCAAAAATTGCCACAATATGGGGAAGCAGACCTACGAAATAGTAGCTTGGAAATCCGGACCCAAATCTGAAAGATTAAGGGTCTGGCACCAAGCGTTCACTTTTATATGTGAATATTATTTAGTACATATAAGCGATAAAAAAAAGAAAGAAAAGCAGATCAGTGAGGGTTAAAAAACATATTTCGTAACAGTTTGGATTGGAATGGGAACGGTATTTGGCCCACAAAGCACCTGTGCCTCAACAGGATTTACAGTACAAGAACAGTCAACAACAGCACAATAACTAGAAATGCATATCTGTATCTCAACAACACAGGATTTACAGTGCAGGCATGCTCAAAGTCTAAAGCACATTAACAAAAAACGTCGCTCTCAACCACAAACAAGTTTAAAGCCTCTGAACACCCACACAGGTGATTTCAGTTGTTCTGGATGATTAGACTTCCGCTCACGTTGAAGGTGGCCAGAGCTTTGATGGGAATTTATGAGGTCACAAATCTTCATTTACCAATAAGAATGACAAAGGTGTGATTTGATCCTGCCCTATCAGGTGCAACAAAGCAAACAATAAACTCAGGAAGATGTCAAATCAATCAGTCCAAACACACCCACACAGTCCTGGGAAGAGGTCTAATCAGCCAGATTAACTGAAAACACCTGCGTGGGTGTTGAGGGCCTTTGAGCCACCTGAGAGGTAACGTTACAGCTGCTAGGCAATGCAATGCTGTTACTTACTGGCTAACTTTAACAATGGCGTTCCATGAGCTGACCTAGGACTAGCAGTATGTTATCACCTGTTGGAGGTCGTCCTGTCGGCCAGTCCTCAGCAGCGGCCTCCTCTGTTCACCTGCTGCTGCTCACCTGTCAGCACATTTTCCTTAACCTTTCCATTTGGCGCCGTTAATGTTAGCACTGCAGCTAACGGGACTCTTTTGGCACCGGCCCCTGTAACGAAATTTTTGAGTAATACGTTAACTTAAAACATTTAGAATCATCAGCTTCGAGACTTTAATCTTCTCTGACCTTTTCCGCTTCACCTTTTTTAATTAGTAATTTAATTCAACTTCGCTCCTTCTGTCTAATTGCATTTGATTATTTCCGCTTGAGCTCTCACGATAAACGGACAACTCCACTTGAGGGAAGGTGGGGATCATTCAGAAAGGGAAAAGAGTTAGACAAACTTAGGGA
>NC_045753.1:20630493-20664346 GCF_008692095.1 Etheostoma spectabile
TGCATATTCTCTTTAACCTTGTCTCTGGAATATACATTCTATTGTAATAAACGTTCTTTTATCCAACCTACGGACTTGAACCCTTCTTCCTGAAAGAATCTAGAAGGGCAAGATTCCGCCCCAACAGGGGTGAGGGGTGCAGACGGGCGGTACCACTGCACCTGTAGGCACATGACAATAATCAGATGGGGGGGAGGGGGGGATAGTTCCTGCTTCCGTGAGGAGAATTGCGTCCACAAAGGGAAAAAAACAACAACAAAAAAATCAAGCCTATATAAACTTATTTGTCATGTTCATCGTGATAAATGATCTTCAGTCTATACTTTTAGAACGTTTAAGAGTCATCAATGTTTTATGAGGCTCACTATTAGCCTAGCATTTCCTTGCTCCCTGTGAGGTGGATGCATTTTTCGGCAGCGATGATCGTAAAACGACAGGAATTATCCTGCTTCAAGTATTGTTGCTGTCCGAGTGGATGCAATTGTTGGCAGGGAAGCAAAACAGTCCGGATCCAGTTAGTCCCAGTATGCATGTCTACTGTAAGAAGTTCCCTGTACATTGTAGTGCGCCATTCACTGTAGGCCTACACACATTGTATAGTCCTACAGTGTACTGTTTGGATGTGTTTGTCCAAGCCAACTTTCAAACAATCGACTCAAACGACCACCCGAGCACATAAATCAAGCCAGGTGGTTCTTGGCCGACTTCCCCCTCATTACTTATTTGTCCACGAGAGACCGCTCTCGCTCTCACAATATTCAGCCCACTTCCTCTCTTCCACCCTGAGAGCTGTAATCATTGGTCGGAATACGTTTTTTTTTTTTCTCAGTCTTTAATCCTAATGGTTTGTAAAATTGTTTAATTAAATTTCTGTACCATTGCATGACAGACTCAGACAAACAAAAGGGACATTTGTATGTTTATTTTTATTCAGAAAACATAACAGAAACATGCTGTCAAGTATAAAATCAAAGAATTATTATTCAGTCTTTAAATAACTATTTGTAATAGGCTACACCACACACACACACACACACACACACACACACACACACACACACACACACACACACACACACACACACACACACACACACACACACACACACAATAAATAAATAAATAAATAAGTTACAATAATACTGCCCTCAGAGAAATGTGTTGAGATCCAAAAAGTACTTATTTCATAAGAAAATTAAGTCCCTGGTCAATATAAAAAATATAGTGTTAGAAGGTAGGCTACATTGACAGTTATACATCTCAATTCATTTTCTTTACTTGTCCACTGAGAAATGAGGACTGACCATAGTATTTAGACTCATTCCAAAAAGATCATCCGAGTCCACATTGAAAAGTCTCTGATTGCTTGGTGGCTGTTCAGACACACTGTCCCCTGCCAAAGTATTCCTAAGTGGTAGGAATCGAGTGAAGGGGACTGTGTGTTGATCTGGGGAATGTCTTGATGCCAGAGACATAGGAAATCCATGGTGCGAGGACAGGAAACGGGTGTATCCATCTGCCAGCAGCAGTTCTCTGAAGGTGCAGTCAGCCTCCGAGTATTGCACCTGAAAGGAACAACAGATGCAAACTGTACCTTGAACAAAAGGATAGATGGAGACTTTAGGAAAATGTGTTGTCTTTGCTTGCCGTACCTGCCCCCTTAAATGGCCTCCGCTGTCCACACAGAGAAACAGAGATGATGACTTTCCCTGGATGACAATGTGGCCTGGATTGACAGATTTCAGCTCCAGCACACCTGGAAACACAGGAACATGAAAAGATGACTCTCCATTTACTGGACCTCAAACTATACAGTGTATTGGATGTTTTTGAAAGGGACATATCCTAAATTGAGCCCACATATATTGTCTGTTACTGATTTATCTCCCAAATACTCACTGTAACAAGTCTGAGTATCGCTGCCGGACACTTTCCCGTCGCCCGTCATTTGCAGATACATTGCTCTTCTGTGATTATCTGCAACAAGAAGGCCAGAAATCCGCATAATGAAGAATTTAAGGTTTTTAAGAACAGTATTATCTCATCATTATCCCCACATTTGCATTAAACATCTTCCTAAGTTACTCAAAGGAAAAGACGGATAAATACCTGTGTAGAGGTGTACCTCTCTGACCTGGTTATCAAAGGACAACAGTGGGTTGGAGTCAGTGAGATAAAATGAAAGAGAGAAAGGAAGTGGGATGATTAAGAGAAAACAAGACAGGCAGGAGAAAGAGGTGTATGGAAACAAAAACATTTGGGAAAAAAAGATTAAGGATGACAAATGAGGAATAAATAAAAAAAACAAATAGCTTGATAAAGATAAGAAATAGCTAATAAAATAAATAGGAAATCTATGGCTCTGTACAAGCGAGTTCTTTTGGATCAAATTCTACACAGGAGCAAGTTTTGTGCCTTTATAAAGGAGTTTGGAGAAGGAGGTCTTACTTCCTGAACATATGAGTCAGACATTTTAATGCTGAGAGGAAGACCTGTGTTTAAACACTATGTAAGGGCTTCTTCCTGTCACTTACAGTAAAAGTTGCCCATAAAGTCGGGTGTTTGGACACCCGGGAAGCCAGGTGGGATAAAATTCATCTGGGCCACATAGAAGATAAAACATGAGAGCATGTTTTGATTTTTTGTGTCTTACTGTTTCCATATGTAGTATGTGAAAATATATTTTATTGCTTAACTACACATAAGGACCAACTGCAATGTTGACTTATTTTCATCCTATTCCCACAATACTTTTAAAAGTAAATGCACTTATTTGTCTGATTTGAAACAAGATATGAATAAGTCAAAGTTTTTGTTGAACAATATCAATCCAGACATCAACAACTTTTTAGACTTATTTCCAATGATTTAGGACAACAAAACACCTCACTTTTGTCTCTTGATTTGTTCACACTGAGATTGCAGTAATTATGCTTTGTCATGTATGTACTGAACAGCTTACAGTAACGCCGTGCTTTTCCATTCAGTCCTCCACTTAAGAAAATATTCAAATTTCACAACTGCAAGAAGATGTAACACAAACATATTTCTGCGTCATTGGCACATAATTTATAATAAACAATTACCAGTGGAAGTGACTGGGTTTTCTGTGTTGTTTATCTTATTTTGATGTGTGTGTATTTGGGGGTTAGAATGGGGGAACCAGTGGGTGAAACTGATTTACAAGCAGAAGACAAGTGTTTATGGGACTGCAGCTGTGCGTCAGCTTGTAAACTCCCAAGTAAAGTAACACAATGCATCTTACAACTTAACTTACTCTCCACAAAGGGCATTAGGCCTACCGCTATATTTTATTTCACTGTGATACTTTAGGGGTCAGTTCATCCAAATTGATTCTGAAAGCTACATTAATACATAAAGTGTTGTTACTATCAAAGTTTAAAATGTCTTTGTTAAGCTTCAAAACTGTTAACACAGTCCCACATATATTACAAGTATTCTGGTGCAATTGTTATGTATGTATGACATGTGACAGTTACAGTACTGTAATTGAATAGAAACTGTAGCTTATTGGTGAATGATAAGAAGCCTCCGACTTGTTTCTGAAGTGAAATTTAAACTAAATGGTAGTCATGAACACTGAAAAACATTGTTTTCATCATAATTATTACGGAGTTGCATGTGTGCCTCATGCTTCACCTTCAGTATTATTAAACTGACAACAAATAAAACACATTAAAAAGCTTGTAAAACAAATAAATTCCATGTGATAAAAAAAAGTGATGGTTTTATAGATGGACCTCAGCCAGGAGATGGCGCTACCCTGTTCACGCTTCAAGTCTCAATAAGCAAATGGTCATTCATGTTTTTAGCAAGTTCCCTTGGCCTTTGGAATTAAAATAGCCCCATATCATCACTGTGATGGTAAGGTGAAGTGAGGACCCACACGCAGAGATAGGGAGGCAGACCAGAGCAGGTAACAGATTTATTTCTGGTCAGTTCCCAACAAAAAACAATCCACAAGAGAACACAAAGTCCAAGGGAAAATCAAAATCCAGAATCCAAAAAGACAGGCGCAGGCAAAAACTAATCCCAACAAGACCCCAACCCATGACACATCACATAGCCTCCCACAAAACCATGCCAAGCTGTATGGTGAAGGGTATGTGATGATATGGGGCTATTTGAATTCCAAATTAAACTTATGAGCACCACTGTAGGTATAGTATACGTAGTATGCTGGACTTTGCCCTCTTGCTACCCCATTCCTTTCCCTGCCTTGTCTCTTGGTATTTTGCAGGTCTTAGATTCTGACTGCAGAGTTTAACAGTTGACAGTTTAAGAATAAACCAAGCATCTTCTGCATTTCAATGGTTCATACTCTGATGATTGAGAGCTCCATCCTGGCCCGTTACAGCCTCTTACCTGAGATCTTCTGTCAGTGTGGAGGGGAAGCTGCAAATAACTCCTTCAGTAGTCTTTAACAGGTATGTTTTTTAATTACAGCTTTTACAATCATTATCATATTATAGTCAATTATCATCACTACTCTCCAATATAATGAATGTAAATCATAACACAATTTGTTTTTTCAAAATGTACACATACAAGTAGCATATCTTAAATGTCCATAATTTAAAACATATTTCCTTTTTCAACCTAAAATCAAATTACAGTCAGTCTTAAAACTAAATATGAAATGAACATACAGTTAAATACACACACACACATACAGTACATACTGTACATACATACATACATACATACAGTAGCAGTTATCATAAAAAAATGATACAAATAAAATACACACATTTTACAAAGTCCTGACCCAAGCCTTCCCATCTTTAGATGATTGATATCATGACGTTCACTCTAAAATGGTTGATTTTGGCATGCATATTAACACAAATGTTTAACTCTTTTTTCCCCACTTTGAACAGGATTTAGTCATAAAGCACTTTGCTAATTGTCTCATTGTCTGTCCTATTCACATTTGTGCATCTCATGTCTGTTATGGCTTAAGAACATACATTTTGTTTCCTCTGTGTACACTCATATTCTTCTTTTGAACCTCCCTCTCCCCAAACTCTACTGTATTGTTATGTTACTAGCCAGAATATGTTCTATATCATAGTATGATCACCTGAAAGGATGTGTGACGGGATATCTTTCTCTTGATCTGAACAGGAATGCAGTTTCAAATTTTAAAAACTATGAATTCAATGTGTCAATACTGCCATCTCACACTCAAAAACAGAAGATGTAGTCACAATAGGCAATGGACACTTTCTACAGGCCACTTTCTACAGAATCAAACAGTATCATGCCACAACTATGGATCAAAGTGGGGTGAGAGAGCAAGAGAGAGAGAGAGAGAGAGAGAGAGAGAGAGAGAGAGA
Source organism: Etheostoma spectabile (assembly GCF_008692095.1). Classification (NCBI taxonomy): domain Eukaryota; kingdom Metazoa; phylum Chordata; class Actinopteri; order Perciformes; family Percidae; genus Etheostoma; species Etheostoma spectabile. The sequence goes on from NC_045753.1 coordinate 20,635,854, forward strand.
GAGAGAGAGAGAGAGAGAGAGAGAGAGAGAGAGAGAGAGAGAGAGAGAGAGAGAGAGTAAGAGAAAGAGAAAGAGATGGATAAACAGACATTCACTCATTTTCTCATCTTTTCAGAAATCATTCACTCAGTGTCTTTGATTCTTCAACACTTTGCTCAAATGATGTTGGTCATCTTCTAGTGTCCATTTTTCCTTAGGGTTTTTTCTTCAAAATGTGTTTTTCCCCTTGGGCTAGGATAGAGGTGGGGTTCTACACAATGGAAAAAACAAACACAATCGTGAAAGCTCTTGCTGAGATGAGACATTTGATTTGGTGTTCACACAAGCTATTTTTAGCTACAGATAGAATCATCAGCGAGGTTGCTTTTTCTCACCTGGTGTGCTTATCTTTTAGCAGGAATATGTTCTCACGGAGCCTGACTCTCCTCTTGGACCTACTGGCATAGAAGAAGGGAATTAGTAATTGAAACTATGAGACAAGCAGTCCGAAATCAGTGCAGTTCCTCATACTGGAACATACAAAATAAAACTGTGTTTAGTAGATTTTCTGTTCGGATTATAAGGGAGCAAACACAGGATTCCAAAAACCACTAATGTGAAAATTGAATCAAAATCAATTAACTATGGTCTTGATTCCAAGGAGCTTCTGTAGTTCTTACTATTGTGGGGAATAGTGTTGGTATTTGCTTCTGAAAGGCCAAATATAAATATTGCTCCGCTACGTTTGGACCTGGTAAAAATTGAAATCCTGCACTGGCACTGGCTTCAACTTTAAAGAAATAATTAGACATCATGGGAAATACACGTATTTGCTTTCTCATCGTCCCTATGGTAAATATGTTAGCTTAGCTTGACACATAAACTAGAAACAGAGGTAAACAGCTACTGTAGCCTAGCTCCAATGGCAGCAAAATCTGCCTACCAACACCTCACCAAAGGTTAATTGGTGAGCTAGTACAGCTTACTGTTTCCCCATTTCCAATTTTTCTGCTAAGATATCCAGCTATAGGTGGAGTCTTCATATTTACCCTGTTAGGCAACAAAGCAAATTAGCATACTGTATGAACCAAAAGAAGTTCTATATATTAAAAAAATCATGTTTTCCATTCTTTGTGTCAACCCACTATGTCATTGGCACTTTCCTTGTATTAACACGTCTGTTTACATCTTCCTGACATGTTACTGAAAGAACCAAAACTCCATCTGTCTATTGTTTAGTGGGCATGTGAAAATATGTCAAAAAAGGTTTCCTAAATTTCCTGCATTTTCCTATATCCACACCTATAGCTATTTTATTGCTGAAAGACATAAAATAGCTCCAAATCCACGCTATCCCTTTCACAATACTCATGTTTGTATGTTGTCTTTGCTGTCAACTCTTACCAAACTATGATAACACAACCAGAACATGTTTGTGCTGATAATTTACATTTCACCATTTTTAAATTTGTAAATGCTGGATTTAGGTACTGAGTGAAACCACTATGGCAGCCTGGAAAAAAGGAAGTGAAAAACACATTGTTTGAAAAATGGTTATTGGTAGGTAAATGACCTAACCCTGTGTGGTTGGTTGATAAGTGCTAGAGTCACCACTGATTTGCACACTGGAGCGACTCATTCTCTTTTTTGTTTTGCTTTGGAACTTATGTTATTGCTATGTTACGATATCAACTTTTAAATTCATCAAATGCTTTTGACCTTGGCTTTGGAGACCCATGGCCAATCAAATAGCTGCCAAATCTCCATATTTCAATAACCACCTTAGTCACTATTTTCACCTGTGTGAAGCATAAATAAACAAATAAAATCAGCCTATACTATAGGCTGATTTTATTTTATTTGCATGTACATTTGTGTTACCATAGGCCCTATAGTAACACAAATGTACATGCAGTGTCATATTCTGTTGTGTTTCTTTATACCACATTTTACTTCAGGTATATTTGACATAATTTGTTAGCATACACGGTATCATTGGTTTAACATTTCTGCATAAATGCACATTTCTTTTTTTCTTACAAATGTTTAAACACAAAGAAACCCCTGTGTACTGCTTGATCCAGGCAGTGCGGCTTTCATGTTCATTCAACCGCTGTGAGCTGCGTCTTCTCACCTTCGCTCTGAACTTTTCTCAGGGTGACGGAGGGGGTCGAGATGGCGGAGGCACGGAAGTTGGCAGGTAACGTTTCCGAGGAGTCAGAGGTCACGCCGCGGAGGTCCTTCTCTCGGAACATCTTCCTCCAGGATGGTGACCGTGTAAATGTTTTTGTGCCGTCCTGTAGAGACAATGAATTAACACCAGTGATTAAAAATAACAGCACGGATATCTATTTCAGGGTCTTATTCATTATGCATTAGTGCGGTTTAACAAAGTAGTATTTGACAATGCAGGTTTTGTTGTGACAATATACAACAGTTGCAGTTGTTTTTAGTCCTACAAGCTGTAACTAAGCAATTAGGGCTGGCGTAAACACAGCTGAACCACTCTGGCATGCCAACAATTTGCCAGCAGTGTTGCCATAAAGGCTCTCTTTAAAAGGAAGAGAAATGTTATAGAAATAGAAATATTTCAGTCTGCTATTTTACCACTCTAGGAACTTATCCTGTAATGACACATGTTAAACAAAGGACAAAGATTGAAAGGTTTGGATGGTTACAAACCGGTTACAATCAACACATATGCTTCTCCTGGCAGGAGTGATTATTTTGATAGATTTTTTACGGACAGTCGGCTTTGTCCTACCTCATCTGGCCTCCTCTCTGTTCCCATGGAGATGAGACCATTGTACTCCTTCTCTAAGAGCTGCCTCGCCTGCGAAAGATAGACAAACATAGTTTTAGGATCATAATTAAGATAATTTTAGAGTTAAAGATTAGGATTATTTTGGCATTAGGAAAACAGAACGTGTGGCAATGAGAACAGTTGTGAGTACAAGTTAACGATAAAGGTGGTGCGCTGTGGGGTACCTGTGTGTTTTGATTGGGTATCTGGAGGAGGAGGGCCAAGTCAGTGTAGTCAAAGGTGTCATCTAGCGCCAGGAGGGCCCCGTGCACCCCGCTTTCTAAAAGGTTGTCGGCAAACTCTTTCAGGCCGATAGCCTGCACCCAACACATCACTCGCTCATTGGACCACACCATTACATCTGTGGAGGACACAAAAAGGCAGTTATCACCAGTTTACTATAAACCAGTACGTTTTGTAAATGCCCTGATATCATGTTCGAACAGAAGACAGGCCTCACCTAGGTTATGGTGTTGACTCTCATCCCTCCTCCTCTCCAGCTCCTTCCTATCATAGTTCAAGCGCTTCAAGCACATGATACCATAGTGAAGACTCACCCTGGAAGTGAGAAAGACACATAGCTCTAATTGTTATAAAAGCTGGCAGATAACGACGCCCAAAAAGAGAGTGCAAAGAAGAAGTAGAGAGATAATTTGTATGAAAGTCAGACTTTCACACCTGTGGAAACTGTCCACCATCTTCAGCTGGCCCCTCAGTTCTTTCTTGGTGAGGTGATCAAGCATTCTGGCATCCACCAGTGACTCCATGAAGTAGGAGCGGTACTGAGGCAGACCCAGGCTGGGCAGCCATTCGTTTCCCACCCACTCGTGGTTCATGTCTCCATAGGCCAGGATCTGGTGGATAGAGTTGGGGGGGGTGAGTAGAGTCAAGAAAACACCAAGTCTTCAGCTGTCTCTCCTTACTGTATACACTGCAGTGCTGTATATACACTGCGGGCCAGCAAGCAATCATGCAATGGATCCCTCAATTGTGCCAAATGAGGCATCACAGGTAACGGGAAACGTGGGAATTCAGGGATGTCCATGATTACTATAGTGAGTTTAATTAGAGTTAGACTGGAATTTTGAGTCATGATAGATTGGTGTCTCTTTCTAAAATGCATACTTTACAAAGACTTTATGAGCTGTCACTAATGACTTTATTAATTTATTGTTAATCAATATTTTACTAATTAATTATATTATATAAAGGTTTATAACTAATAATAATTAGTTAGTTGTCCCATTTGGTTTTCATTATATCTTAAACCATCTGATGAAGGACAGTTTTTCTTAGCTTCATAATTAATAGCTTACATGAGGAACACACACGTTGCCAGTTTTCATCAGTGTAAGGAAAATAAATAAATAGTTTTCAGTACTCAATAAGTTATGTTTGTGGTTAAAAACAATTTAGTCATGAATACAGAACATTGTGATGATCACTCGTATACTGCCAGAAACTCACCTGGTCCCAGCTGAACTCCTTCTGCTCCTTGTGTTTCAGGCAGAGAAGAAACGGAACAGAAAAGGGACAGAGAGTTGCAAAGAGAGGGAAAGATCACCAGGGTGTGGGGGAGTTTGTTTGTGTGTGTGTGTGTGTGTGTGTGTGTGTGTGTGTGTGTGTTATGGTGAATCAGAGTCAGGACAGAATGGAGAAGAAAAGAGGGAAGGCAAAGGGAGGAAAAGTTTTGTTAGTGCGTGAGAATTAGTTGGAAAAACACTACATCAAAACAGATTTTGAAGGAATAGTAAGGGGAAGGTGTAGCCAAACATGCCTAATCAGAGACAAAGAAAAAGGAAAAAACTCATCAATGTGAGACCTTTAGTCATATAAACAAGTCATGATGTTCCATGCCTAAATACAGAAAATACTGTCTGAGTCCATAATCTATAAACGTAAAATAAATCAATATGCTAAAATGTTGAATTCTTTTTGGATTTTATATGAAATGTAATATTCTTACTGGCTTGGTGGCAGCAGTGAGAGACTCCATCTCAGCGTGTGTCATCCAAATATTACTGGTTGACTGTAATGAGAGTAAACAAATTGCAACATCAGTCTTCATCGGTGACAGGGGTGTGTGGATTTGTTAATGTCCCAGCTGTGTGAACACGTGACTTGTGTTTAGAGTTATATCATGCTTTCTTTTTACTGAGCCTTACAGAGCGGGTGCTTGCAGGTGCAGACGGACTAGTGAGGGAGACCATTTCCTGGATGGCTAGGCGGAGTTTGAGTCGGTGTAGAGGGTTGCTGATGCCGATCTCCCTCTGGATCTCCGTGTCCGACAGATTTGCCATAATGGCGCCACTCTTCACGTTGGCACGGCACGCTGCCACATACCATGCTGGCATCCCTACCCACAGCTGGATGAACAGAGAGAAGACTGTCAAAGCCAACACTTGAATGATGATACTCGAGACAAAAATGTGTCACTCCTGTATTTGTTGCAAACAGCCTGTGGAGCCCTAACATGACCCTATTATTACTATTATTATTAAAAGTAACCCCAACCCTTAGATTTATCCTAGTAAAGACACTGTAAAGATGCATCTATCTATCTATCTATCTATCTATCTATCTATCTATCTATCTATCTATCTATCCATCTATCCATCTATCTATCCATCTATCCATCTATCCATCTATGTATAAAAACGCATTAATGATAGGGTGTCATGAGGTACCTCAAGCCATGTAACAACAGTCGGGCCATCCCATGAGGCGAAAGGCAGACCCTGACGACAGGCTTCCTCTAACAGGTCGTGTCTGGCAAGGAGAATTGAAAACAGACATTTAGCAAAGATACTTTTCAATCACTTTACCACTATCTCTTTTATAAATAGAAAATCACATTGAACTTGAGATGTTAAAATACCATGATATTTGCACCTTGCAGCAGGGTATATCTTTTAAAATGACTGGCACCAGGGAAAACAATCCCAGGTATTGTAAGTGTCATGCTCTACCAACCAGCACCTGACTACAGGAGGGTTAAAAGATGTGTGAATAATTTGAGAAGCACGTGGAAAGGTGAAGGATCTCACTTCTTTTTGCTGCGGCGGTCTTTTTCAACTGTTCCAGTCCCAAGTTTAGCCAGGCCTAACGGGTCAGCTGAACCCAGGTCATCAGAGGGTGTGGAGGCTGGAAAGGTTTAGGTTAAAATAATTACTTCATGTATTAGTGTCAGTGATGATGATTCTCTTACTCTAAACAGATATATTTGTCAGTTATTTAACAAAAGGGCGTTGGTTTCCAATCTGTTCACAGACCCAGTGAGGCAGACTCCCGCCCGGGTGCACCGATCCTCCCCTTTTCCTTTTTGCCAAAGAGACGACCAATAGACGACTTGATGCTTTTCTTTTTGCTGGCTTTGTGGAGGGAGTCCTGGCTAGCAGTGGTGGAACCGTCAGCAGAGAGACTAAAGACAGAGAAAGGAAAAACAGAAAGTGCCATCCACATGGACAATGAGCGTATATCAGGGCTAACTTGTTAGCCAAATTAAGTTCTCATGAGTAAACCCTCATAGGGAGTACCTGCGAAATTCACGGAGGTCATCGAGGCCTGCCCCGGGGTGAGTGTGTGTCATTCGGTCCAGTCGTAGGGCTCGTGGGACAGGAGGGTTGGAGTCAATCAGAGCAAGTGCTCTGCATTCTTCACCATCTTTGCTATTCTACAGGATGGAAAGAGTTGGGTGAATTTACACAGCATCTTCTTATATTATCCTCATTTAAAGCACATTTTTAGCTTAAGCTTTATCACAACTTCAACACAGTACCTGTCTGTCATTCTCCCTAGCGGGGGAATGTGGCAGGCGGGGGGTGGAATGTCCAGAACTAGGTGGTGAGGGAGACGCCAACGTGGAGGAGGTGATGGAGGGAGTCATGTAACCCCTGCCAACGCTGTCCCGTCCTCCCAGCGAGGAGGGTGGAATGGGTGGGGCATCAAGGGCCACGCTGCTGACTCTGCTCTCAATCTCTTCTGCCCTCAGCTCTGTGCTCTCCTTTTCCTCCTGAATCAGCCTGAGAGGAGATGTGAGAAAAGCACACATCTTTTTTTGAATGTAAGCTAAAATATTGGTTGCCCAAATAGCATTAGGATCTCAAATTAGTCACATAAAAGGCAAACCGAATAGACATAAAACTCACTTTATCTCTTTATTGATGGCCTCCAGTTGCTCCTGTAGCATGATGGCTAAGGTCTGTACATCTGTCTGTCCGCTGGGAGAGAGGAGCTCCGATCCAAACAGAGTCTCCCTGTCGTCCTCATCGTCAGAGCAGCCTCCCTCCCCACCCTCAAAGCCGTGACCAAGCATGGTGCCGCTGTCCCACTCTCCATACTGGAAAAAAGGAAAAACGCAGAAAAATTACAATCCTAATCACAATTGATATCGTCATTATCATCATCAGGCTTGTCTTAGTGTGAGATCAATACCTTGTTACTATCGTCTCTAGATGCCCCCCACCGGCCTCGGTGTGTGCGCCTGACCACCACCCCACTAGAGGAGTTGCTGTAGCCGGACGGTAGTGAGCCTCCACCCTGGGGGTACCGCAGTTCAGAGGAGCTCCCTGGAAGAGATCGTCGAAAAAGGGTGGAGGGAAGGGAGCTCACGCTGCCCGCCCTATGTTGAGAAAGAAATGCATAAAAATAGTTGTATCCATTTGAACACAGAATATATACAGGTCAAGTGTGTGTGTGTGTGTATATATATATATATATATATATATATATATATATATATATATTGTATATTTGTAATTTGAATACTTGTTGGCAAAAACAACACCCTCTAGGTACAGTAGGAATAAATACTTTTAAAATAGATTTTAGTGGAAGTACATTACAACTAAATAAGCGAGTAAACACAAATGTGTGCTCAGAAAGGGCTTCGTACATATAGTATCCCTTGGGAGACTTTGTTTTTATTTGGGCATTTACAAAATGTAGGACACATTTTATAAATAAATTCCCTTTAAGGTTCATTGTGCCTAACCTGGAATAAGAGGAGCCAGGCCTGCCTCTCAGTTGATCCAGCTCCAGCTGGATTCGCTCCAACTCAGCAAGGAGCTGCTCCTAAAGCACAGAGGAAACAACCCAATAAAGAAGTATTTGTTAAACATCACGTCTCTTGTTTGTTGGGATGAGTCAAATTCTCGGAAAGATTTTGATATTGAAGAATCAAAGGTCATATTCTGCAAAAACAGTGCTGTTGAAAACTGGATCATGCACAAGATGATAAATACCCTTGACCTCTCACACACAGAATATAAGAATAAACTGATAACATTGCTGAAAAAATGAATACCTTATTAGCTATAAGATCATCCTGGATTTTCTTCATATTGGACAGTTCCTCTGACAGAGCATTCTAGCAGAGCAGAAGAAGGAATATATACTTTTTCTTCTTTTCCATTATATCACAAAATATTCTGCACGACTAATTAGTCTTCTTGTTACCTTCTCCTCTAGTGCCGCCATCCTCTCTTTGAGGTGGAGCTGTAGTCTCTCATTGGACTCAGACAGAAGCTTGTCCACTGTATCTGAGAGGCGTTTGTTGTGTTCGTCGTTCATCTTCTCCCTCTGCCTCGCCTAGAATGACACAGCCATAAGAGAGGTGCTCAAGATAGAAAAAAAGTGGAGAACAAACTTCAAATTTGCTTAAAAAAGGAAATGTAGCCAAGCAGAAAAATAAGATTTTACCCTCTGAAGCTCCTGGTTCTTCTCCTCAAGTTGAGCTTCCATTTGCCGTAGTCGCTCCTCAAAGTTTCCATGCCGCTCCTCTGCCTAAATTAGAAGTAACATAATTTCCAGATGCTCCTACAAGCCTGTAGCTGATGCATTTATTTACTAAAAATAGATCCAAATACATTTTTTGTTCAAACGTGGCACAAGATTATCTGATTGTTTGATTAACCAATAAAACCTATGAAAGCATACATACAGTGTTAACGCATCATTAAATAACTCAACCTTTAAATGTAACTACCAGGACTGAATCTAAGTGGCAGGTTGTATGGTCAGTCGGGTACAACAAGTGATTGTGCCTAACTCAAAGTACCTTGTTGAGAGCAGCAACCCTTTGGGCAAGCTGGGCCTCGATCTCAGGCAGAGTCTCTGCCCTCTGTAGGGTCTGCTGCAGCTTCTGCTTGGCTTCATCTAAACGTTCCTGTAGCTGTCTGTTCTTCTCTTCACTCTGGAAAAACAGACCAAAACACACATGTACAGTACGTGTGATTGAACATCAGTTCAAAAATGAGTCTTGCACCTAATATAATTGCTAGAGCTGATGACACTCGCATACATTTTTACATTATTTTCTGACCATTGTATTCTGACTGTAGCAGGATACTGTATTATTTGAGCCATTTCTTACCTGTCTGTGCAGTGATTCCTTGCTGGCCAGCTCATTTTCCAGCTTGTCTTTGATATCATGGAGAGAAGTCGCCTCCCTCTGCGCGCTGAGGTACCTGCATTTAACACCAATATACCACCGATTAGAGCTGATGTTCTTGGCCAACATAACAAGATATTTGTGGTTGTATGCAAGGGTGTAATTTCCCCTGGCAATTGATCCATTCATTAAAATACTACCACACCATGTTCTCTTACTGTCAAACTGCCAAAATCCAGATGGAGAAGCACTGAGTTGATCAAAAGTGTTAAAATGCTCATATGAGTTGCCTTAATTAATTACTGAATGCTCACATCATTTAGGTTTTGAAAACAGACTTTACTGCCCCTTTGCAACATAGAAGCTGCCCAACCCTTCTTGGTGGACGTTGTTGGGGGTGTATGCAGCTTTTGAGGAAGCCTCAACATTCTAGTCATTACAGACTCCTCTGCATTTTAGGGTAAAAAAAATAATAAAGCTGTTTTTATTTACAGTTAATTCTTCTAAAAAGACGATCGAACAGATCATCAATATTGGATAATGCAATAAAAAAATGGTGCTGTTGTAGTAGAGATTGATATAATCCCATTATCCACATTATTATTTATTGAAATGTATTATTTAACAATATTTATTGGCTTTATATGTTCATTGCTGACACTGTAAGTAGTTAGAATTTAGAATTGTTGTATATTTTCAAAGGAAAAGAACCTTTGGGCCATTATATTTTGCATCAATTAATAAGATAATAAAATATGACTATCAAACCATTTTCTGATCTCAAATCCCTGCTTTCAAACAAACTGTGTGCCACTGTGTGTCACTTCACCCCCCCCCCCCCCCCCCCCCCCCCCCCAGACGTAATGCAAATGTTCTTACGTAAAACATCCTAAGACTGTATGAAGAGGTGTCAGGACACCTTTGCAACACATTTCTAGCCAACAGGTGAAAAATAAGTTCCTTCTGCTATGTTCTTTACAGCTGATGTCTTAAACTATTAAAGAAAAAAAAGAGTGAATCCTCACAAAAACTCAGAGTAGATTCTTCAAACACAGCAAATGTTACCTGCGTTCTAGTGTTGTAATCCTTTCCTCCATGTCCTCCCTTTGGCAAAGGGCCTAGAGGAAGCAAAAATGTGTCATGAAAAAAATGACGTGCGGTTAAGGATTTCAAGATATACATGAGATAACACTTCCTATTCCAGATTTATGTCATAACTAATGGCGAGAGAAACAGGAGGAGAACATTTGAATGTGTGAGTGGCCTGTATACAGTAAGTGGTACATTTTAATACTGTAGAAGTGTAAAATTCCTTGTGCATTTCTGTTAAACTTCCGTAGCTGCAGGAACACAATAAGCAAAACTCTGCCCCAATTGTTTAATTTCTCTTGTGTAATATCCATCTCAATACCCTTTCAAAATAATACATAATACTACTTCTCCAACATATGGCCATTGTGTTCAAATATATATGGAGTCCCGGGAATCGCAGGGAGCTCAGGGTCTTGGCTGAAAAGAGACAGCTTGGCCCTACAGACCTCTTTCACTTCCCTTTGGAGCTTCTGATTGGCCTCCTCCGACTTCGTCACCTCCCTCCTGGCGGCCGCAAGCTGTTCCTCTATTTCCCCAACCTGAGGTGACGCCACAAAGGGACACAAGATGACACAGATTGAACCTACGTGAGTCAGCGTTAACTGCTACAAAACCAAGTGTAAGTAGACACGACAAGTGACTCATTACAAATGTCTGTATGCTGAGAGTCTGACGCATTAAACACAACACGCAGTAAACTACAGACAGAGTTTGCTTCTCTTCAGTTTTCTCTTAAATCCTTTCATCCTGGAACTAGACTGCCCAACATTTTGTAAGTTAGGCATCTTCACCTAAATGCTTATACTAAGGCCCATTACACACGTCTGACAGTGTTTGGATAGTGGTACATAAAGTATGTGTATGATAAAAATTTGAATGTCGTTTTATTGTACACTATGCAGTATAATTATGGCTTTTCAAAGCAGCTGCAATAGTCTAACTGGCCACAAGAGGGAAGAGGGAGACCAGTGGATGTACCGAGCATAGATCCCCTCCCTCTTAGGATATACTGTTGGTAACCTTTGGCTCTTCTTACTGGAGTACACTAATGGAATTTATTATGAAAGCCAGTGTTTATTACATAAACTTGATAAAACAAATGCAGTTAAAGTACAGAGACGCTTATTGACTTGATTTAGTCTTCAGCCAGCAGCCAGTTAGTTAAGCTTAGCATGATTGGGTTTAATGTTTATTAACTGGAACATTTCAGCTTGAATTTCAAATTTAACCATAATACTGCATGCACACACTGAAATATCCACTTAAATAATTGAAAATGTCCCCACTTTGTACAAATGTCATATTTGTCCTCACCATGGCAGATAAACAGAAACACACACTTACTTGCCGGCACATGAGGGCCAGCCTCTCCCTCAGCTGGGAGAGTTCAGCTCTCTGCCGCTCTATCTCTACTTCTCGCTGCCTCTCCAGCTCGCTATCTTCCAGGCCAGTGGAGGGACCATTGGGTAGTCGCTGGAATAATGGCAATATAGAAAAACAACATGAGAGTGATGACGAAAAATGACCAGCTGATCAAGTGAGGTCGTAGCTAAAATAAATTACATGTCGATGCGGTAAGACCTAGAGTTAAAATCACACTGACACACCATGGTACCCAAACATCTACTTTTCTACAGACTTTCTGGACGCTAACACATACACAAAAACAACTGGAACCAACATGCATAAAACCCTCCCTTACATCTTTCCCGCCGTCCACCCCTTGTTGACGTCTTTTAATTTGGTCTCTTAAAGAGATTACCTGGAAAGGGGGAGACAAAATGGATAGACAATACAAATAAATGTTATTTGAACGCACTGAGCTAAATCATCGTAAAGACACACAAAATCATTCGCATTGGACTTTACCTCTTGAGAAGATGCTGCAAGTTGGTCTTCTAACACAGACACCCTCTCGAGGGCCACACGGAGCCTCTCTCGAACCTGTGGGGTATACAATGACCAATCATCATGGGGTTTACAAGTTAGGATTCAAGCTGCGTTTGTATTGCTTAAAATGTTTTGGTCTTTTACTTTCCTAAAGTAACCACATCTTGACCTTTCTGATAAGCTTGATAGTAGGAGCAAGTTACGAGGCGATAGAGCCAAACCAAACAGATCATAAGAGGCCAAAAAAAGGACATAACTCCAGAATTTTTTGACAAAAGGTACGTTGTGCACTGCATTGCCATTCAAGACCCCACACCAGTGGCAACTTTTTCAGTAAAAGTGAAAAAATCATTTATCAAGAAACTTACTCCTACTGGCAGTGAAGTGTGGGAGGAACATTTTAGAGCAGCACATGATCATATGAATGCTCAGAGAAGGAATAGCAAGTGGATTTACACTTTATAAGAAAGCAACAGCTGCATCGTGTGAGCTAAAATTATCCTAATCTGATTTATACTATTATTTCTTTATACAATATATTATTATGTCACCGTAACTAATGTTAAACAAGTAACTCTAAGTATCAAATAGATTTAGTTAACTAAAAAGTACAACATTTAAAATATATTAAATGTAATGGTGTAGAAGTAGGCTATAAAGAAGCATAAAGTGAGTAAGTAAGTAAGTAAATAGGTTATTAGGTAAACAAGGCTATGTCTAAATTGAACTTAAGTGGCCTACAGCACTTGAGTAAATGCACAAATGCATAGTCTAGCCCCGCTAATACACTAACAGGCTAAAGACTCATTTGGAACTCTCTTAAATTTAATAATATTTCTAAGTCAAAATAAATTGTACCAATAGTTTTTTCTTAACATTAGCAACATTAGCATACAGTTAACATTTGTTTTTGGTCACCTGATGAATGTAAGTCCAATATTTACTCTCCTTTTGGCTCTCTTTTTATCTTTACCAAGTCTTTAGGGAAATATCTGGCTCTTTAGCTGTTCAATGCTCCACTATGTTCCCCAGCTAACTCTTTTTACTTTCAGCAGTTTGAAAAATTGCAGGCCCGATTTACAATGCAAAAGACAACAGTTTGACCCACCTTCTCATCCAAAGCCTTGTGATGCTCAAACAGAGACTTGAGGGCCTTAAGGACCTCCACCTCACTGGAGACCCCCGCTGGGGACTGAGCTTGTCTTTTCACCACCGTCATCCTAAGACTGCGCTCATGGCGAGACACCAGGCACTCGAGGTGTTCCAGCAACAACTAAAGTGTGAGTGAGTGGATTGAAGGGGAAAGAGACGGGGAGGTGGCAGAAGAATGCAAAGAGGTGAACGGAGAGAAGTAAGCAAGGGAGTTTGACGTACAGGGACAGAGACATGGAAGGTTCAGAGAAGATGCAGAGGAGTGAAGGGTTTTAAGAGAGACAATGAGATGGAATTGGGTGGAGAGAAGAGCACCAGGTAGCAGAAAGGAAGGAGTGAGTGGGAGAGATAAGGAGCAGATACAGACCCAAAAGGAGTTATAAAGAGAAAATGTGGAGGAGAAAGAGGAAGAGAAGGAGGAAAATGACCCAGAAGCAAATGAAACAGTGTCACACCCACAATGGGTGAGGAAGATAACACAGAGGCTGTTACAGTGCTAATAAGCAAAATGGCCGCTAAACATCTTACACGTGTGTTGTTTCTCTCCGCCTTGAGCTCAGCAATCTCCTCCTCCCTCTCCAGAAGCTGCTCCCGGCAAACGTTCAGGTCTTTAGTCAACACAGCAAACTCCTGTGGAACAACAAGCTGTTTTCAGGGGCGAAGAAAACACACTGTTTAAATGTATGGTTTTAATAGTTGAATGGAAATGGTCTCTGTTCAGCCGCTTGAGCCGCGATAAGAGTTTAAAGGAACTAATAATAATTCAAGCCTGACAAATCTAGCGACTCTGAAAATGAAATAGAGTTGGCTGCTCGCAGCACATATAACTGGACACATAGCACTAAAAATATGCATAACCAAAGTCCTCCAGAAACACATTTTGGAACACCTGAGACCAGGAATGTAGCGAGATTTACATGATGTAAACCTCAACAATCCCGTAAATCACTGACACAGTTCCTACCACCACTCTCTTTCTCTCGCTTATTCTCCTCTGTGAACTTGCATTTATGGATGGATTACATCACACTGTTACACAATGGCTCTGCACTGGGATGCACAAGAGAGACCCCCAAATACACAGCGTCGCTAGTCATTTACAACACCGCTGGGAATACATTTGCAACTCCTGTACAACGCTTAAAACGCAAAGTGCAAACAGGAGAGCGTGTCTTACAGGATTTTCCTAAACAAACAGCAACCATGGGCAGTGATTTCTTTATGTCTCCATAAAACACCTTCAAAACCTTCAGCTTATAATTGCTGTTCATCAGAGAGAGAACAATTATGAACAGATGTTTACAGACAGGATTACCTGCTTTATGATTGAAAAACAGTTGAAAGTAGACACATTGAATGGATATGTGTTTGCATGAAGGATGGAGGAGAGAAAAAAGACAGCAAAAGGTCTACAGATGGTGACACAGTGGGTCCATTGGCTCTTGTTTGGATAGGGGTCAGCTTCTCGGTTGGCTTACCTTGTTTACTTATTGTTTCTTTTCTATTTCATCTCAATCTACCTATAGGCCTCTATTATTTTCAATGAATCGGCACCCCTGCTTTATAATGTACAAAGAAACTGAGATATATAAATCAGAAAGACAAATTTCCAATGCGTTGACCGCTATGTGTTATCTGCAAATTGATAACGCTTCACAAGTTTTGTAAACAATATCATAAACACCTGAACATTCAACTGCAGTTCAGTAAGGTAGCTATTCAACAAATACTAACATTGTAGAGTTTATAATGTTTAATTGTTTGTTGAAATAGCATCTGGGAGATGCATAGGGTTGCAAATAATGATTATAATGTCAAACGTTAGTCAATGTCATAAAGTCTAAGTTAACGGCTTCAAATGACTTGCTTTGTTGGACCCAACACTCCAAAAGCACAACAATATTTTAACAACAATATCTTTCTTTCTACTATATTTTACTATTATTTACTATCGCATAAGACAAAGAAATGCAGCAAATACTCACAACTCAAAAGCTAGAACTGTGGAATGTGTTGCGTTTTTGCTTGAAAATAGCTTAAATAATAGTTGCTGACTATTTTTCTTTCGATAATCTTGTTGATTTTAGCTCCAGATGTGATAATGAAATGTTAGACGTGGTGTTGTTTTGTCATTGTCTTGTAAATTTGTACCAAATATTTTAGGAAGAAATTGGAGCGCAACATACTAAATTGTACTGTACTTGATTTCATAGGTTTTTTCAAGAGTGTATCCACTTCTTGTAACAAGAAAACAACACGTGGAAATGTTATGATATTGAAAGTAGCTCTGCTGACTCAACATGCTCCATGTTCAGTGCAAGCTTGGAATTATCTAGTCATTATCAGTCTCCTTTCACATTTTAATCAAAATTAGATCTCAGTAAAAAATACATTTCTGACTTGAAATAATGACAATGTCTCTTGATATTGTATTAATGCAGGATCAGTCGAGTCTGAGATGACATTTATCAAAAAGCGCAACATGTGCACAAGGAATCTGAGTGAACTGCATTCAGTCAATTTGTGCTGACACATTTCAAACATTTTAGAAGCTGACGAAAACACAAAGGGACCTCACATATAGCGCTGACGAGACAGTAAAATGTGACAGCAAACTATACATACTGTAAACACAGTTTGCACAAACAGAGTTTGGAATGTGTCCTAGCAAAAGAGGAGAAAGCTGGTTATGTTATAAATGTAGCATCAAATCTTCAATTTCCAGTTACTGTTAATAAGCAATTTCAGAAAACTAAAGAGTATTCCAAGAAAATCAAGTATTCGTTTAACTTAAACTGAATCTATTAATATATTAGCTTCCAGCATCATTAATCATCCACTAGCTACATGGCCAATAAAATAAAACCTGATTACACATAAGAGGAAAATTGCGGATGCAACTAAGACAAAACATCCAGAAGATGATAGGAACATGAACCCTCTGCATTACTTGGAACAACATTAGTAAGGAAAACTCTAAAAATGCAGAGGGGGAAGTATTTAACATCCACTTTCTCTGCATGAATTGTCACTGCAAAGGATTACTGTCTCAAGCTCGCTTCACCATGAAAAACACGCTCGTCCTTAACTAGACACTGATATCACAGAGGATGAACAATGTTACCTCACACGGAGGAGTGTTCAACGTACTTCTATCAGCCAAAATACAGACTTCCACTTTCAAACAAGGCTGATTACTCCATACACATATGCACAGATTGTAAATGCACACGGTTGTACCTGTGGCAGAGCGATCGACAGCTGCCTCTGAAGTGACTCCTTTTCGTGGCCGAGTTCGCGGAGGCGGAGCTGAGCCGTTCCCAGGCAATCCTGTGTCTCCCTCAGGTTCTCCAGCAGCCTCTCCCTCTCAGTCAGCATGTTGACCATCAACGACTCCAGGTTCCCTGTGCTGCCTCCTTCGTCTCCACCGCTTCTGGCCTCCCTCCCACCGAAGCCTGCTCCTCCGATCACACCCCCGGTCCCGCCGACTCCGGCCCCGGCAGGGGAGGCAGGGCCCCCACCAGTCCCACTTCGCCCATCCTCAGAAATGGTGGGCATCACCTCGCACATCATCATGAGATTGTGGCGTGTGTGTCAAGTTTATAAAGAAAACTAAATGGAGATTGTGCATGCAAAATGTCTGTCTTTGCCTTTTTATAAGATTGTACTAAATGTTGGATGTACAAAATATAAATCTTTACATCTTCACTTTTCCAAAAATATCATTCCTTTGGTCTGCATATGTTTCTCTGTTTATTGCCTTTATGTTTTTTCTCCAACGCTCTGTACGTCTTTGCTCACTTGTCTTCCCATAAAGTCCCAACCTGCATGGTATGTGATCAGAATGCTTATGTGTTCTTGTGTTGTGCAAGAGGAAGGAGTATCTACGGGTAAGCCGTTCTGTGGGTGGCTGGGATTGGCGGAGGGTGAGGAAGGGAAGGGGTTATGGGGAAATAAGGGATAAAAGAGGGCCGATGCTCCTAAATTGTGTCCACGAGGCAGAGCTCCTCACAGCACCGGGGGTAAGAGCTGAAAAAAAGATCAGGCATGGCATTAGATCCCCCTTAATAAACTTCACTATAACAAATGAGAAATGACATTATTAAATAAGATAAAAATATTTGAGTAACATAGAGAGAGAAAAATTAAACTATTACAGTTCAATGTATATGCTGCATGACATTCTGTGTTAAAGAAATAGTTTGGCATTTTGGCCAATACACTTTCACTTTACAATTTGGTTTCTTGCTGAGAGTTAGCAAGAAGATCAATATTACTTTTGTGTCTGTCCGTTAAATATAAGACCAAAGGTAAACAAAATTTGCCGACCATCACCTGTTTAATCCATTTTTTTCCCTGTTTTGATGCTAAAATAATCTAATCCACAGCTGGCTGTAACTTTACCGTATGTTTAACAGACAGATATGAAAGTAGTATTGAACTTCTCATCTAATTTATAGCGAGAAAGTGAAAAAGCATACTTCCCAAAATGATAAGCTGTTGCTTTAAGGAATCAGTCACTGTGATCTCGGTCAGATTCAAGTGACTTTAGCACCACTGAAAAAGTTAAAATACTAATCTTAATAATTAATGCAGGATAATATTTAAAAAAAATTCTCATTCTCAGTTTTTTCTAACAAATTAAGGTTCTGACTGTGATTCAAATATGTTGTAAGATTCCTCAGATTAGTTTTGTTGTAAATTGTATGCATACTCTAACTTGATAAGGCCTCTATCTCATGCTGCAAACTGTGGGCCAAAATTATATGGATTAGGCAATCAGCATTAATAAAGTGCATCATGTCCCTCTCTTCTTTCCTACCTTATTCTTTAATGTCTAGCCTTCAATAAGCGGGGCCTTGCACTAGCCTTTATACTTTTAAGTGGTTTGGACTGATTTAGTGCCCCATACAGGCTTCTGTACGTCAGTGAGACTGGCCAGTGCAATACAAAATGTCTTTGTCCTACCAAAATTATTCATTTTGTGAATCAAACATAGTTAGCACATAGGCCTTTTTAGCAGTGAAAACAAGTCTTGCCAGTGGTCTTATTATTAATATATGGACGAACAGAACCAAAATGGGGACTGCTTGCTGGTAACTGGAGGCTTGATACAGCTCGAAATTAGCTCCTCATGCTGGTGAGCTGGCTAGAGGACTTGGCAAGCTCATTGTATGTCCCACTAAAAAAACGTCCTTCCTTCCCCGCTCCCCTAATGGATAATCACTGATGCAAGAATGAACTGGCATTGACTGGATTTCCTTAAAATATAGTTAAAGAGTTCCGATTTAAGAAATGCTTCCAACTGCTCTGCCACACTAAAGGCTCTGCCACACTGTAGATCCATACAGTATTAAAGCGTGTCATCATAACACTGTACTGCATCATCATATGTGAGAGTTTAACCCAGAAGCAGCATTCAAATTAACAATAACCTGCTAATATTTGGCCTACTTTTACAAAGACCAAAGATACTTATCAGGATCTATAACTTTTTATATGGAAAAATACATTTTTGGAGGGACATATTTGGCGATGGCACCACTGCCCTGAATAGATGACTCTAAACGTGCCACTTTTTTGACAAATTAAAAATGTTTTGATCAAATTATGCCAAGTACCCCTGATGCTTGATCAGGCTTTTTACCAAGGGTTGTTGTTGTAGAGCGAAGACTACAACAGCTTCTGACCACTACTTTGTTATCCAAACTACCCAAAATATCCTCCTGAAATGAATTTGAGATGGACCTTGAAACACCTGAAATACCTCTCCTGCCAAAGTACAGGGTGGCCCGCAAGAAAAACTCATCTTGGGATAATTACTCATCCAGCAGCTCTTCATTAACTCAGCAGGGGCAACAGAAAACAAGGTAATGTGATTACAGCAGACTGTTGTACAGTAATAGTTCACTATATTCTGTGCTGGAAAAACAGAAGCATTTGTTGTGTCCTGATTCAGTACAGGCAAAACATAACTTGGCAGCCTGCAGTTTTGACTGAAGTGTCAGCTGTGAGGTTACTAGACCTGATGCATCAAAATGACGCTAGTTATCATGCCATAACATTGCAGCTTCATGAGCATTATTGAGAACTTTCCTCCTCATTCTTCCTGCCATAGACATTTGTGAAATGAGAGAGGCAGCTTGAAAACAATGGGCAGGTGATAACATGGTTCTATAATGAGCTACTGTACGGCTACATTATCAAGTGGCTGCATTAGATCCATTGGTGTAATGGGTGCTTGTGTCACTGTGACCACATTAGATTGATCAAGTGTGTGTGTGTGTGTCCACACATGTAGGTGTTTTCATATTATGATTGCCTTAATCATCACCATCATCACCCTCACCATCCTACACAGGCACACTAAATCCTGCTTACATAGCTGCCTACCTTGGAGAAGAGAGACTGTCTTTGCAGTATTTGGTTGCTACATAACCAATTAGGACAAGGCCCCCAATTAGGCTGAGTATCATGTTACTAAATATTCTCTGCCTCCGAAAAATGGGCAAAGGGAAAATGCCATAGCCTTGTGTTTGCTTGTAAGAGAGAGAGATCAGACACTGGGGTGGGGAGATGGGTTTGCAGGCTCCCAGAACCGCCGACAATTAGAAATAAAGAGGGTCTCCGCGGTCGTTTTTTACATCCTGTTACACGTTAAAGCACCTTCCCAGCGTAATAATGCACCCATACTGGATGCATACTTTACATATCAATAAAAAGCAGAGCACATTGCGACCCCCCGCCATGGAATCGATAAGTGATTGTCGGCAACTGGGCAGAGGGCATGAAAACACCAGGATCGGGATTAACGCGCTTTTATTTGCGCTGGCATCCACACTGCACACTGGGCTGATGGGGAAATGACGAGGCTCTCCAGATGGCAGGTCTGTGCTGTGGCTACCTCCATTTCTGTATGTATGGAGGAAAGACCATTCGATGCTATGCGCACGAGCGCGCAAGAGCACGCACGCGCACATATCTACATTCTTCTAGTGAAAAAGCTTAGTAGGCTAGTGGATCTCTAATTGGCTCTTCGTGTGTTAAAATGCATTCCAGCGAAGGGGAGGAAGAGGAATCTCTTCTTTAGAGATCGACAGGGACTGTGGAAAGCATCACGTCAGGAGGATGGCAAAAAAAAAGCACATCGCACATTTTCAGCAATGGGGCCTGCCCTCTCCAGACATTATAGACTTATAAGCAAGTCCATACACCCAGTGACAGCACTGAGACGAGCTAGGAGGGTTGACTACAAAGCTCCCAACGGCAAAGCGCTTATAGCCATGATTAACAAGCAACACATAGTAGGCCAATATACAGTGGTATCGTATTTCTCTCTCTCTCTCTCTCTCTCTCTCTCTCTCCTTCTCTCTCTCTCTCTCTCCTTCTCTCTCTCTCAAGTAGCTAACCACCTCACCTAGCTGTATGCAAACGGGAGCGAGCAAGCGCGCCCTAAATAAATCGTGCGGGGTGCTGCCAACACACCTGTCAATCCCTGACACTGACATAGGCGCCGAGCGTTGCATAGTCTCTCTAATATTTGCCGCTATTCAAATAGTACCCCCTCCCTCCCCTTTCTCTCTCTCACACACACACACACACACACACACACACAAACACACACAGAGGCTATACCCCCCCCCCCCCCCCCCCCCCCCCCCCCCAATCCTTCACAACACAATGTTAGGTATCACACACACGCATTTATCATTACATTAGTGCATGCATATTTCTCTTCCGCGTCTTCCGATGGATATTCTTCTCCCTCATAATGGAAACTGGGTTGCAATGGGGCGGTGTGAAGTTGCATCCTTACCACAGTCATCGCTGGGAGCCTGTAGTGTCCATGTTTGATGTTAAATATTCCTTAGGTCCATCCCCGCGGATCGTGCATCGGTGTCCGTGCCCCTCATCCAAAACCGAAGTAAAGCTTTCTGTAGCTATGTGTTTTTTTTCTTTCTCTCTTTTTCCACATGTAAACGGCGAGGAGGGGGCACGCGGAGAGAGACGATACGCCACCTTACCACTGACTCCCCCTCTGTCGGATTGGAAGGTAATGGGTCTTAAAGAAACATTCTCTCAGCATTCTCCGCATCTCTGTGATTTACGCGCGCGCCACGCACTCACGCGCACTCGCAGGCCAATCAAACACCTGATTATTTATACAGCGTGTTTGCATATTAGAGACAAACTAACTGACAGACATTTTACCTGCAGCTAGTCGATGTTGCATTCAAATTCAAATTGTTTTGTACATCATAAAGCAGTGTTTCTGCAGTGTATTCCTGCAAAACAAAGCTTGTAGGCCCAACTTCAGACCATGAGAAAAACCTCATGTGGGAATTAGTATCGATTATTCTGATTCATTCTGTACACAAATATGTTAATAATGAAACTTAATCAGGATTTCTTTTATGGGAGTTGTTCCCATAAATCACAGTTTTTGGGGGTCATATTTTCCCAATTCTACAGCATGCAGTTCGAGATATGAATACTGTACGTTATAAAATGACACAAGCTTCTTAAAATGTAATCATGTATGCCTTAACTGTCTGTAGTGCAGGACATGCATACCAGTAAAATTCTATCATTGCAGAATTATGTTTAAAGTGAATGTTGTAAATCTCAGTGCCAACTTGTAGCTTTTAAATGCATTTGTAGAACATGGATCCTGAATTAATATGTTAAGAGTGATGTTTCATTTGTAAACAGATAAGCAGATCTGTGTGTGTGTGTGTGTAAGTGTGATTATGTGTGTGTGTAGCCCAGTAAACATAAGGTGGTGCTGTCTTTAAGAGAGAGAGAGCCTGGGAAGGGGTGATGTAATGTGTTCTCAGACAATGATGTCATCGACTGAGACACAGCAAGGATTTAAAGTGACAAAGGCATTTCCACTGGCTCTGTGTAATTCTGCATCAGGGCTTGTCAGAGAGCAGAACCAAGGCAAGCACCCAGGGGAGACTTGCATTGAGCAATAAAAAAAAGGATGTATGAAATGAGAGAACATTAATGTGTTTCTTGTACATGTAAAGCAGGAGTTGGTGTCTCGATGTAACGCACAACATATTTATTAATCAGGATATTTGAAATACAAAACACATTTGGTTACAGTGACAAAAACAGGGTTATGGTGCCATCTACAAGCAGCAATCACATTTAAAAAAAATTTAGTTGTTTAGTTAGTCATGTTTTGAGAGGAATGAAAGCATTAACCTCAAATACTTGGCATGTTTACGACTATACATAAGGTATTTGGTGTTTAACATCAACTGCAAGAACGTCACTACATTTGCACACATGGTTTTGTTTTCTTGAAATATTTGTAAGACTTTGTATCTGCATCCATTTCAAACCATATGTTATGTATAATAGAAATGTTCAAGTTTACCAAAGATTATGACTATTCCTGACATTGTATGTTCCCATTTTACCATTTCTATTCCAAAATAATGTCCAAATTTCCTTCAACATTAACGTCCTTCTACTCTGACATTTTTACTATAAATCACGTAACTGTTTTCTTGTCCTTCCCAAATTCATTTATTTAAGCCCCTTAAGCCTTTGCAATTCTTGCCTCTACAAACTTGTCCTTAATACTGTAACTCGTGCTTTCCGGAAAGAGGCACTCCGAATCACACTTCCGCCCTCATACACCGAGCTGGATGGAGTGATGGAGTGATTGGTACCTCCTTCTTGGATGGTCTCCTTGTTGTCCTCACTTAAACTACGACGTTTCTTCGGCTTGTCACCTATCTCATGATCCACCTTCCGGTTGTGTGATTCTTTCTCCCCACTTTGTTCTTCTCTCATCTTTGTATGTTCATCCAGGGCCTGATCAGAAGCAGTGTTCTGAACAGAAGCTTCGTAGACCGCTTCTATAACGTCTAACTGTCTGTCTTGTCTTGAGGTGTCTTCACATTCTTTTTGAGGGATTTCTTCATTCACACCAGCCTCTTTTGCTGGACTGGCTGATGTATTTAACGCTGCATTGTCCTGGGTTGAATCTTGGAGTTCATCAATAACTGAGAGACTATTTTCATTGACAGCTGATGACAAATGGAAGCTGGAATCTTTGCTCTCTTGGTTGTAAGATCTCCCAACGTTATAGGTTACTTTGTCCGGCACAGATTCAGTGATCAACAGTTCTTTGTCTTCTTCTGGCGTGGATGACGTTTGGACACTTGGATCCCCATCATTCTTTGTAATATCGGTGTCTGAAATACTAATGTCACAAGCGATCTTATAGAAGAGGGAATGATTCTTTTTTGTTTTTTCTAAGCTTTCACTGACTGCAGAAGAGATCTCATTGAAATCATTCAGATCGTCAGAGCTTGCCGGTTGGTTCTCAATGTCTGATATCTCCTCAATGCACAGTGAGTCTATGCCAGGGATCTGCAAAGGTATGAACCCCTGCCACTGGTTGGTAGAGAGGAACCACTTGGTTCTCAGATCGGAGGATGGAAAATCACTTTCATTATCATCGGCAGCAGGTTCTTCAAGCTTTTGCTCCTCTCCATCCTTGCAACTTGTAAATTCCTTGTCTCCATCTTTCTGGTAGACAGACATTGATGAGATGTGATAGGGTGAAGCTGGACGTTTGATATTAGTTTTGGCAACCCCTGTTCTTCCACTGTGCACTTTGTGCTGTGGTTTGTTCCCAAATTTGACTTGACTTTTAGATTTTTTCATGTGTCTGTCTCTTTCATCTTCATCTTGAGATGTTCCACTAGAAAGATAAAGTTCTGAAGAACCTCTGATGTGATCGCAGCTTCTGTAGCCATCGTAGGATTGACGGTCTAAAAAACAGAACCAAAGCAAAATTTTCCGGTAAGGTAGTGCATATAGTATATATAGCTTTTAGTAGTTACTTCTATTGCTATGGCAGATTTGTAATAGCTAATGTCCACTGAAAGGTTAAACTGACGCTCCAAATGTTTTTTTACACAGAACCATCTGAAAAGTCGTCATTGGAAACACAAAGGGCAAGCACTTTGAAAAAGTACTTAACCGGTAAGTTAAATTGGATGAACCTTCTTTCTATCAAAGTCTTGCCAAAGCCAGTCAGGAGAAAAGTGAAAACGTTCCTTCAGCCTTCAGTGCTGTAATTTGCTCCTTCAATGAAGAAATGCTATTCACTTCTAACTGATGCTATTGCAGTATCTACGCTAACCTCATTTTTTAAGAGCCGCCATTGTTTTCTTGAACAAAACAGTCACCTCTCTGTGTCATCACACACACCTAAACCACGCCTGTAGCAGCCGAATGCTGATTGGTTCGAGCCACAGTAGCTCAAACACAAATGCATTACTTGAAGTCTGAGAAGATTCCTTTTTATTTGATTTTGTGATCACACAGTTTTTACATGATATCTTGAGAATCCAGCGGCAGCGCAAGGTAAGTGAAAGCTAGCTTTCCAGAGAATAATTAATAAGCTTAATATGTAATCAAAATTTTAAAAACTGTTATATTGTGGAGTTATTTTACAACCTGATATTGACTTATTTATTTTTTTGTATTGGGAAATGCATACCTGATTTCATCCTTTGTTTTCTAGCTGTGTCAGGGGGTACCTGAGGAACTTCCAGCCCCTTCCCCCTGATTGGCAGTTGATCGTGTGCTGTGGCATTCTGTCTGACTGCGCTGATAGATAGATAGATAGATAGATAGATAGATAGATAGATAGATAGATAGATAGATAGATAGATAGATAGATTAGATTATACTTTATTCATCCCACAACCGGGACATTTTTGTTGTTACAGCAGCAGCATTTTTTCAATAACAGCAAAAATTAAAACAAGTAAGCACCAAGATAGATAGATCAAGATAGATAGATAATAGATAGAATAATAGACAGATAGATGACGATAGATAGATAGATAGATAGATAGATAATAGATAGAATAGATAGATAAGATAGAAGATAGATAGATAGATAGATAGATAGATAGATAGATTAGATAGAGAGATAGATAGATAGTGTAGATAACCAAACCAATTTATGGAGACCTTCATTTATGTAAGACATATGTACATGCATTTAAATATAACCCCCCCACCCACCCACCCACACACACACACACACACCTTCTTATGACTCTCTCCCGTATTCGTTCCACGCGACAAAGTTTGGCCTTTCGCTGCTCAGGGGTCAGACAGTAATCAGGGTCCATGTCAGGGATCAGGAGGGCAGAGGGCTGTTCATCCGTCTGTTCAAGCAGTGTCACATTACCACTCAAAACACTGACCAAACCTTTTTTTTTATCAGCTTGATACTTCATGACTTTACTTATAATTATGAGAATTGATTATAAACATGACACTTCTGTTTGGACAGTTAGAGACCACAGCTCCAAAACATGGTTAAATCCCAAATAAGTCTGTCTGAATTTCTGCTGTTTGCTTTCATTCTTTCTTACCCTGTTATCCAAGCTCGCGTATTCGTTTCCTACACTTGCTTGCAAGTCTCCAACTTGATTCCTTGAAGTCTCTTTGGGCTCGGCTCTGCTCGCATCTGCCCGTGACTCCTTCTTGGAGGACCTCAGTATTCCCTGATGCCGCTGCTGCCTGTTTGTCTTTTTAATGGGCTGATCCTGGTGCATCTCTGCTGAGGGCCACTTTTGATCCAAACCCTCCAGCACCAAATGCCTGGGTGTCTTGTTCAACAGTTTTTTACTCTGCTCGGCCAATCTTTGCTGCATCTCAGGTGGGATCTGCTCGGGCAGTGGGTTGTCAAGCTCAGGTGGGGGATCCTCAACAGAAACCCGTCTGGCCATAAGAGAGGACGGCAGTACAGCTGTAACAACTCGTGTCACCCTTAGAGGAAAGGGGGCCTGAGGAAATACCAAGATAGATTAGTAAATGTATAATGATAAATTCAGTCAGTTATAGCCTACTCATGAATGTTATGGCAGACCTCCTCTCTTGTCTCTGAACTTTGACATGGAGTAGGTATGGGGGGTTTCTTCCTATTAGTCAACCTCTCTTGATTCTTCTTTATCCGCTCAATCTGCTCTTCTTCACTCATCTTCATCTTCTGAAAAAAAGATATAAGTTGTGAGTCATTTATGAACCCTGCACCTTAGCAAAATGCATGTAGGTAAAGCAAGAACCAGAATCTATGTATTTGCATACGTTATTTTTTACAGACAGCTGTGTGTTTGTGCAGAGGTGTATGTGTGCATACAGTTGCTAGCTGCATGTTCTTATGTGTGTGTGTGTATATATATACAGTATAAATATGTGTGTGTGCGTGTGTGTCCATGTGTGTGAGCATGTGAGAAAGGGGGGTTGGGTGTCAAATATGAGAAGACTGAGCAACTGCACTAAGACATGTGCCTCTGCCTCCACCTCTTGCCTACAACAGGCACTGCAACATGTCCTAATTGCAAGGAAGATGAGAGAATCAAAGAATTGGAATTTGGCTGTGATGGCAATGAGGAAAAAAAATCCCCTTTGACTGCTTCTATTTTTGGAGCGTTTCGGATCACATCGCGTACATCCAGACATAGTTATAACCAGAAAACAGGCCATAATGAAGAATCAAACCTTGCTTGATTGGTTCGATGCATCTGGTGGGGTCCACTTTGAACCAGATTCTAAAGATGTAATGAAAACAGAGGAAAGAAGAGAAGGATAGAGGGAGTGACAGACAATGGGTGGGAGGTGAGAGCGACAGGAAGAAAGAGAAATATGAGGGTGGAAGACAAAACCATGCTGGGCTCTGAAAAAAAATCCTTTTTGCATAAAAAAACTATTTAAGCTATTTAATATTAGATATGTTAGAAAATACACATTTGCAGGCCATTGTATTAATACAGAGTTTAAGACTTTTCAAGACCTTTTTAAGACCATTATTAATGTAATTTAAAACCTCTATCACCAAAAATCCGACAGAGATTCCCGCCAATGACACGAAAGCTGATTGGCTGCAATACAAGTTGCATGTTGGGCTCATTTGTAGGCGTACTACAGCAAAATTATAGTGTAAGACTAGCGTAAGAAAGAACTACAACACCACAGAATAAAAAAGAGCCTTTGAGGGAGCGTTGCATGAAAGTATTGGAAAATCAACACCTGTTTAAAGTTATTTAAAACGTAGAACACAATACATGAATTTAGTATTTCTGTGCCAACCAAGCAAGTCTTTTGCTGCTTTCACATTAAGGAGGTCAGGCTGGCTGTTTCCTCTTCTGTGTACAGGCTCAACAGTGTGGCTGTAGATTCCCTAAAAACATAAGCAGAGGAAAAAAAGTCAAACATTTTTACCTTGATCATGTTTGTCATTGACAATGTCTATATTTCACACCTCATATGGGGACTCTGTCCAGCCCTGATCCCTGCTCTGGTAGCTTTCCTCTAGCTCCTGGGGTAATGGTGGGCGAATTGGTGGCTCTTGTTCTACATCCTGCAGGGATCATGGTCACAAGGGATATGATAGAAGACATTTGTGCATCCATAGCAGATTGATACAGACTTAATAGTGCATGTATTAATATGATGATAGACAACAAAACCCAATGGACAAACTGAGTCACTAATAACATCTGGAGGAAGGCAGAAAATGACACAGAAAATTCTGTCTTGCAAATACTGCTGATGTGTTGATCCACTATTGTATTTATTTCCCTGAGCTAGACTCCAAAGAGGAGAGCAGATCATATAAAGTACTCACATTACAAATAAATTAGCAGTAAGTAAGATATGTATGTTGTAGGAATTTAGATCAATGTTGTGAATAAAAATCCAAATGCTGTGGCCATACTGTAAGAAAACACCTGCAGGACTCAAAGATCTACTCATGGATATGACATTGTCATCGGATTAACCTTGGTATTAAGTGGACAACAATTTCAATTTCAAGGACCTTATTTCTCATCTGTGTGCTATCTGCTTGTTGTAAAATTGAATACTTGGGTCACATCTTCACGAATCAAATGTCAAATGATGACATGTTTTATATACAAGTGAACATACTCCCCAGGAAGTTCTCATGGTGTTCTGATACTGTCAAGATAAACCTCATTGGAGGATATTGTACTGCTTTATACACTGCCCCCTTGTGGGTCAAGTTTAAAAAGGCAAGCTTCAATAAGCTGCGGGTATCTTATATTGATTGCTTGCTCATACTACTAAGAAACCAAGGTGGTGCAGTGCAAGTGAATTGTTTTGTCAAGCTGGAGTTAT